>NC_072798.1:16837500-17187500 GCF_028583425.1 Eublepharis macularius | reverse complement strand
GCTAGTGTAGCCGTCACCTTCCCATTCTCGCAGTCTGCTGTAGGTCTAAGGGTTCCAGCGCATCCCTCGTCCACAAGAACTTCCCCATTTCCATTAATGGACATACCAACTCTATGAATGCATCTGTTTGTTTACTGAAAGGAATGGAGCAATTTGTATGCACATGAACTTCATTCACACAGCATGTGCACATACCAGTCCCTGGATCCAACTATAGTTGTGTACTATTTCTAACCTTTGTTCTAGAACATCACTTGCTTGCTGATAGATGCCAAATTGTGTTACTCCCTGTGGTTTCCCTACAATAGGATGTTGTTTCTTGTAGCATAACTAAACCCAATTGTTTGTTTGTGTGTTGATACGGTGAATGTTTGCCTCCTAAAATGATAAGCTTATACAAATATGCACCAATTAAATTTAGTTCCACCAAACAAGTTCTAAGCTGAAAAACAAAGACATTTCTTGGAAATCAGTAAAAAACAGTACAATGAAGATATTCTTCGCAAATAAACTTTGCTTTATCTTAACAGTTTTAGAGAGTGAACATCTGGTTTATGGGCTTCTAAAATAAGTTTGTATATATTTTATATAGCTCTACAGACAATGTAAGAACTACAGTGGGAGAAGGCTCCATGTCTCAGACAAATGACAAAGAAGAAGAAGGATCTTTCAAGTTTCATAATAATTATAATAATATATCTTTCAAATACCATTTGATTTTCTTCTAAGGCTATGATGGGCTCAAAACGTAATGACAGATCTGAAAACCTATAATTTCTGGCCAAGTTTCACACCTGCCTCCATCATCTCATTCTTTCTTTGATGATTTTTAAAAAACAGATTACTGAATTAACATTTATATAAAGCTGGAAATTTAAGATAGAGGTATGAACATTTCACCGTCTTTGAAATTCTCATTGAAGTCAATCAAAACAGACATTTCAAGAAAAAGTATAAAGATAGTAATAGATTTTAGAAAATGCTGCCTCAAAACAATATACTGTTTATTTAGTCTGATACAAAATATTTCATGTGCTCTGATGTGCAGAAGTGATTCTTCCACTTATTGTTCACTGGGAATGGGATGTCTGTGAGTAGTATTATCCTTTATTTGAACAGAATTAGGAAATTCTTTCAACATATTTTAAATATCTGTTGCGGGGGGTGAAATTAAAAGAAACAGCACAGAGTAGTCCAGAGGAGAGCAACCAGGGCCGATTCCAGATGACTAACCTTAAGGCGCTTCATGCCGCCCTCTTCCAGATCGCGGCGGGGAAAATGCGAAATATCGCGTTTCCTCGCGCGAGTTTTGCGCGACGACGTGCAAAACTCGCGCGAGGAAACGCGATATTTCGCATTTTCCCCGTCGCGATCCGGAAGAGGGCGGCATGAAGCGCCTTAAGGTTAGTCATCTGGAATCGGCCCAGGATGATCAGGGGCCAGGAGACCAAGCCCTGCAAGGAGACACTGAGGCACTTGGGAATGTTCAGTTTGGAGAAGAGGAGGGGGAGCGGAGACATGATTGCTCTCGAGTATTTAAAAGGCTGTCACCTAGGGGAAGGGAGGAAGCTGTTCCTGTTGGCAACAGAGGATATGACTTGAAACATTCTTCACATTAAGAGTAATTCAGCAGTGGAATCAGCTACCTAGGGATGTGGTGGGTTTCCCGTCATTGGCGGTCTTCAAGGAGCAGCTGGCTGAATAGTTGTTGGAGATTAGAGCTGCCGATCCCCTGCCCGGGGCAGGGGATCCCCTGTGCCCACCTCCTCCCCCCCAACCCCACTTACCTGGCCAGCAGGGGGGCACCCCCCTGGCAGCATGGCATGCCCCCTGGGCGGTACAGTGTATCATGTCCCTGCGCCCCTCAACAGGCTCATTTTGGGCCAAATTGGGCATGCGGGGAGGGAGAATTCAGCCCTTCAGCAAGCACAGGAACGCATGCTGGGCCACCCGTTGACCCACGTGATGACATCACTTCCTGGAAGTGAAGTTATCATCACACATACTGGCAGCCCACGCACACTACGCGCGCATACAAGAAGGGACACCAGACATCACAGAGGGTGAGTGCCAGGTTCCCAGTCCCCCAACCAGGGGACTAGAGGGACCTGGCAACCCCATCAGGATGCTTTAGGTTGTTCCTGAATTGGGCAGGGGGTTGGACTAGGTGGTCTGTAAGGCCCCTTCCAACTCTAGGATTCTATGCACAGTCCTGTCCAATGAGCCACTATGGAATAGTAGTTAGAAGACTAGTGATCTTGGAGCCAAAGTTCAAATCCCCATTCTGTCACAGAAGCTAGCTGGATGAGGTTGGGCCAGTTACTCTCTCAACATAACCTAACTCACAAGATTGTTGTTGTGAGGATAAAAGAGAGGAGGGGAGAACTTGGCTGTAAGCCACCTTGAGTGCCCATTTGGAAGAAAAGCAGGGTATAGCTAACTCATTAAATAAAATCTCGTTTATGTAATTTATGATGTCTGTATCAGTAAATATTACATGGGGTTAGGATGTATTTTTTTTTAAAAGCCTGAGTGTTCTAACTTACTATGCCACATTGACTGGAGTCAGAAAGGAAAATAAGGTAGGATTTAGCAGAGAAATATTGTAGAGAACCTTGTAAGGTTTTGAGAGTCACCAGCGAACGGAGCCAAAAAGAAGCAGAAATGAATTACAATTGTTTGCTTCTAATGATAATTAATAGCACAGGAAAAATGGCAAGAACATGAAGCTAATCTGGATGAATGCTTCACTGACAGAGCAGCTCTGTAAAATACTTTCTATTCCCCACATACTTCTCTAACTCCAGCTAATTAATGTTAAAAGAAAATTAGTGCCATGTTCAGAAACTGAGATATATAACATTATTTGGAATATGATCAAGCCTTAAAAAATATGGTAAACTATGCTAGATTAAATGTTAGGAAAAACAAGTCACCCATTGAAAGAGATCACAAGAGCACTAGCCCATGAAGGAATAATTGGAATTAATTAGAACCCAGCTATTTCCCCCAAGAAATGATATGAATTAAATGGAGAATCTTTCAGTGTTAACTCTGAGTTGGTTCTCATAGACCCATAGATTGTGTCCATGAAACTCTATTTCATTGAAGGCTATGCTCAGGGTCATGCCAGTACTGTGAGAGCCAGTTTGGTGTAGTGGTTAAGAGCAGCAGGACTCTAATCTGGAGAGCCAAGTTTGATTCCCCACTCCTCCCCCTGAAGCCAGCTGGGTGACCTTGGGTAAGTAACAGCTCTTTCAGAGCTCTCTCAGCCCCACCCACCTCACAGGATGATTGTTGTGGGGATAATAATAACATACTTTGTAAACCACTCTGAGTGGACATTAAGTTGTCCTGAAGGGCGGTATATAAATCAAATGTTGTTATTGAGTGGAAAATCTGAGAAGCTATTTAACCCTAAAAAGAAGCTATGTATAACTTGAAGCCAGCTGGGTGACCTTGGGCTAGTCTCAGTTCTCTGGAGCTCTCTCAGCCCCACTAACCTCACAGGGTGTTTTGTTGTGGGGATAATAATGGCATACTTTGTAAACTCAAAAAGAGTCCAGTAGCACCTTTAAGACTAACCAATTTTATTGTTGACCAGTTTCTGTACCATGCATCTGACGAAGAGAACTTGATTCTCGAAAGCTTATGCTACAATAAAATTGGTTAGTCTTAAAGGTGCTACTGGACTCTTTTCTATTTTGCTACCACAGACTAACACGGCTAACTCCTCTGCATACTTTGTAAACCGCTCTGAGTGGGTGTTAAGTCATCCTAAAAGGCGGTATATAAATCGAATGTTGTTGTTGTTATGTATTAGGGGTTGAAGAAGCATGGTTTACTCTTATTCCAATCTTGTTTTTTGATAAAAAATGGGGTATCTGGCTTTTTCACTACTGGGGCATAAGGCAGCCAATGTGGAAGCCATTTCTAATTGAGGAAATGTTGCAAAAGTCTGGCAATCCCCAGGGCACTGGGGAAGGGGCGGAGACTTGAGCAAATGGCATTCATAATGCCGCGATGTCCCTTTTGGGACAGAAGTGATACTGGGGCATTGTAGGACACCATTTTGGCCCTCCATTCCTCCTTCACTGCCCTAGTGGCAGATAACAGCCTGAGACCAAGAGTTTGCACGCCAAAGCTGGGAACTTGGCATCCCTAAGTGGTGTAGAGGAAAAATATCCTTCCCCAGCATTGAGTCCTAATACCATTGGGATCCTTAATGGCTTCTTGTTCGGGGCAAAAAGATACATTAAGAGCTCTACTTGCCTGCCTCTTTCTGTTGCCATCTTCCACCAGCGGGAGAATTTTTTTTTTGGTCTCTTGGTATTGCTTCAGTGATCCTTCCTTCGTACCCAATGTTTTAATTGTCGATTTTATGTTTTTCTATGTATATTTTAGCTCTGCTTTTAGTTGCTTTAATGATGTGTTTTTGTAGGTTTTAATGTTTTTTAAGATGAGATTTTATGATGTATGTTTTAATTTGTTAGCTGCTGTGGTGGCCCTGATGAGGACAGAAAGGCGGGATACACGTTTTGTAAAATCAGTTGATCAAGCAATCGATAATGGAACGTTATGAGAACAATCCTAAGCAGGATTACTGACATGTACATCCCATTTATGCAGTGGGGCTCACTCTCCTGAAAGTGCTCTTATGATTAGAGATGCCTGAACAGTAGCCAGTTGGTCACACATCCTGATTTGCATGCAGAAAACCCCAAGTTAAATCCCTGTAATATTCATTTATCAGTTCTGTTTTTTCTCACCCTTCTTCCATGGAGCTCTGGGTAGCAACCCTACAAAACCCCTGAGAAAGTATGATGAATCCCAGTCACCTACTTACTTTCATGATAAGAGGGGGTTTGAACTGAGGTCTCTCCCAAGCTACTATACAATACTATAGAATCATAGAATCATAGACTCATAGGGTTGGAAGGGACCTCTAGGGTCATCTAGTTGAACCCTGCACAATGCAGGAAATTCACAGTTACCCCCTCACACACATATGCCCAATGACCCTTACTGCATTTCCAGAAGATGGCAAAGCACCATCAGAATCACTAGCCAAACTGGCCTAGGGAAAATTGCTTCCTGACCCTGAAATGGCGATCGGCCATACCCTGGGCATGTAAGAAGTAGCTGCGAGAACTAAGCACTAATGTAACCCTTCCTGCCCTCCCTCTCATGATCTGCCTAGATTCACAGGATAAGCATGGCTGTCAGGTGGCCATCTAGCCTCTCCTTAAAAGCCTCCAAAGAAGGAGAGCCCACTACCTCCAGAGTAAGCCTGTTCCACTGAGGGGCTGCTCTAACTGTCAGGAAGTTCTTCCTAATGATTAGCCCAGAACTATTTTGATTTAATTTCAACCTGTTGGTTCTGGTCTGACCTTCTGGGGCAGCGGAAAACAACTCCGCACCATCATATGACAGCCCTTCAAGTACTTGAAGATGGTTATCATATCACCTCTCAATCGTTTCCTCTCCAGGCTAAAGGTACCGAGCTCCTTCAGCCTTTCCTCATAGGACTTGGTCTCCAGACTCCTCACCATCTTCATTGCCCTCCTCTGACCCCTCTTCTATACTATACTGATCTTTATTTAGAACCATCTAAGGTAGCAAGGCTGGGAAATGCCTTACTGAAAGGCCTTGGAAAGATGCTGCCCATCACAACGGGCAACATTTGTATAAAATGGATTAATGATTTGACTCAGAGTTAGGCAGTTTCATATGTTCAATCACAAAACACATTCTTGATTCATTTCTCTGCATCTTTTCTTATTGCTTTCTCCTCTATGCGGGATTCTATTTCTAGCTGTGATTCCCCCCCCCCCCACCTTTGAATCATATTTCAAGCGTCTGTAAGATCATATTTTCGCAGAAGACACTAGGACCTTGATGCAATGCAACATGACGCATCTCCTCTGTTACCATAGATGTACTTTCTATTTACAAAAGTGAAGTGCGTCAGACTTTCGAAAACCTGTGTTTGGGTATAACTGCCAAGAAAAACAGGAGACAAACTTGCTTCCTCTACATTTTAGGTTTTTAAAGTATTTGCCTTTAGGGTTGTCAGTCTCCAGGTTGGGCCTGGAGTTCACCAGGAATTACAGTTGAACTCCATACTACAGAGATGAGTTCCCCTGGAGTAACTATAGAGTCTAGAAGAAATAGAAGCCCTACAGTGGCTACAGAAATATGATGCTGAAGGACAGATAGAGTTGCCAGCCTCCAGGTGGTAGGAAAAAAGAACTTGCCGTGGTTACAGAAAAACTGTAAAGAAAATTAAAATATCCTACTGATTGTATTACTCTGCGGCACCCCTCTGTTTTTGCACTAGCCTCCAGGTGGTGGCTGGAGATCTCCAGAATTACAACTGATATCCAGGTGACAGAGATCAGCTCCCCTGAAGAAAAGTGTTGCTTTTGAGGGTAGGTTCTATGGCATTATACCTTCTGAGGCCTCTGCCCTCCCAAACCCCAGCCTCTCCAAACTCCACCCCCAAAATCTCTAGGAATTTCCCAATCTGGAGCTGGCAAACCTAAGGACAGAGGTTCCCAATGTGGTGTCTGTGGGCACCCTATTACCTACCAACACCTTTTCTGGTGCCTGCCAAGAGTTTTTAAAAAATGTTTTTTTAAAAAAAATTGCTTTAACAGCAGTTGCCCCCACAGCACAAGGTTATTCACAACATTACAAAAGGTAAGCTGTGGGCATGGATATTTTTTTAAACAATATGTTCATTTAAAAGGCATCCTGCTAAGCAGAGTTTCTACAGGAAATATTGGAGAGTTACTAGCAGAGTTGTTCACAACCTCACTTCCTGAATTTATGAGGTTAGCTCCACCTCCTTTGACAACTACTTTGTTTCAGAATTCCAAGGGTGGTAGCAAGCCGGGAAAGGTTGGAGACCCCTGCTCGAAGACTTCCATTTATTCTATAGAAAGAGGACAGTCTGTAGAATAAAAGCTAGTATAGAATAGTACTTCTATACTTCTGGAATCAGCAACATGGGAAGTGTAACTCTCATGGTTACTTCCATGAGCATGCACAGTTTGAGCTGGGCCGATTCCACACGACTTACCTGAACCCGGGATGTTGTGCTACGTTGCAGATCATGCCGGGGAAAACGCGAAATATTGCGTGTCGCGCAAAACTTGCACGAGAAAACGCGATATTTCGCTTTTTCCCTGGCATGATCCGCAACGTAGCGCAACGTCCCGGGTTCAGGTAAGTCGTGTGGAATCGGCCCTGGTATGGGACACTATAGATTTGTGAGAAGCATAGACAGCTGAACTAAATGTGGTGTAGAGAACATGTTACAGGGAGATGTAGGAACAAATTTTTTCCTGGGGAGTCTCTTATTCATGAAGTGTTATTACTTTTCTTTTTTTACCAAGATCCTTTGACGTGAAAGGTGTTTCAGAACAGTTTTCAAGACTCCATCTTTTCTGTGCCAGTACCATGCCTTCCGTATATAAATAAATTATTTAGCCTCTAAGTCTACCACTTCAGTATTTTAAAAGAATTATTCAACTACCTACAAAAATACATTTTAAAGTTTACAAAACAAATATTTCTAAATAATCCCAGCAGTATTTTAGAGGTAGATAAAGTGACAAAACAAAAACAAAATCAACCCAATCAAATGATAAAAGCGGGTACATTAATGTCATGGGGCTCAAAGAGAAGGGAAGTGTGGGGAAAGGAAGGGCTTCCACAAGGAGGTGAGAGCAGTCGAGCAGTTTTCATTACAGATGTCTGCTACGGTCTTGTTTCAGAAGGGAAGGACTCCTGAGAACATTCCCTTGTACAGAACTGACTGGTTCCTGGTCCTTGAAGAGCAGGAACCAGTCATGAACCTTTGGTGTGTGGCATCCCTCAGGGGGCGATTCTTTCCCTGATGTTATTTAACATTTATTTGCGCCCCTTGCCCAGGTGGTCCGTAGCTTTGGGCTGGGTTGTCACCAGTATGCTGATGACACCCAGCTCTATCTTTTGATGGATGGCCAGCTGGACATTGCCCCGGACTCTTTGGCCTGGTGTCTGGATGCCGTGGCAGAATGGTTGTGTCAGAGTCGCCTGAAGCTGAATCCCCAGAAGACAGAGTTTCTGTATCTGGATTGTAGGGTGAGGGAATTGGGAATCTGGCTCTCAGCCCTCAACGGAGTGCAGCGACAGCCTTCGTCGGCAGGAGCCTGGGTGTCTTCTGGATGCCACACTTTCTATGGAGGCCCAGGTTGCAGCCGTTGCCGGATCTGCATTCTTTCATCTTCGGCAGGTCAGGCAATTGGCACCCTATCTCTCGCCCTAGGACTTAGCTTCGGTAATCCATGCAACAGCTACCTCTAGACTAGACTACTGCAACTCGCTCTACACTGAGCTGCCTGTGAGCTTGATCCGGAAATTACAGCTGGTCCCGAATGCAGCAGCACGCGTCTTTACAGGCATGCCATTTAGGGCATATATCCGCCCTGTGTTGTGCCAGCTGCACTGGCTCCCAGTTGAGTTCTGGATCCAGTTCAAGGTACTGGTCTTAGTATTTAAAGCCCTCCATGGACTGGGACCTGCATGCCTACGGGACTGTCTGTCCCATCATGCCCCCCCCCACAGGGCCTTGTGCTCTGCAGATAAGCAGCTTCTAGTGGTCCCTGGCCTGAGGGACAATCAGCTGGCTTCAACTAGGGCCAGGGCTTTTTCTGCCCTGGCCCCAGCCTGGTGGAACACTCTTCCAATGGAGGTCTGGGCCCTGCAGGGCCTTTTACAGTTCCGCAGGGCCTGCAAGACGGAGATGTTCCGCCAGGCCTTTGACCAGGGGACAGCTTTCTGTCCCCCTTCTGACCGCCACACCCTCTTTTTGCATCTGCCCTTGAGTTATATCATGGTGGTGCCAGGGCTTATGATGGTCTTGTAGTAGCCGATCTGTCTGATGGCACCTGAATTTTAATGTGTTAATATGTTAATAGGTGTTTATTGTATTTTAACAGTATTTTTGTTGGAAGCCGCCCTGAGCCCACTTGTGGGAAGGCTGGAATATAAGTTGAATAAAATAAATAAATAAAATAAATAAATACTGTAATGTGCCTGTTGCTGTCCTTCTCAAGGCATCATCCCTCCCCCAAACTGGAGTAGTTTAAGCATGGCAAAGAGCCACAGTGTGGACTCACTCCCAAGTGAAGCAGGAAAGAACAATTCCATTGTGACTTTCATACCCCGGAAACTATCGTTATTCACTCCCCGCTTCTCCAAATAGCAGAAAGTTTTAGGGGCAGTGTTTACCTATATTGGTTATTGTTGCAGGCTGTGTGTACTAGAGACTAGAATTGCTTGGTGCACCTTCCTGGGAGATAACTAAACAAATAATGGGTTAGTTAAAACTTTTCCATGGCCAGGAAAGGAAAGCTGTGGTTGAACTTCCTTCACTTTGGGCCCACTTATACAAATTGGTTACAGCGCCTTCCTGCCAGCAGTGGTGTTCAGATACTGTGAAATGGTGTTCAGATCCTATGAAGGAGTGTGCCCCTTCCTTGCTTCCTGACTTCTTTCTTTCTACCTGCCAACTTGTAAAGAAGCCCTCCAAAACTACAGGAACTGAGAAGGTCCAAATAACCCCAACTCAAAACAAAGGCACAACACCCTCAGACATACACAACAGGTTACCTAACAACCATGTTCCAGCCTCAAGAACCCCTTTATGTTTTTAGTAGCTATAAATTGTTAGCATCAGAAGTGTTAAGTTGAATTAAAAACAGTTGTCACGTCTCAAATTAAAAGGCCTTTTTGTTTTCTTCCCCCACAAAATTTTAGGTGGGACAATTCCATGTCCCCACTGAGATGGTGAATCCAATATTTATTTTTATTTTATCACATTTCTAGACCGCCCTCCCCGTCAGACGGGCTCAGGGCAGTTTAACAACAGTATAAAACAGTAAAAACATTATAAAACATTATAAAAACATTATATCAAAACAATTAAAATTGGCGGGTATAAAATATTAAAATACAGCATTTTCCTGCATGGGTGGTAGAAGGTCCCCCACCTTGGGTCCTCCCCTGTATGCAACTTCTCTCTGGGCTCATTCATTTGCAACGTAATTCTAATTAGTAGTGTTGCAATTATTATATAGTAGCATCATCAGGGGACATGGCACTTGATCACAAAAGATAGGCTCCTGCTCCAGGCATTTAACTTGAGACAGGGTGGTAAAGACAGACAACAGGTTGGTTGATGGTTGAGCCAAAGAGTAGAAAATCTTGAACAATTTCAATTTCTTCATTGTCAACTACCTGGTCCTTTAGTACATTATCAACTACCTGGTCCTTTTTAACTGGAGAAGTTGGGACCGAACTTAGGACCAGTTTGGAGTTGTGGTTAAGAGTGGCAGGACTCTAATCTGGAAAGCCAAGTTTGATTCCCCACTCCTCCACTTGAAGTCATCTGGGTGACCTTGGGTCAGTCACAGCTCTCTCAGAGCTCTCTCAGCCCCACCCACCTCGTAGGGGGAGGATAATAACAATACCCTTTGTAAACTGTTCTGAGTGGGCATTAAGTTGTCCTGAAGGGCAGTATATAAATGGAATGTTTTTTATTGCTGCTGCTGCTACTACTACTACTACTATTCTGCATGCAAACTGCAGCTGCTCCACAACCCTTCCTCTCATCTTGGCTTGCTCTAATCCTCCGTCATTTTAATTTCCCAGTCTGTCCCTGCAGTCAGCCAAGACAGTGGGGAATCATAACAGTTTCTTCAGGAGGGAGACTCTCCTTTTCTATCCTCCCAGTTTACTGACTCCTGTTCTGACCGGCAGTAAATTGGAGATGTTTCAGAAACGAGGTGGAGTTTTATCCGATGGCTGCCAACTTTGCCTTGCCAACCTGCTGGGTCATTTGTGAGAGTAGTTTTTACTTTTGCTGCTTGATTGTAGAGATGGTTTTAATATCGTTATTCTTTACATTTGTATTGCGAAGATCCCTGACAGGCTGGAATGATAGAATATAAACTGGGAGGGGGGGGGAGATTCTTTGTTCTGTCTCCCCCCCCCAATTTGTTCTGAGGCCTACTAGCTTAGCTCCAGATGGTATTCTGTGTGGGCGGATGTAGTCACTAGCAACACATAAACCTTTCCTGGTATGCTTTCCTGCTAATAAATAGCATTTACCCAGCTGGCTTGCATCCCATTACAATCAAGTTACCGTCAATCAGAGATGATAAAACCTCATTTTATCCCAGTTATAGGCTAGCCTGCTACAGCTGGAGTCAATCCAAAATCAACACAGCTTCTGGAACCCTGGGAAGAGACAAGTCCTCTTCAATTTCATGGACAGGGAAGCTTTTTATTTGGAATTCAACACATTAGACTTTTTTTTTTAAATGTCTTGGAGGTGATATGGAGGGGGATGGCACTGAGACATTTAAACTGATCTGTGGTTGCAGGGCCACTTTCCACAACATGAAATGATACCTGTGTTTTAATTTAATGGGCTCCATGAATAGGATTTGAGGGTTAGGGTGTTTCTTTGTTTTTACCAACCCACTGATTTCATTCCTGGAAGAAATGCAGCTCCTGAATTCTGTTTATTTGTTTTTTTTAAAGGACCAAAACTACTTCACAAATATATTTTAATAGCAAACTATCACACAAAGTATCTAAAGTTCCAGGTGAACCACTGTCAGGATTTAAATGGGACGGTCCCAGACCGGTAGTCCTGCCCTGCCAACCTGGGAATTTGATGGTAGGCTCACAAGATAGAAAATCTGGATCAGAGGTAGGCCTGGCAACTTCTAGGCTTAATGTTTGCCCGTTTATAGTGTAAAAACTTCTGGGGATTTGTTGCCTGCTAGTGCTCTGAGTGGCAGAGGGAGAAAAATAAAGAAAAAAAGGATCGGGCCTAGTCACTGGCACATTACTTTTGGGTACCACCTGCAAGTGAAAATAGTAGCTTGAAGAATCGCCATGGCGTATTAACATAGAGTTGTGGTGATTCCTAGAGCTTCCATTGTCACTTCCAGGTTGTGCCGAGAAGTGTCATATTGACATCAGTGACATCAGCGCTATCACAACTCTATCCCCCCAAATCTCTTGCTGTTTGCCAGGATCTGCCTGGAAACTGTAGCAACCCCAGTGTCATAATAAACTGCCCTGGTATAACATGAAATGGGAGTCCTCATTAGAGGAGGACAATCTGTCCCCAGGCCCTGTCCTGATATACCCCACTTGAGAGGTGAGTCCCTAGAGGTCCCCCAAATGGACCCTAAGCCAGTACCAGCCCCTGCCCTTGAATCAGCAGATCCTTCAAGCTTGGAGGCCCCAGGCCCCAGCACTGCCAGATCCACCACAATCTCCTAAAGGACCCCAGGAGCAGAGAAGGGAAAGGGCAGAGGCCTGGATCAGGCCCAGGAGTATTCACCTGGCAACCTAAAACCTTTCCCCTGCTAAGGAAATATGAAGGGAGACTGCTAAGTCACTGCAGGATCTCGGCCCCAATACTCCTTGAGAATAGAAGAGCCAACTCAGTTTGGGGATGACCCAGCTGAGAGATGACTCAGCTTGTAGAAAGGACCCTAATGAGGAATTCAGCAAGCCAACCTCACCTGTACAGGAAACTCCCTAAATATGGCCACTGTGGCAGTCTCTCTACACGACACATCTGACATGTGAAGAACACATGTCAGGAGATGCAATGTTAGCCAGGAAAGGTAGTTTTAAAAGACAGAGCTGATGGCAGAGCCAAGGCTTTGCTATACACTGGAGCTGTGTGAAGGGGCTGTGAAATGCCAGAAGGGAAACTTCAGCCCATTATTATTATCTCTCCAGGTAATAATAGACTTCCAACCCTATTTTCAATCTTCGCTGCCCTCTAGTTGTGATCCCACACAGTTTTAGACTAGAGAGATGAAACTGACAGAGGCTTTGGGAAGGCAAAAATGAAATTAACAAGCTCTCTGAGGAGTGATCTCTGCCAGCTCTGTCTTTTTAAACTTCACTTTCCAGCTAACATTGCATCTCCCTACACTTGACGAACACACACTGAGGCATCTTGTGTAGAGAGACTCTGAGGCTGGAGTCAGTGTGGGATCAATTTGTCTGTATTTTTGACCACCAGTTGTCTGGCTTGCCTCTTAGTGGTTTCTTGGAATAATGTTGCCTTTTGGATTTGCGTTTGGATTGTGTTACTGGATCCTGGTCTGTGATCTTTGACTTCTTTTTGGATTTGCTTTTGGATTGTGTTACCTGACCGTGGACTGTGATTTTGGACTGTGACATAAGAACCACTGCTATTGGAGACCCTGTAAGTTGCTGGGGCTTGTCTCCCACCCTGGGAGCAGGACCTAGGTATGTGTCCCAAATAGTAGCCTGCAAACCATTTTGCTTAGTATGCAGGGCTAAGTCTCTGCATAGGTAACCACCAGAGTCCCTGAGATGGGCGTACTGCTGCTGAAACTATGCTGTGAGAGAAGGCAAATAGCATGGGGAAAGGCTGTAGGTTTTTCTCGCCCTGTGCTCAGTTCTGCTTATTCCTGGCCAACAGCGACCCTCCAGGACAACAGCTCACCGGGAACTTTGCCAGTAAACTAAATGACCAGTCCATCCTTATCACCTGATGTACCAGACTTCCAATAGATTTAATCAAAAACTGTAACGGCAACGGCAAGGTGAGTCCTGAACTTGTGCAGCAAAAGGATACCCGAGCACCTCCTCTGAGGATGGATGGTTCCCCATGCTTTAGCTGCCCCCTAATACTAATAGCTTCACCGCTGCCTTTATTCTTTTAACCCCTCTCACCTAGAGAGTCCTAGGCGGTGATCATCAGACCCAGGCCTGCATAGCTTCAGCAAGGCTGCAATAACAAGCCTTCGGACCATACCTTGAGCTCTCATCTTGTATCATTTTTACCTTCTGCTCCCAAGCTGCAGAATTCTTCTTTTGTTTTTACATTTCTAGCCTACCTTTCCATTGCCATGGAACAGAAGACACCACACTTGAGTGCCAGAATGTCTTTCACTGAAACACAGACCAAACATGAGTCTGCTTAGCTGCAGCAAAGATGGAAGTTTCAACAAGATATGCCTTCTGTCCAGAATCCTAGTACCACCAAATCTGTCTTACTTCCCACATAAAAAGAGGAAATCCTAGGCCCGTCGTTGGCCGCTTGGCCAACTTGGAGGCACTTCATGGCCTGTTGGAGACGTTCCTCTCTCATATAAACTTGGGCCGTTTCCACATGGCTTACCTCTGCCCGTAACAACCCGGTAGATCGTGCAAAAAACGCGGAAGATTGTGTTTTCTCGCGCGAGATTTGCGTGACGTCACATGACGTCGCGCAAAGCTCGCGCGAGAAAATGCGATCTTCTGCGTTTTTTGCACGATCTACCGGGTCATTACGGGCAGAGGTAAGCCGTGTGGAAACAACCTTGGTGGGCCATTCTTCCTTGCTCCCTTCCCCCCTCCCAGTACCCTTCCATGGATCAGCAGGGTCGAACTTCTGGAGTTCATTCTGATGTAGCCGACTGCTCCTTTGCACCAGTGGTGAAATGCAACACCCTGTGGTGTGCACCTTGGCTTCAGCGCAGCAGTGTGTCAATTGTGCTATTAGGGACCTGCATGCATTGGCGACTCCCAGCAAGAAACTGTTCTCCTAGCTGCAATTATTAACAGAAGCATCTGTGATCAAAGCTAATAGCCATAAAAGAATTCCGTTCTTGCCGCAGCATTGTGCCCTTGCATCTTCTCCAAGCAAACATATTGCTTAGTAACTTAAAAATAAATAGACTGATATATGGGCAAAGGAACCTCCCCAAAAGGTAATATTACTGACAACTCTGCTATAACTTTCAGCCACTTAGCATAAAACTCCGCTGCTAAATCTCTCCGGGTAAACTATGCAGAGATGCAAAAAGCCCCGAAGGTATTAAGAGTGATTTTGATATAAATTCCAATTTTATTTTATGACCATTTTACAGCTGCCGGTACGTAGCTTCTGTCATAAACTTCCACGTAGAAGTGGAAATGTTACTTACCCTCTTTTTTTTTCTGGTGGGTTTCAGATAGTTAGTTTATTGTGACACGTTAGCAGCATCTTTCCTGCACTGCACATTTATAAGGGGGGAATTTAATGTGACTTAAGCTAGCAGAAGACCCATAAAAAGATGTGATTATGCTTTTTAAGTATTCATAAAATATGTTACATTCAATTTACGCATCCACCTGGATTTCTGCCCATGACAGTCAGAAGACATCAGCTTAGAGGAGATTGTGAAGTACAGTAAAGGAACGTCTGCCCAGTGACAGCTCTGTGAATCAGATACAATGATAAATATGGCATAACAAGTGTCCTCAGTCAACACTACAGATGTAGGGTGGGGTCTGCATGGTTGGCTCGGGATCCTTCATTAATTCTCCATATCTGAATTTCTCGCCAGACTTTGGACTTCCAGATTACCTGATTTTGGAACCGATGTACGAGTTTTGTACGGGGCACTGCCCAAGCACACTTTGTCACAGCTATCGATCTCTTAGGATCAACAGGGTCTTTTTGCCTGCTCTATATTATCCATCTGCACCTACTAGATTTGTGTGTTTTATTTTGTTACTGGTTACAATGACGACAAAAACAAAGTGTTTTGTAACTACCATAATTAATGTGAAAACAAAACAAGTTCCCCACCTAGACAGCACCTTCTGCCCCCTCCCACTGGCTAGGTAAGTGGTAGTGGGAGACAGAGACTGGGAGCAGTGCTTCTTGCCCCTCCCCCCCCCCACATGGGGGATAGGATATCTAGCAATCTATAGCCAATAGGATTACATTCATTCATTCATTCATTCATTCATTCATTCATTCATTCATTTGTAGTCAGCCTTTCTTGCTGAGACTCAAGGCAGATTACATCGTGTGCATCATTAGCAAGGACATTTCCATAAAGAATGCCATAGGGTAAATAAATGCAAGTTTACAAAGACATCGTATTAGCAAGAATCCAATCCAGAGTTGAAGAAAATGCTGAAACAAAACATAAGCAATTCTAGGACTGACATTAGACAACATAGAACTAGTAGGATCATACCTGAAGCACAGGCAGCACATAGGAGCACATACTTAAAGCAACAGATAGTATGTAAGGCAACATCGTGGTGAAGTCTATGGAGTCCCTAAATTATTAGGGAAGCATCTGTGACCCCCCCCCCTACAATCCAGCCCTCCTAAAAAGTCTTTTTGAATAATTTGGTTTTACATCGTTTGCGGAAAGCTGGGAGGGTGGGGGCACTCCTGACCTCTACATGATTGATCTACTCCATTCCTGAAGGATCTGAGGTGGGGCTTTGCCCTTTTCTCCCCTCCCAGTGCCTGCCCTGCTGTTCCAGATGCCCTCTTCTGCTTTCCAGGCCTTATCCCCCATCCAAGCAAATCTGCCTCAAGGTCCTCCTGCTACTGCTTGCAGCATCATCCTTGTGCCATCAAATGCTCAAACCTTGTTAGTCTGCCTCTTCCTTGTGCTACTGTTCTTCAGGCTTAGTGGCTTCAGTGCTAAATTCTGTCACATATAGCTGTCTGTGTTACTGTATGTTTGAAATCTTTCCTATCAATTGTCCTATGGTGGTGGAGAGTACCCTCAAGTCATAGCTGATTTATGATGACACCTGGTGGGGTTTTATGGCAAGAAACTAACAGAGATGCTTTGCCATTGCCTGCCTCTGCAATCCTGGCCTTCATTGGAGGTCTCCCATCCAATTACTAACCAAGGCTGACCCTGCTTAGCTTCTGAGATCTAATGAGATTGGGCTCGCCTGGGCTATCCAGGTCAGGACCAATTGTCCCATAGGCATTATTAAACATGGGTGCCTTTCTTTGCCTCCAAAAGGGGGACCTCTTTATTCTGTCTGTTTGAAATATGGCAGCATGGATGTCCTAGGGAGTGCTGCAGTCCCTCTGAGTTTGTCCAATTTGGATAGAAGTCACTGAAGTTACAGACGTAAAGGAGGGGAGGGTCTTCCATTGAAGCCAATGGCAAATAATAACAAAATAGATTTATGAAAACAAAGCAAGAGTAACAAAAGAAACAATAAAGAAACAATCGCATAATGAAAAAGTCCCTTTTGGAATTAATAACAAAAATGAAAGAAACGAAACAAGTTTCCATTTGTGGATAAAAAGCTGCAAAAAACACTTTTGTTGTGACTGTATGAATAAGTCTATTCATGTTACCCTCAAGCAACGAAATAAGACAAGAATCCAGCAGCGCCTTAAAAACTAACAAAATTTATCCCAACATAAGCTTTCATAAGTCAGAATCGTACTTCAACACATCTGATAAAATGAGCTCTGACTCATGAATATTTATTTTAGAATAATATAGCTCCAAGTGGATAGCTGTGTTGGTCTGCAGTTGAAGACCAAGATCCGTGTCTGATAGCACCTCAAAACCCAAGCAGATTTTCCAATGGCACCTTAAAGACCAACTGGAAATCTAATGCATGTAGTTTTGCATTTGCTTCACATGTACAAGGAAAACAAACTAAAGTGTGGGGGGAGGTCGTTGTGAATTTCCAGCATTGTACAGGGAGTTGGACTAGATGACCCTGGAGATCCCGTCCAACCCAATGATTCTATGATTCTAAGCATCAGGGTGAAAAATTAAGGAGAGCAAGATTCAGGTCCAGTAGCATCTTAAAGACCAACCAGATTTTCAGGATATGAGATTTCGAGAGTCAGAGCTCCCTTCCTCAGAAATCTAGTTGATCTTTAAGCTGCTACTGGACCCAAAACTTGCTCTTCTACTACAGACCAACATGGCCACCCACCTAATCTAAGGAGAAATTTATACCAAATTGGGGGGGGGGGGTTGTAGAGTTACCTACATCATGCTGTTCTCCTGGTACCACTAGTTACTGCTCTGATTCTCTTACATTGTTAAACTTTACAACATCACCTATTATGCACTGGCAATTAATTTCACCAACGAGAACCTACAAAAATAAATTTTGTTGCATGAAGCACACCAGAATGAGGCTCTTACACTAACTGTAATGATACGCTAACAATTAAACATTCTAATCCCTCAGGAAATATTGATGTGGAATATGAATGTTTGGGGAGATAATGGAGAACATTAAGCCCGGTGTTAAGAGGAGTAATTTTGAATAATCATGATATAATACAACTACTTAGTACTAATAGAGCACTTTTCCTCTTCAAGAACAAAAAAGGCACTAATTAAAATCCTTCAACACTCCAGCAAGGGTAGATAGAGGAATAAGAAAATTCCACCCTCCTCCAAGGATGTAATTGTAGCAAGAAACTTTTGAGTCATGGAAGAAATGCTGATAACAAGATCAAACTCAAAATTACTTTATTCTTTTCCAGGGGTGGAATAGAAATGGGAATTATTCTCTCTGTTTAGAAAGCAATGAGTTGGATCCAATGAGCTGCTGGTCCGAGGGTCGTGGATCCTTGTGCACGCATTGTTAATCTTCACACCAAACATGCCATTTTGATGCTAAGAAGGTTGACTTCCCAGGATCATAAAACCTGTGTGGAGTAACAGCCATGCCAATTGGTGAGCTTCGATGAGGAGGAAGAATGAGGGCAAATCATCCCGTGTCTTTTCCTTCAACAGCTATTTTCTTCCTCCTCTGTAAGCAGTCAGCCAGGCCTCCGCCATTTTAATAGCAGTTTTATACATGGCTGCTTGTAATATTAAAAATGTTCAGGCCTCTGGAGTTAAAATGGCTGCTGTGTGGGATTCGGTTTCGTTTTCTCAGCCATGCCGGACGCTCCTCTCGGCTGGTCCGGGAGGAAACGACCGGGCACCCTGACCGGGCGGCTGATCCGCAAGGATTAGCCCCCAGGACTCCCAGGGAGGGAGCCAGGGTCCGGGACGCGGCGGGAAGAACTCCCCGAAATCAATGCGGGGAGGGAATTGCCCGTTTGTCCCTATGGAGGCCGGCAGATGTGCGCGGCGCCTCGAGTGCCGCCGGGCAACGAGAAACGGCAAGTAAAAGAAACAGGCGGAAGCCTGTAAACAAGCGAATCCCTTCTGTTCTACAAGCGTTTGTGAAGGAGAGGTTGATCTGAAGAAGACTCGCTCTTCCCCTTCGTGGAGTTCCAGAATTTTGTTGGCGCCCCCCCCCCCCCCAAATGGCAGCAAAGAAGCAAAGTCCCGCTCTCGGTAAGTCAATCTCGGCCACCTTGCAGAAAGGGGAGTCGCTCGAAGAATTGGTGCGCAGGGCGGTGGTGGAAGCCATAAAACCCTTTGTTGACAAGCTGAACGAAACTGATCAAAGGGTGGGCTTAATTGAAAGCGAGGTGAAAACCATTAAGGCAGCAGCGGGGGGGGGGCAGAAAAGTCTGCTCTGGAAAGTGCGTCACTTGTGAAGGCTACAAAAAAGGAGCTGAAGTTGGTGGAGAACCAACTGATCGGGCTACAGGTGGAACGAACGCAGACAATTTTGCGTCTCCAAAACGTGAAAGAGGAGGAAAATGAGGATCTGTGGGATTTGGTCTCGGAACTACTGGCGACACCCGCGAGGACGACTAAAGAAGAGGTTAAAAGCGCCATTTTGGAGGTCCGTCGGGCTTCTTCAAAATATGCAACAAAGCGACAGTTGCCTCGTGAGATCATTATTGACTTTTCAACTAAAAAGATTCGGGACACCATCCTATATAACTCATATAATGCGGATTTGGACTTTATGGGTTTGAAAGTCAAGATTTTGAAGGACGTTCCATTTCTAGTCCGGAAACGGCGTTTTAAATATAAAAAGTTTGCAGCTCTTCTGAGGGACCATGGAATAAAGTACAAATGGTTATTCCCGGAAGGAATATGGTTCAGATATAAAGATCAGGCCTATAAGATATTATCAGAAGATCAACTAAAGGATTTTGAGAATAAAAACCCAGAACTCTGCTGCACCAAGAACGAAGAAAAGGAGGAGCCGGAGGGGGGGGGGGGAGAGCATCGCAACAGCAGTTGCACAGAGAGAATTGCGTCCGGGACCCAGAAGGGGGAGGAAAGTTTAATCAGAATTTGAAATGTTTATTCTCTGTATGATTAACCACTCCATCATTATTCTATGGAGCTATTTTTGTATTATGACAGTATGAAGGGAAACATTGAAGTGTAGTGTTTAGTGTTTGTAGTTCATTCCCCCCCCTTTTTCTTTTTCCACTCCCCTTTGTCCCTTCCCTCTTCCCTTTCCTTGTGATAGTCTGGTGTAGTGTTTTGTAGTTATGAAAAATAAAAAAATTTATAAAAAAAAAAAAATGGCTGCTGTGTGGCCACCAGAGGACCTCCAGCAGTTGCTGAATCCCGCCCGGGAGAACATGGCATGAATGGAATGCCACACAGGAATGCGAAGTGATTGAGAAGTGATTGGATTTACTGCCATCCCGGCCCCGCCAGTGCCCAGAGCAACAAAGGCCTCACAGAGTCACCCCCACTTAGCACATTCCTTTTCCTTCTTCCGTGATGAGATTTCCTGTCCATGATTGAGGAGCTAATCAAATGACATTCATAAGTATAGCCAGTCATTCCTGGCACAATACGTTCCCTCCCTAAAAATACTTAACCTAGCTCCAGTGTACTTCATCAGAAAAACTGTCCTTTTTGTGCAGCGCTAGAACTAGTTTTGCATCTGCATTCACACACCCCGGCAGCTATCAATCAGAGTACTCAAGCCTTTTGTCTAACCCAGGAACTGACCATTAGAGTCTTTGTCCTAACTGCTAGGAGGATTCTCCTCCACCTCAGGGCACATTTTACCTATAAAGGTAGAGCTCTGGCCCCATTCAAATCATGCTAGCTTTCTGGCTTCCCCTTAGGGTCACTTCCCTAAGCCTCTTGCTCTCTTGGCTGAGGATGCTGGCGTTCGAAGCTAATCTCTTCCTCCATGGACTGGACCCCTTCTCCAAGATAGGTAGATATATTTACTCCCTCTCTCTATTCCCAATTTCTGGCTACATTTCCTAGGACTCTGTGTGTGTGTGTGTGTGTGTGTGTGTGTGTGTGTGTGTGTGTGTGTACACAATTATTTTCCCCAGTAATTGGTGTGTATGTGCATGAAGTTCTTGTATTCAATAAAAGTTACTGTTTTATACTAAACACCAGACTCGCTGTTCTATTGTCGGAAGGGACCTGGTATACAAAGGTGACAGATCCCAGTTACCACCTCTCGTATAGCCGTCCTCCTTGCTTGCTAATTCCCCCATAAATCATATTTATTGCAAGGAGACCACTTCAGGTAACACCTCGCCCTCCTCACCTCGTCAGATCTCGTCAGGGTCTGCCTTGGTTAGTAATTGGATGGGAGACCTCCAACGAAGACCAGGGTTGCAGAGGCAGGCAATAGCAAACCACCTCTGTTAGTCTCTTGTCTTGAAAACCCCAGTAGGAGTTGCCATAAGTCAGCTATGATGTGAGGGCAGTCTCCATCACTGCCACCACTACAGCACACTGACTCATGTGGCTAGTATTCCATGTGGATTCTCCAAGCCAAGAATCAATACTCTTGAGTTTAAAAGTTCATGCTGCTTTTCCAAGGTCCATCTATCACAGATATAGTGTGTCTAAGCTGTACTACTCTATACATGGGAACTAGGGTTGCCAGCTCCAAGTTTGGAAATTCCTGGAGATCTGGGGGGTGAAACCTGGAGAAAGTGGGGTTTGGGGAGGGAAAGGACCTTGACATGGCATAATTCCATAGAGTCCACCCCCCAAAGTAGCCATTTTCTCCAGGTGAACTGACCTCTGTGGCCTGGAGACCAGTTGTAATTCCAGGAGATCTCCAGCCACTACCTGGAGGCTGGCAACCCTAATGGGAACTCATGTTGGAATACTTCCCCATATGAAGAATTTCCTCCACATACATTTCAGAGAGAAATATTCTATCTAGCTTAGCTGTCTTTCTGGGATACTAGTTTTCTATGTATGGGAACTTTTTAGAGCATGGTAGAACATTTCATAAGAAGAAGCTCTGCGATCTTTCGAATGTGCCCCCTCCTGCAGTCTGCAGTTGCACAATCCAGATAAAGATTTGGGGGGGGGGTATACCTCATCTGCCTTATTTAGGAGCTAAATTTATAAAAGTCAGTCTTTTTTAATCCCACAGTTTGTTGGCTGCAAAAGTTATCGTGCCTCTCTCAGGAGACAACGTTGTTTGCAAAACATTGGAGAAGCAATGTAGAACTTATATCTGGGACACGTAGCTTCCAATTGGACTGGTGGCAACTTCAGAAGTTTCAGAGGAGAGCAGCTAAATGGTGACACAGACAAGGATTTAATTGGACTTCCCTGTAATTTCTAAAGCCCCTGGGGGAAGAACAGATATAAAAAGCTATATTCCTCATTTCAAAAGTTCTTTTAAGTACTACATTAGCATTGTTTTTTTGAAGTAACAGAGGTCATGCTGTTACTGCTGGACCTTTTGATAAAAGAGATCAAACATATTTCCATCTTTGCACTGCACCTCAAAACTTTCTAATTATTCTGAAACCTTTGTCTCCCTCTCTGTGGAAGTGGCAGGCATATCAATGGTTTTGTACGTGTAACTGTAGCTGGTGAAACCTTTTATGTTAATTTTGTCATTTAGCTAATTTGTAGCATTACAATTTACAGGCAATACTTTAATCCCTGCTTCCTGAATGGCATATCATTGAATTGCCACTTACCTAGCCTGTTGGAAACATAAAGACCTGTGTGTGCGTGTGTGCGTGTGTGTGTGTGAGTGAGTGAGTGAGAGAGAGAGAGAGAGAGAGAGAGAGAGAGAGAGAGAGAGAGAGAGAGTTCACTTGAGTTTTGAGCAATATAGGATTTCATTCTCGTGTCGGCAAGAAACTGCTAACTTTAAATAAAAATATAATTAATAGAGTTTTCAAAAATCAGTTTGCTTTGAGGAACCATTTAAATTTTAAAATAAAATTTCATGAGAAAAAGTACATGAGAGAAATCTCTAATCTAAAAACATTCCAGCTCCTGGTTGGGAAATTCTTGGTGATTTGGTGGGTGGAGCCTGGAGAGGGTGGGGTTTGGGGAGGAGAGGGACTATAGCTGTCTATAGTATCATAGAGTCCACCCTCCAAAACAGCTCTATGCTTTTTTTCAAGGGCTAATATCAATGAACCTAAACAGAAAATGAACTCAATAGCAACCATTTGATATCAATATCAATTTGATATCTATATATCAATTATATTGATATCAAATCAATATTAATATTGATTTGATATCAATATACTTGTATTTATTATACTATATGCACTCTGAATACTTGTCTAATAGAAATGTTCATGTTTATTGTAAAAGTAAAAGTAAAGCCTGTGCAAGCACCGAGTCGCCTGTGCAAGCACCCAATGAAGGGGGGGGGACTTCACATCATGACGTTTTCTTGGCAGACTTTTTACGGGGTGGTTTGCCATTGCCTTCCCCAGTCATCTACACTTTACCCCCAGGAAACTGGGTACTCATTTTAACGACCTTGGAAGGATGGAAGGCTATGGGCCAAGCTACACATGACGAATGACACTTGAACGGCAAGTGGATTGAGTGGAGGGCAAGTGAACAGGGAGAAATACACTTGCTGTTCAAGTGTCATTCGTCATGTGTAGCTTGGCCCTAAGTCAACCTTGAACCAGCTACCTGAACCCAGCCTCCGTAAGGTTCGAACTCAGGTCATGAGCAGAGCTTGGGCTGCAGTACTGCAGCTTACCACTCTGCGCTACTGGGCTCCTTTAATGTTTACTGAGGACAACTGAATTGATTTATTGTGGGAGAATCTTTGTCTAGCTGTTGATCGTTTTCTCCCGAGGGAGCCTCTTTGCTGGAGTACACAAATTATATTAAACATATGTACATTTTACTGGAAAAATAAAATGCATGGAAACAAAGTAGTGGAAAAATATAGAACCGTCACATTACACAAAGAAAGAGTAGCATTGTTAGGAGTATATGGGAAGCAAAAGAACAGGGGTGAGAAACTTGAAATCAACTCCACCTGCCATCAGGGGTGCTTTCTGGTACAGCCTAGCTTTAAGGAGCTGCTGTAGTAAAGTTTCTTCCTGCACTACTCAGCAATATTAAAAATCTGAAAAGCAGGATTTGAGTCCAGTGGCACCTTAGAGACCAACAAGATTGTCAATACGCAGACTAACATGGCTACCCAACTTAAAAATATGAGGTATTGTGAGAGGATTCCTGACATTACTAAGTATGGTTGTTAGTCCCTCAGTGGGAAAACCCAGAAGTGACATCACACCTCTCTAGGAGTTGCTGAAAAATCTATGCTAAAAGTCTTTCCCCTCCTAGAAGTGGGCTCGTGCCAATGGCTGCTCCCGTGTCCTACCCCCCACCCCACCCCCACCCCAGAGCTCCAACCAATTGTCAAGGCTGGTTTGAGAAGGTGTCAGACTGTGCCATTGCAAATAATGTCAGGTGAGGAAGCAATTTTAAGCCTGAAGAACCTTTGGATTTCTCAACCTGTTGTCCTTCCAAGCTGCATGGAAATCCCCCATTTTTGAAAGGGAGAGGGGTCTCAGAAGAACAAATCACCATGTGACATAATATAGCAAGGGGAAGATTCCCTGCTTTTCACAGTCAGCAATCTTACTGAGTTTGTGCAGGCTGATAGGTTCACCTAGTCTGGATCACGGCCTATGCTAACTTGCCCTAGAAAGGTATGAAGAAAACAGACTCATACATACTTCTGCCAAGGTGAGGAAATGATATGACTTTCTTTTTCATTCCCATCTCACAGCAGCAGAGTATCAGCTAGTTATATCAAGCATCTGTTTGCCATAAAATGGGGTATACCCTCAAGACATGCTCTTCATAAACATGGAACACCAGAAATACTGTTCATATTAAATTGGACCCCATGAATAATACAGAAGTCATGAATTTAAATTATTACTGGCATTTGGAGAAAATGCTAGTATTTCAGCCATTAAATAACAACTTTGCTTTATTTCTAGAAATAGAAAGTTATTAAGTTGTAAATCAGATTGGTGCCTTGTCTCGCGAGGTATTCTTAGCTCTTGTGCCATTCAAAGGTACCTCAGATGCTCTGTGCTGAACTATATTTCTTGTCTCTGGAGACTGATAGTTCCGTCTCTCTCTCTCTCTCTTTCTCTTTTTGCAGGAAACTATGGAGGAAAAAAATCCTCCTACACCTCCCCACCACTAATTATGTAGTTCTTCTACGGCTTTCCTAATTGCGAAGGGATAAACCTCTGGTAGGTGATGCTCTTCACCTGAATTGGATAAATAAGTAGTGCTGAGCCAAAACTTTCTGCTGTGTTGAGAAATATCTCTTTTTCCAGTGACTTTTTTTCAGCACTCCTTGAAAACATTAATGTATTCATTTATCTTTGCTCTCACTTTTCAATTGTCCACAATGATGCCATTATACAACCAGATCTGATTGGTTATCTATCCTGTGTAGTCCCATTCAATGTGTGATCCCTGATTGGTTGGGGCTGCTCTTATGACAAATTCAAAGAGGAGGAAGAAGCAGCAGTTCCTTGGAGAAAAAGGAGGTAAAGAAGCATTGGTCAGATATTTTTTAAGATGCATACTCATCTTTAAAGTGTTTTGTATTTTGTAGAAAGTATTTCAAGTATTTGGGGAGCCATTTCCACCTTACCAACATTGTGGGTTGAACTGAAAAGGGCGGGGGCTGAAATGTTTTGTGAAATACCCACAAAACCTATGTGTGTATGTGTGTGTGTGTGTGTGGTGTTGTGTTTGCTGGTGTTCACAGTTCTGATTGACTGCTCTGCGTTTGAATTATTTTTTAAATTGATTTTCATCTTACTAACAGTGATGTCATTAGGTAGCCAATAACCTGTGGCTATATACAGTGTGGCTTAGGATAAACACAGCTAATTTAGAATGACAACAAAGGGATGGCTGTTCTAATTTAATTTAAATATTGTCGTTTTGAAGAATGATATTTTGTACCATTTTTATCCATGTTACTTGCCTTGGGTCTCAGTTGTCTTGGGAGAAAGTCAGGAAAGAAAGAAAAGCAAACATATAATGCCTTCATAGCTCTGTACACCTTTATTGATGTCATCATATTACCAAATCTGATTGGGTACGTGGCAGTGTCATCTGCCGAGGGGAAAATGGTTACCACACTGCAGCCAGTAAATCTTGTGAAAAAGTGCACCACGAAACAACGTTGCTATGGCCTAAATACTAATATTTGGGGGTTCCGACTGTGTGAATATTGGAAGAGTACAGGCTTCCTGTACAAGATTAGAAGGAATATCTCCACAACAATTCTCCTCACACCGTTGCCAAAACTCTCCTGACAATTGCCAAAAACTGGGGAGCTTCATATGATGGAAGAAAATTTCCCATAAAGTTCCCTCCCTCCTCAGTGTGGCTTAAATGAAATAGACATATGTATCTTTTTCTATAGTACTGTTTGTTTAAAAATATTTATATTCCACACTGCTACAATTATCAAAAGTAATCACCATCTTATTGGAAATGGGGTTCATCAAAAAGCACATAATTTTCTCCTCCATGGTCAGACAATGTAGTAAATCTGTATTTTTAGGCACACAAATTAAGCTGCAAATATCTTGTAGTCATGTTGGGAAATATGTCATAGTTTATATTATTTTCTAGTTTATTTTATTTTCTCCTGTGTTGCTACTTATCAGTTGAAAGATCAGCACTGGCTAGGCTTGTCATTCAAGAGCTGACAACCCTTTGGGGGGGGGATAGTGTTGTGCACAACCATACAATGTCGTGACATCATTTCCGGTTATGTAATTAGAAGTAACATCACATATTACCCTAGCAATCACCTGTGATTTTACCATAGAGATTTGGGGGATTGCTAGATCATTGCAGTGATTCATTTTTTAAAAAAACAGCAGTATGATAAACTATATACGGAGTTGAGAATCACAGCAGGTAGATCCCCAAGTTCTCCACAGCAAACACACAGGTGCATTGGTTGAGGTAAGTTTATTAGAGATCCATCAAGTTCAAAGTGCTCAGACAGCTGAATTGGCAGAAGTGACATATGTGGGGCTGGTAGTGTTAGTTATAGGGAAGATTCCCGCCTTCAGGACAGTGATTGTTAAAGTTCTGGCGCGAAAGAACCAGGGGGGTTGAAGAGGAGAAAATAGGTTTAGGCTAGACAGAGCAAAGAATGAAATCATCTCAGTTCCCAAGAAGGATACACTTCGAGTGCAGCTGGCACTCAAGGACACTTGCTGGATGCAGCAGGGAAAGAGAAAGTAAACACTTGCAAGATATCCTACTGGCTTAACATCAATAAGAAACTTTTCATGCCCTCAGAGGACCAGTACATAAGACAGAATACATTCATGGCAGATATGCAGACAGGCATATATGACAATAATACTTGCTATTGTGCACAACAAAATTACTATGATAATAGTGAGAGCAAAATTAAGTTCGTTACGGCAGATCATATCTTCTCAAAGACAAGTAAGTATGGAGTAGTAATCTTTTTATTGGATTTTATTTTTTATAGAATCGTCTTCTGTCAGGTATTCCAAGACTGGGAAACACTGCTCTACAAAAATTAAATTATAATTGGGTAACTCCAATTGTTTTACAAAATCTGTAAGTTTTACTATGGCAAAAAGATCCCAAACACGCATTAACCAGGGCTGATTCCGCATGGCTTACCTGAAGTCGGAACATGCCGGAAAAAAACGTGGAAGACCGCGGGTTTTTGTGCGAGTTTTGTGCGATGTCGCACAAAACCCGTGCAAGAAAACGCGATCTTCCGGGTTTTTTTCCGGCATGTTCTGCAACGTCCCAGCTTCAGGTGAGCCGTGCGGAATCAGCCCAGGTTGAGCATTGCAGTGACTTATGATGACACTTCCAGGCATGAGATCAGAAGTGATGTGGTTTTGCCATGATGGCATTTTTTCCTCTGCAGATTATTCCTGCAGCTGCACCTAGCAGAGACAGCAGGAGATTGGCTGCTTTTCTGTTTCTGGGCACAAGTCAAAGTGCTGGTGCTTATCTTTAAGGCCCTAAATGGCTTTGGCCCGGGGTACTCAAAGGACTGTCCAGCCTGCCAGCTAAATTCTTTGGCTGAAGTCCAATTTTCTGTGCCCCTTCCTTCAAGGGTAAAGCAAAGAGCAACCAGAGACGAGGGTTTTCAATGGTGACAACTCACCTGTGCGATGTTCTTCTCCTTGAAGTTTGCGTGGCACTGGTTGTATTTTCCTTCTGGATCCGGGCTAAAATATTACTTTTTACCCAGGCTTTTTATTAGGAGGTTGATTTTTTAAAAAACACGTTGTTTTAGAGTACATTTCTAGCCTCAGAAAAGTTTCAGACTCATTTTAAACTGCTCCGTGCTTTATGCTTTTTTATACTCTGAGTTTTTAATATTTGGTTTTAATTAGTAACTAAAAATAACTATAATTTGGTTGTGACTTGACAGCACATTATTAATATTTGTTCTGTTTTATGTTTTTATTACGTCTTATTTTATTACATCTGCTGAAGCCTAGTGGTTAAGTGGTTGGGCTGCAAATAGAGATGGACACGAACAGCAATACGAACAAAAAGAAGCCATAAACAGCCCAATCTGCTGTTCAAGAACAAGCTGTTCATGAGGCCCCATTCTAAACAAACAGGTGGTCATTGCAAGCCTCGTTCATTGCTGTTTGTTGCTGTTCATTAAGCCAGACAGTCTGGCACCTGCAATCAATTCCTTTGGCAACATAGGCAGGGATTGTCTGAACTCTGTCTGAACTCCTGCTGTTGCCCTGGAAACCCCAATCTAAGCCCAATTTAGCTTGATAGGCAGGTCTTCCTTTCAAGTGTGGAGCTCCTAATTTGTTACAAGGCCATGGGGGAGGGGGGGCTCCCAGCTCTGGCTAGTCTTTGCAGACAGTAGAGAGGGAGAGACAGCTGCTGTTGGCATTTTGATACAGAGATTGCATTGGAGTTTGAATTTTCTTTGTGTGTGGTGGGATATGGATCTACCCCTTCAAGTTCCAGGGCTGCTGCCAGGCTATGGGGGCAAACTATTTTTTTATTATTGGTACCTTTCCTGATGCCTGCTCAGGTAGGGTTTCTGGGAGTGGTGCAGTAGAGATCTACCCACCCTCAGGTTCCAGGGCTGCTGCCAGGCTCTGGGGCTAAACTATTATTTATTATTGGTCCCTTTCCTGGTGCCATGTTTCCATAAAGCTTCTCATGCAGCTGGGGTTTCGACAATTCAGCCATGTGAGAGGGGCAGATCACATGGTGCCCCCCCACCATGGAATTGGTTTCCTTTTAGGAAAAAGATGCAAATCCCATCTACTCAATTGATCCATGCAGTAAGGCCTTATGACATGACCTGCTCTGGTCCATTGCTCTTCTGAACCTCTCTTTGCTGGTCTGGCTGAATACTCTTCTTTGACCAGAGCTTGTGGTAACATTCAATTTGATTTATATTCCGCCTTTCAGGACAACTTAATGCCCACAGAGTGGTTTATGAAGTGTATTATTATTACCTTCATGACAATCACCCTATGAGGTGGGTGGGGCTGAGGGAGCTCTGAGAAAGCTGTGACTGGCCCAAGGTCACCCAGCTGACTTCAAGCAGAGGAGCGAGGAATCAAACCCAGTTCTTCTGATTAGACTCCCACTGCTCTTAACCACTACACCAAACTGATAGATAAAATCCGTGCATGACATAACACAGGGCTTAGGTTTTAGAGCCATTACAAATTCAAGTCCTGACGATCTGTAGAGAAGGAATCTCCTTCCAAGGATCCCTGGTTCCCTGGTCACTCAAAATGTCTTTATTTTATTTTTTATTGAGAGAAGTGGTGGGTGAAACTGTTAAAAGAGTCATAACAATATAAAGGCAGCAGCTAGTATGGTTTTCATTGGAAGTATTTGGGGGATGGGGACTAAGGTTACCAATCCCTGCTGGCAACTCCTTCTGCCAACCAGCAACCCCTGCTACCCACTGCTGTTGGTGGCTGGTGGGAGAAAAACAAAATAATCTTTTGGCATGAAAACCTGGAAGTGACATCATGCCTCTCTAGGAATCACCAGAAGCTCTATGATAAAACTGCATTGATGGTGTATGTGCACGCACACACATACACACACACACACACATCCCTGCCTCCTGCAGTCTCCAACATGTTTCCCACCACTAATTGGCAACCCTAGCACAATCAGGCACACCATTGCTGCACCAGTGTGTAGAGTTCCTTCTGGTGAACATCTTGAAATGATGTCATGACATTGAGGGTGATTCTCTAGGATTCAGCTAAAACTTTATGATCAAAACCATTCAGTGAATCCTAAAGTGTTGCCTCCGACTTCATGGTATCACTTCCATTTTTTTGCCAGAAGTGACATTGTATACTGCCCCCTATTCCGCCCCCCCCCCCATTTTCCTTATGCTGACCTTTGATGTGCCAGGGGTGAAGTGGGGGAAGGGCTGGGAGGTCTCTTCTAGCAACAAGCCTTGCTTGGGTTCACCGAGCAACTTTGCAGTTCAGTTTTCATCGCGTGGATTTGTTCACAGAAGTTGGCACCTCTACTGGACAGATGAGAATAATTTTGTTTCCTTTATTTGATATAAAGAGGATTGGGCTCTTTAGGGAACCTGGAACAGTTGATTGTGCGTCAAGCCGAGCTGTTACAACCAGTTCATTAAAAGCAACAAGTCCTTCAGACAGTCTTCTTGTGAATGAATTTCCTGCTTTCTTGAGGAAATCTTAAGGAGATTGAACAGAAGCAGAATAATGATTGAGTTTTTCTTTTATCATTTTAATAATCTTCTCTAGGGCACATCAGTAATGCATGCCAAAGATTCTTTCCCCCCCTCCTCAGCACTTCAAATCCATGTATCCCATGTTGACTAGCATAAGATATGAAGAGTGATACTACAAAGAAGCACAGAAATATGTAAGGGTCCCACAGCCTTCTCTAAATATGTTAAAATAGTCAACAAAAACATGGTAATTTCCATGCTGGCTCATTTGATCTAATATTAAATTAGTTGCTCTCGGGACATCTGTGCTCTATTCAGTCAGAACGTATTTGTGTACTCTTGTTTTCCTATGGAGTTAATTACAAGTTACCTAACTTTCACAGAAGCATTTCGAATAGAGAGTGACACAAAAACAAATCTGCTTTCAAAGTGGGGTTGAACTCTGATCGTGGGCGTGTGGTGTGTGTGTGATCACATTTAGATTTCGAATGCCAGCCATCATTCTTGGGGTTTACCCGTAGACCTTATTTCTCCATTTTAGGGAAGAGTTTTTCTTTTGTTGCTGCTGCTCGATATGCTGTGGGGTGTTTTGTTTTTGTTTTTGTTTGGTTCAGAACAGCTAAGTTGAAAACTTGTATTCATTTGTAGGAAACTTGATTTAGTTGTAAAAAAAATGATAAAAGCGGCACTCGTGGCCTATTTTATGTGTTGAAGAGGAATGCCATCTGGCGCAGTGGGTGGAACGTAGGCTGCAGTTGTGGAGAAAAAAGTTAAGAGCCAGAGTTCTGCTGGACCATGAAAGCTCATTAGATGGCCTAGCCAAGTCAATATGTCTTCCCTAATCTTACTGCCAAAATGTAACATTGGCTGGGCTGGTGTTCTTGAGGGTCTGGCAGATACATTGCGTCTAGTCCCATATTTTGTTTTTCACTATTATTGATGATTTATATAGCACTTTTCATTTAATCTTTATGTCATAGCAACCATGCTGCATGTAGATCATTATTTTCCCAAACAGATATTGCAAGATCAGGGGTCAGTTCATAATATGACCAGTTTGTTGACCCTTTATGCATGGTCTAAGAATGAGTATACACACACATGCATGCCTTTCCACCCCATACATGGACACATGTTTTATACTGAATCAGACCTTTGCTCTATCAAGATCAATATTCAAGTAGATAGCCATGCTGGTCTGCAGTAGAAGAGCAGGATTTGGGTCCAGTAGCACTGGACCCAAGATCAGCATTGCCTGTTCTGACCACAGGGTCTTAGATAGAGATCTTTCACATCATCTATCCAGAGAAGTTAGCCATGTTAGCCTATAGTAGCAAAATCTAAAAGAGTCCAGTAGCACCTTTAAGACGAACCAACTTTACTGTAGCAAAAGCTTTCGAGAATCGCAGTTCTCTTCGTCAGATGTGTCTGACAAAGAGAACTGTGATTCTCGAAAGTTTATGCTACTGTAAAGTTGGTTCATCTTAAAGGTGCTACTGGACTCTTCGATTTCACATCATCTACGGTCTGATCTTTTCAAACTGGAGATACTGGGGATTGAACCTGGGATCTTCTGCATGTAAAGCAGATTCCCTACCACTGAGCTACGGCTCAACACACTGCTGATGGCTGGGGCACCCATGATTCCCACCAGGGGCAGATTTGAGCAATGGGGTGCAGTTGGTCATCCTTGAGGTGGCAGTGTTCCAGCCATGGTGGGAACCCCGTTAATGGCTTGGACAGGAGCCAACAATGCAGACATGGCCTATTGGAGGGAAAGGAATCAGAAAGACAATTATGGGATTAAAGTAAGGAATAAGGGGTTAAAATGTGCTGACTTGGGTAGCCCTTGCGAGCCATATCTCATCAGAAGCTAAGCAGGGTCAGCCTTGGTTAGTAATTGGATGGGCAACCTCCAACGAAGACTAGGGTTGCAAAGGCAGGCACTGGCAAACCACTTCTGTTAGTGTCTTGCCATGAAAACTTCACCAGGGTAGCCATAAGTGACTTGAAGGACTCTCCACCCTCAAGGGGTTAAAATAGGAAAGCATGAGTCTATAACTACCATCCAATCAGCATGTCAGCTTTTGGGGGATGGCCTGCCCACCTATGAGAGTCAGGAAGCGGTGGGTGGACCTGCATCCTCTGAGTTGGGCTTTAAAAAATCAAGGAAGCCCATGAGCTCTTGGGGCTCCAGGCAGCCAGCTGGGGGGAAAGGAGAAGCATAGGGGTGAATCTCCAATTCCCTTGCCTCTTCAATAATAATAATAACATTTGATATATATACCGCCCTTCAGGATGACTTAACACCCACTCAGAGTGGTTTACAAAGTATGCTACTATTATCCCGACAACAAAACACCCTGTGAGGTGGGTGAGGCTGAGAGAGCTCCAGAGAGCTCTGACTAGCCCAAGGTCACCCATCTGGCTTCAAGTGGAGGAGTGAGGAATGAAACCTGGTTCTCCAGATTAGAGTCCTGCGCTCTTAACCACTACACCAAACTGGCTCTCAAGGACTCAAAAAGAACAGATAAGCAGACTTCTCTACAGTGAATTGAACTGATGGAAGTGAACGTGAATGCAGAACCTGAAACACACATAAGCAAAGTTTGCCTTGATCTCTTAGTATGCACGTATGCTCTCCCCCCTCCACAATCACCTCTTTTATTTTTGAAGGGAGAGTATTGTATCTCCCTAAGGCCACCAATGCAGCACATCCTTTAGGCAGCAGCAAGGAAAGGAGGGGTTGCAGTGGTATGAAAATGGTTTGTGCATCACATATAAAGGTCTTCTCAGATTTGTGCCCTGGCTATCTTATGCTATTATAGATTTTATGACAGCAAAAGACCAAGACCTGGTTACTAACTTGGTGTTAGAAAGTCTTTGACCTTCAGTGTAGTCAGCAGAAATTCTGGAAATGGCAGGATTGAGATATCTGTGTGCCTCAGCTGGCATTACCTGGTCGTTCTGAGAATTTACAGCAATCAAGTAGAAATTGTGGAAAGTGGCATCATGAATCCACTGGAAGGGAAGCCCCTATTTGCGGATAGTAGTTCGCTGTGATGAAAAATTCATCAAGCTAATATATTGCAACAGATAAAATTCACTTTTATTGAAGTTGATCCACATTCACTTGCAGCTTTGTAGTAGCAGAAGAAGCGTAGACACTTAATTTAAATAACACTATTCCTCTTTTCAAATGGCCAGCTAATCCAGCTGCACATAAATGGGAGTATGGGTGTGTTTCTTGTGAGCGCAGGGGAGCGCTGCAGAAAGGGTCTTGCTTCTTGCGAGACCAGCAGGAGAGAGAGAGAAAACAAAGAAGCACAGAAAGAGGAGGAGTCAGCTTCTAGATCAGACAGAGAGAGGCATCACACACTACAGTCTGGTTCTAGAGAAAAAAGAAAATACATCAGCCTCTGGTGTCCAGGCATACTGACTGGCCTCTATTCCAACAACCCCTTAGTCCTAAGTAGGGGTTGTACTAGGAAAAAATTAATTATACTTTCATATCTGGTGTTGCGGCTGGGCGGGTGTGTGTGTGTCTATAATTGTTTATGTTCATGTAGGACATTGCTTTTTCAGGATTTGAAACTGGTTGATTTTTCAGGTTCTGATGCTTCAGGATCATTACATTTATTGGAGCATTTGGGGCAGCTGTTTATAGAAATAATGGCACCAAATTCGCACATATCATAGTCCTACCTCTAATCTAAAGACCCTCCCTTCAAGTTTCAAGCAGATTGAACAAAGGGTTAGGTTTTACAGACCCCAAAAGTAGATGCCTCTCTGTGCAATCACACTTCTCTCAAGCAGCAGCCTACCAGAAGAGCTTCAGTCAGCCACCAGCATTAATTAAAAAAAAAGATCTGTCTGCATTTGTTTTATTTTCTACTTTCGCAGCAGCTGACTACAAAAAGATCTTACTTTTCTGCTGAAAACTTTGTGTTTGCCATCCTTCCTTGTTGTAGCCTGCTGTTTGTGTCTTTTCACAAAACAGGGAAAACTTCCTTTGTAGATCCACCCCCATCCCATAGATCTGCCATTTTTCTCTATGGGGGGATTTTTTTTTCAGGAGGGGATGGAGTGGCTACTTTTTCAACTAGATGACATCAAAATTGTGGAGAAGTTACTGCAGTCTTCTCATTAAAGAGTTCACAAGTTTCAAGCAAATTGGACCAAGGGTTCCAATTCTATGAGCCACTGTACAAGGTGCCCCCAGCTGCTACTTGCAGAGGTAAAAAATGGGCTCCCCCCAAAGAAGAAAGCAATGGAGAACAGCAGCTTGCTTCCAAAAATGATTGGCTGGGAAAGCTCCTTGCTCCACCTTTGGAAGGTCTGGATTGGAAGGGGGGAAATACCATTGTTTTCTGACTCTGTCTCATATTGAACTGAAGTGGGTTAAGCGAGTGCTTGATGTTGTTAGTTTTGACAGGATTTTATACTCTTTCCACTCACCTCGGATACCATCATAAGGGGAAAGACTTAGGACTTTTGGTATAGTGGTAACGAGGTTTTTCCGGGACCCCACATCCAGGCCCCTGATCAGGGGTGAGAACTTTTTAAAATAACCAACTCTAAGTAATAATTCAAGGCAGGAAGCTAGAAGATCCAGGAGAAAACCAGATAACCATTGAACTTTGACTGGGGAAGGCAAAATTGAACAGAGATCCCAGGGACATATCATGGGGTTCCCAGTCAGAGTGCACCCAACCACCCCTGGTGCTCCGAACCCCAAGTTGGAGATTCACAAGAACTCATGTGAAGTGACATTGGATGTGACTGAAGCCAATCTCTTCTCCTCCTTTAGCTCACTCACTCTCTCTGAGGAGGATAAAATGATGAAAAGGTTATGCTATTTGCAGGAAAATCTGGAGAAATTAAGGCAGAAGGACTGGATTGGAAGGAGGAAATGCCATTGTCCAGGAAATCAGTAGAATCAATAAAAACCCGCAGCTCATGCTGTATTGTTGGTAAATACTCAAACTGGGAGGGACAGATTGTTCAGGGGAGACGGTTTCATCCTTCCTAAACATCTTGGATTTGTGTTATTGTTCGATAAAATCATGATAATGCCCCCAAACAGAGATTTCCATGTATATTTTTGGCACAGGAGTTTTGTGATGCACATTCCTAATTCTGAATCTTAAGTCTTTGCTCTTTACAGTATACTTAACCGAAACGTATAGTACACAAAAAGAAGACGAACCACAGGATGTTGAGATTTAACCGGATGCAGACCTTCTTGCGCAGGAAGACATGCCATCCCAATAATTCTAATCTCCACGGCATCAAAATGGTCAGCAGTTCCCCAAACTGACCTCATTCGCCATCCACAATTCTTATTTCTCATTGTCGGGGCTACCAGCTCCATCTTGGGGAATTCCTGGAGATTTGGAGGCAAATCTTGGGGAGAAGAGTTTGGGAGGGGAGCTCAGCAGGGATGTGATGCCACAGAGTCTGCCACTTCCTCCAGGGTAATTGATCTCAGAAGTCTGGTGACTAGTTATAATCCCAGGAGAACACCATCCACTCCAAGAGGCTGGCAACCTACTTATTGTCCATAACAAATTGTACAAAATTCTAAGGGCCTGTTGCTAAGGACAGGATGCATTAGATCAGAGAATCATAGAATTATAAGGCTGGAAGAGCCTCCAGGGTCATCTAGTCCGACCCTATGCAACATGCAGGAAATTCACAACTACCTCCCCACCCACACACCCCCAGTGACCCCTGCTTAATGCCCAGAAGATGGCAAAACACCGTCAGGATTCCTACCTGGAGAAAATTGCCTCCTGACCCCAAAGTGGTGATCAGATGTTACAGATCTTATGTCTGCTCATTCTTTTCTTGGCTCTCATACTCTATGGGGGTCACTGACTTATTATTACCCTGCCGTAGATCCTCTGCCTGCTGTCTTGTCACTGGAATGTTTCTTATCAGCAACTGTGGGCCTTATTCCCTAGCCAAGGGCCATAGGGAAAAGAAATATTAGGAACTCCTGAGTTCATAAACCTGATCCCATACATAGCTGCAACTGAAGTCTTCCCATCTTCGCTGGCAATCAAGACTCCCAAAGGAGGGAGTTTTTCCAAAACCAGGCTAGCTTAGATAAAACAAAATTGTGACATATCTTTGCTGAAGGTGTGGGAGGAAGCAAATCAAATCAAATAGCATTTACAACTACATGTAGTAGCTTGAATTTAAAACAAGATATGTATTATTCAAATAATTCTAAGTATGGCACAGTAAATTTTTCATGAAGGTTAAGAAAAAAACCTGACAGCAACATCATTTAAGTTGAGTGGGTTTGATGATGCACTTAAAAGTGAGGGATTAAACAGAAGTTTCTCTCTCTTTTTTAATAATATGACAAGACTCAGATAACATCACATTTGGCAAAAAGCTTTATTGGTTTATGGATTAGGGATTTTTTAAAAACACACACACACACTTTCTCCCTACCACTAATAAAATTCATGTAGCTGTCAGCGCGGATTTGATCCCTATTTTGTTTTACTTAAAAAAACATAATCTCAATCAATCAGAGTTATTATAACATTGCAAGAAGGGGAGATAGAAATGAAAAGCTCTCTCTGATTCTGTCAAATTACGGAATTTGGCAAGCATCCGTTTTTAAATAGCGATGCCTGAGGCACTCAAAAGCTTCTTTGGAAAGCTTCCCATCATGGGCTCATGCTCCACCCCCCCCTACCCCCCATGAACACTTTCTTTCCACAGGACTCACAGTACTGTAGGGGTAAATCCCCATTACAAACCTATATTACTGGTTTGTACTGGTTTAAATGGCTGCCCATGCCTCAAGTCCCAGGAACTGTGGTTTCATTATGGTGCTGAAAATTCTCTTAGAGAACATTCCCTCCATGGCAAGATTTGGGTCCAGAATAACCTTAAAAACCAACTAGATTTCCAGATTGAGTCACAGCTCCCTTTGCCAGATATGAGGAATGGGAAAAGGAAGGGGTCCTTATATGCAAGGCAGAGGGTAGGAGGGTGTTGCAAATTAGAGTGTCAGGTAGTTAGTTATAATACTTGCTTTAATTAGCTTGACAGGACCTGGGTGCAAAGTGCAGAAAATGAGCATCTGAAATGCGAGAAAAATCTGTTGTCCTGGGGGATCCATTGTTCCAAATTTGCTAATAAACTCAATTTCAGCAATCTTGTGTCATAGTCTCTCTACACGTGTGCACTCAAATATGACCATGGGGATGCTCAAGTGACTTACTTCCTGTGTGGTCATATTTGAGTGTACTCTGACTCCTTAGCGGTGCACGTGTATCCACAATGGGAGAACAAGTGTAAGATCTTTCACTTAAGCATCCCCTTGTAAGATGTCTTGTGTAGGGAGACTCATCGTTTTCCTTTGACGTTTCTCTGATTGAGAACTGCTACTTTTAGGTCAGCGATGGAATGACCTTCCCCTCCAATGCCCTTATTATGGCAACCAGAATATTGTCCTAATTCTCATGAGATGAGGGAATCTCACAAGAGTTCATGTAACCGAGCTGAGACTGCTCAGCTTGCCACACAGAACTGAAAGCAGGATGGAGGGGGAAGAGGATATTCTCGGATTTCCCTCTGAAGGCTGAGGGATGACAGTGAGGAAGAAGAAGAGCAGGTGAAGGAGCCAATAGCGTGCGGCATCAACTGTAGGACTGCTGTGTTCTTTCCTACCAAGAAGTCTAATTGGTGCTGATAAGAGAACAGGCCGTTTCGGCAGTATCTCCACATTTGGACTTCACTTTTCTCCCTGAAGGGACCCAAAGCGACTTACAACAAGTAAGAATGCAACAATGTTGATTCTGTGAACTTAGGCAGATCATGAGAGGGAGGGCAGGAAGGGTTACATCAGTGCTTAGTTCTTATGGCCCCTTCTTACATGCCCAATAATAACAACAACAACATTCAATTTATATACCACCCTTCAGGACAACTTAACGCCCACTCAGAGCAGTTTACAAAGGATGTCATTATTATCCCCACAACAAATACCCTGTGAGGTGGGTGGGGCCGAGAGAGCTCCAGAGAGCTCTGACTAGCCCAAGGTCACCCAGCTGGCTTCAAGTAGAGGAGTGGGGAATCAAACCTGGCTCTCCAGATTAGAGACCCGCATTCTTAACCACTACACCAAACTGGCTCAGGGTGATGCTGATCGCCACCTTAGCGTCAGGTAGCAATTTTCCTCAGGCCAGTTTGGCTAGGGATCCTGATGATGTTTTGCCATCTTCTGGGCATGGAGCAAGGGTCACGTGGTGTGTATGTGGGGAGTGGAGGTAGTTGTGAATTTCTTGCATTGTGCAGAGGGTCGGACTAGATGACCCTGGAGGTATCTTCCAACCCTACGATTCTATGAATATAAATACATAAATGAACAAACAAAACAATGAACTACATTCTAATCTGGCCCTGCTTTCTGTGGCTGACTCATCTGTAGGCATCAGCTGTAAGCTATGAACCTTTGGCTGTTATCCAAACTTTGTACCTGCAACAAGAAGGGAGAAACAAAACTCCAGCAAAATAGGAGCAGCATACCTGAGGGACCACCTCTCTTCATATGTACCCCGGAGAGTGCTTAGATCGGCAGGTAAATACCTACTGGTGGTCCCTGGCCACAGGGAGGCTCAGCTGGCCTCAACTGGGGCCAGAGCTTTCTCAGTCCTGGCCCTGACCTGGTGGAACTCTCTATCGGAGGATACTCGAGCCCACCAAAATCTGGCATCCTTTCAGAAGGCCTGCAAGACAGAGATGTTCCGCCAGGCATATGGTTGTGCCGAGTTCTAGGTCCATCAAACAAGCCTCCCTACCAATATCCCATCAGCAGGAGGGGGGGGCTATATAGCTATCCGCCCCCTCCCATGTGAAGCTATGGTAGAATGAGACCAACTCGCACCTCCCCCTTTCCCCCCTATGTATTGTTGGCAGGGAAAAATGAAGGGGGCCCCATCTTGGGATATGAAACTTTATTTGGTGAATCTGATTTTATGTGTAATTGTTTTATCCTTGAATTTATATGTACTGTTGTTACCAGCCCTAAGCCCGCTCGTGGGGAGGGCAGGCTAGAAATCAAATAAATAAATAATAACAGCAACAGCAACAACAATAACGTTACAACTGGCAAAGGTCTCATGTCAGAAAAATAAATCCAGCCACTTCTAACTTTTCTGTCTCTTAGAAAAGTCTGCAAGCTTGCTGAGCAATCCTAAAAGAGTTATACCTTTCTAAGCCCTTTAATTTCAACAGATTTTCTAGTGTGGCTAGAAAAATGATGCAGTTACTGCCTTTTAAGTCCATTGAGTTGAACGGAATTAGGAGAGGATAACCTTCCTTAACGTTGTACTTTTTAATTTGGCTTTTGAATAATTTTTAAGAGGCTGACTGGGATGTGTTTGATAGAGCCATATTTTTGAGGGATTTAGGAGGAGAAAGTTTTAATTTATGAAGGGTTTAACTATACTGGAGTTAATCTTGTACTAGTTTTTATTGCATTGAATTATATGATTTGAGCCCTCTGAGCTTGAAGAGAGGGATATAAATATTTTAAAATCCATCAATCAAGTATGCAGGCACATTTGATTTGGGAACACATTATCAGTGAAATCATAAGGGGTGCTTGACTTAAGAAAAAATCTGGAATTTTGAGCAGAGTAAATCCAATAGTAGTATATGTTCTTTGTCAAAGCCAGAGCACGACAATTTAAAACCAGCAGATTTCAGCAAATTAACACAAAAGTTAACCCAAAACCATAAAACCCCAGCTCTCCAGCTCAGTAGTAGAAGATCTGAAGAAATGATGAACGAAAAGATTCTGAAAAAGAAATTTTTCAGCAACCTTTTGGGAGGAATTGCAACTGTTTGTTGGTATAAAGATGAGAGTTTATCACAAGGTCTTAGTAAATAGTAAACATAACCCTCATGAGCCATCCAACCAGCCTCCTGCCATGGGGGGGGGGCATATGCCCCTCTGGTTTTGCTGCCTTTATCAATCGCCCACCCTGCCCCACAGATTTGTTGATACGGGAGGATTGCGCAATATGTACACTGCTGTTTTAATGAATTGTATATTGATGTTTTTATGTTTTTATGCTACTCTGCTTGATTTTATATTTTTTGGTTGCAGTCCGCTCTGAGCTTGCTTGTGGGGCAAGTGGAATATAAATCTAATCAATCAATCAAATAAATAAATAAAGTAATGAAGGAGGACACCATATGAAGATTAAGAGCTCTCGGGACACATCCTAGGGATCTGTTTTCAGAAAGCAAGAGCATAAGAAACACTAATCCAGCATAGTGTTTCACACTGTGTCCAACCTGTTTCCCTGGCTGGATGGCATGGTGGGGACATATGCTTCTCATAAAGAAATGGGTAATGAAAGAAAAGGAATTTAGGTAAGACTATTGAAAACATGCTCCATATTGATTTGAGCTAGCAAGATCCATTTTTTTGAACCTTCATCCGTGGTAATCTCACCAAATATGTTTTGAATTTGGGTTTGATCCCATTTTCTTTGCATTACTTCTTATGCTGGACTCAGCTTATACATTCAGGTCGCTGAGCTGAGTGACACAGTACAATATCCAAAGGAATCGCTGAAAGAATGCATTTTCATTACAAGAAGCCAAAAGGATGGATTTTTGAATAATATATGCCTCGATTTCTGAATACTTGGCTTTATCCTGGATTGATTTCCTGAGGGCCCAAATTAATTCTTCCTAGGATTATGGCTCAGGCTGAACTCAGTTTTTATCGAGCATTGAAGTATTGCCATTGCAGCCTTTTATTTCTCTTTAAAGCTGTGTTTCTAGTGAGTTGAATAAGGGAAGCAGTTTTGACTCCCTAACACCTGAACCCATCGGGCTGACAAGTTGTCACAAACGTCTTTATGGCTGAATAATGGTGTCTTCTTTTTTTCCCCTCCTAAGGGTTGTTGTGGTTTGTGTAGATAGAAACACTTGTACCAATAAACTTATTTAGGCTATTTTTATTCATTACTGACTGAGCTCATTTCAATATTCGATACTTCACCTCACCAGTGTTTGCCTGTTCAGATCCACTGAGACTTTAAATATTCTTTAGTCTCCTGGTTTGGCCTCAACGCACTGAGAAAAATATTTCTCTTCCATACTCCCTCATGATGATTGGGAGGCATAAAAGATGCTGTGTCTGAAATGACTCAAGGGGACATCTAGAGCAGTCATTCTATCTTGGGAATTCCAGTTCTATGAAGAGATGTTACAATCCCTGATAGAATTCTCTTATTAGCTCACTGAACTACAAGTCCCAGGAAGCTTTAGGGGAAAAGCTGTGACAGTTTAATCGGTAATAACGTATATTTATTGTAATGTAGCTATCCCCCCCAACAGTTGTTGGCAGCGGCTGGACAAATTTATGAAAGAGAACATGGCCTGTATGCTACCACTCCATTCACCAATGTTTGACTCCTTTTTCTGGCCTAAGGAGACACCCTAATTGACTCTTCAACCAATGAAAGAACCATTGTAGGAGGGGAATGTCAGCATCACTGGTGGACATGGGTTGGCCAAGGATTTTGGTCCCCCTAGGCTAAGATGGGGAAGCCACCCCTGCACTGTGGAGAGGAGGGAAGACACACAATGCATCCAACCTCCTCACCCACCACAGGGAGACAAGAAGACACTTCTCCCTCTCTTCAACCCCCCCCCCCATGCTGTAGGGAGGTGGGAAGATGCTGCCCATCCTCCTTCCCCCATGCTGTGGGGGAGGAAAAGAAGAAGAAGGCCTGCTAAGCCACCTTTCCATGGCTACCACATACTACAGCAAACCCTGAGACTGTAGGCAGGTTGAACAGTGAGAAGACTGGTTAGCACCCTTGCACATCTGTCACCTGAAGTGATTGCATAGGTGTACCATAGTGGATGGAGCAGATGAAGAGAATAACTCGTTCTGTTTGAAGAACTTGGTCATAAAATTCCTCATTAAAAACGGTCTCTGCAGTTACAACCTGGTGACAGATCTGTTGTTTGGGGGAAATTCATTAAATAGTGTTGTAAGTCTACTCAGAATTATGGGTTGGATCTACCAGAGCATTCCCACAGATTGAACAATTTCCATTTGTAGAATATGACTTTCCCTTCCAAACTGCAACCCAAACTGTCCCCTAAAATACTGAGGGCCCCTTTCCCCCTGGAGTATCATTTCAGCAGGGTTTTCAGGCTACAGCTCTGGTGGATACAAGTTTATGAAATAAGGGCCGATTCCAAACAGCCCTCCCCATCGCGAAACGTGCGTCGTCGCGCAGAAAACACGAAATATCGCATTTTCTCACGCGAGTTTTGCGTGACGTCGCACAAAACTCGCACGAGAAAACGCGATATTTCGCGTTTTCTGCGCGACGACACGCGACGATGCACGACGTTTCACGATGGGGAGCGCCGTCTGGAATCGGCCAAGATGTGGGGAGGACAGCATAGCCTTTCCACTGTGGTTCCCATTCCATCGAATCTGTTGCATAAAGAGAATTACTTAAGCCGTAGGGGCCAAAATTCTTATGATCCATTAGGATCAGGGATTGGATCCCCAAAGGCTAATTTAGCCTCAAGAAACCGCTGCAGTAAAGTATTATTCATTCATTCATTCATTCATTCATTTGTTCATTCAAAATGCCACTTGTTGACCCAACCCAGTGCCCTCAAGGCAGCGACTATTAAAATGTTAAAACATTTCAAACATGAATATATATAAAATATTCAAAACTAAACAACACACATAAGCACACAAACAGGAAGGAGGGCTAATAAGAGTTAGCCAGAGAACGGCAAATACACAAAAATAAAGCCTTTGCCTGCTAGTAGAAGATAAAAGTAGAGGGAGACAGACAGATCCCCCTGGGGAGGGAGTGCCAAGGTTTTGGTGCCATGACCGAGAAGGCCCTTTCTTGGGTTGCCTCTCATCTAGCCTCAGACTGTGGGGGTATCCAAAGCAGGACCTCCAAGAATAACTATAGTGTAGGACCATATGGGAGTATTCTGGCCCCAGACCATAGAGGATTTTAAATGGACGTCATCAGGGCTCATTTTGAGGGGGAATGTGCAGGAACGCAGTTCCAGTAGTTCTCCAAAGAGGTCACATGTCAGGTGGCCCCGCCCACCAAATTTTTGGCCATTTTGGGCCTGTTTCGGCCTGGATTTGCCCTAAAATGTCCAGGATCAGGCCTAAAACAGCCAGGATTTGTCCCAAAACAGCCAGGATTGGGCTTCTGACAGGTGGTAGATCACTCTCCCGCTCAGCAGTGGCCCGATTCTGACCATTTTGGGTCCAATTTCAGCCCTGAATGGCCAGGATTGGGTCCAAAATAGCCAGGATAGGTGATGTGAGGGGGTGTGGCATATGCAAATCAGATATGCTAATGACACACTTCCGGTGATGTCAAGGGGTGAGGCATATGCTAATGAGTTGTGCTAATGAGTTATGCTAATGAGTTCTTGCAGCTCTTTTTCTACGAAATGACCTCTGGACGTCATGGAAGGAGAAAGGAGGGTGATGTAATTTTTCCTCATCTGATTTCCCAGATTGAAAGTGCTCCACAAAGATACCCTTCCCAGGATGACTTTAGATCGGGTAGGTGAAAAGACACACATCTGTATTATGTTTGCTTTTCTTCCCTACTAGTCACTTGGGTGCCGGTTACAATAGAGTTGGGCAGTAACACAGGGAGGAAGAAGTTAAAGCCACAATTCTCCAATGCAGCTACACTATTCTCTAACATGCACCCACCCACAAGACTCCTGTTTAAATTACACAGTTTGGGAAAGCAGTCATGAATGATTCCCCACCTTCATTTAGATCAGTCCACTGACCAGAATATTTTAGGAAGCAATGGAAAGTTTTATTTTTTGATGAAAGACCTATTATGATTTTTTTGTGTATTTTATGTATTCATTTTTTACAACAGTTTTCCAACTTATTGCTGAAGGCAATTAACTAATCAACTAATACAATATATTTATATTAAAACATTGGATAAACTTGTCATGGTAAGATAGGCTAAAGACAATTGAGAAATGCCATTTGTTTCTAGATTTCTTTTTTGTTTGCTTTTAATTGGGTTTATTACTTTTAATGGATGTTGAAGAAAATTTGGATACAAGAGCATAAAAATGAATAGACTTAAAAAGAGAAACACAGTGGCCCCTTAAAGAATAACAAAATTTGTTGCAGTATGAGAGTGTATGAGTCGAAGGCATATCACTTCATCAGATACATGGAGTTTACATCCATAGGAGATATATTTATATTCAAGGTGAAAGCAAGACAAAGGTGGGAATGGGGAGGCATTACAAAGAGGGGGCAGTTAGAAACAATAACCAAAGAGAATTTAATCTATTCAGATTGAATGAGAACCATTCCCAATTGTAAATAGATATGACCAAGTTAGGAGAAATATAAAATCATATCCAATCAAGAAAGGTGCAGTGCAAGATACTATTTCAGCTTGAGGGGGGCAGGGAGACACAGACAGCTACTTGGAATGCTGGGATTTGGGGATAGATCCATAGGAGTGAGCCATCTTAGTCTGATGAAGAAAGCTGTGGTTCTCAAAAGCTTATGCTGCAATAAAGTTGGTTAGTCTTAAAGGTGCTACTGGACTGTTTACTATTTTGGGATTTGGGGAGTGACTAGATTTTCTTTATTTTCTATTAAAACAACCGCAGCCGCAGTTGAACAATTATTGTGTGAATGCTGTTTTCCCTGGGGTGCATGGAACAGCTGGCAGACGCTTCATCGTTAAAGAGTAGCCTCCAAATTAGTCATCCTTATTGACCACGGACATTGCCATCACAGTCTTTTAAACTATACCCCAGCGACATGATTTTATTTATTCATTTCTTAAACCCATTTATTTAACAGATTGCTGAAGGTGGTTAACAGATAAAAAGAGAAACTAATGTAATTATATTTCTATGAAAAGAAGTCACTTAACTGCTGTTTTGAGATAAGCAAAGACAATTAGGATCGGTGCCTTTTATTTTTGGACTAGTTATTAAGTACATTTTACTTAGGACCACGGAGACCCAGATTCAACTCTCTACTCTGCCATGAAGTTGTGGTTCAAATCAGGTGAGATGGAGATCACAGGTCCCTCTCTTTTTATAAAGGCAAATTACAGCCATGCAGGGCCGTTATTCAGCTCAGAGCCACGCTGGGATAATAGCAGAGGGTTTAACACTTCCATCCCTGAACAGTTTTCGTAGTCAAAATCAGGGCCTCTATTCTTTCTTTTACTGATTTGTGCGACTAAGTGCAGTTCCATTTTTGCTACTGTGAAAAGAAAATGACAGCAAAGGGGGGTGGGACCCATGGATCATGCCTTTCCCGGGGTGCAATCTCTCTGAAACTTGGGGGGTCTTTGGAGGACAGTGAGAACTATGTCCCCTGCAAATTTGGTGGGTATTGGACATTGGGAAGGTCAGTTTGTGGGGTGTTTAAAGGGCCCTGCCCCTTGCACCTGGCAGGAAAGGGCCCTTTAAACTATCCGCTGGCAGGCGGCAGGGGGGAATTCCCCCTGCCACCTGCCAGCAGATAGTTTAAAGGGATCTTTAAGGGGCCACGAACAATGAACATGTTTGTGAACAGGGTCATGTTTGTTACTGTTCGTTGTTTGTTGTTCGTGGATAGCAATGAAAAATGAACAGCTTGTTCATTTTTTTCCACTCGTGCCCATGTCTACGTGGGACTCTAATCTGGAGAGCCAGTTTTGATTCCCTGCTCCACCGCTTGAAGCCAGCTGGGTGACCTTGTGTCAGTCACAGCTCTTCCAGAGCTCTCCCAACCTACATCACAAGGTGATTGTTGTGTGGATAATACTTTGTAAACTGCTCTGAGTGGCGTTAAGTTGTCCTGAAGGGCAATATATAAATCAATTGTTATTATTATTAACCTAAATGGCCTCAGAATGGCTCCTCCCTCCCCCCTTAAGCTATTTCCCCATGTCAAAAAAGCATTGGAGGGTGGGTTTTTTGCTTCTCCGTGTATTCTGTGCATGTGGAGCAGTAAAAACAAGGAAATACCTTCCCCCCATGCTATTTTGCCAAGGGGAAATGGCTGGTGGGGGGGGGGAGTCTTCCTCACGGCCTCAGCGGTGTCCCCGGCCCTGTGAGTAAACCATTTGGGGAATAGAAATTGATTTGACAAACTGAGTTATTGCCACCAAAAGCTCTTGGCACAATGAATGTGTTAGTCTGAAAAGTGTCACAAGGTTTTGGGGGTAGCTTTGACTTCATAATTGATATGGGAGTCACAAATGATTCTCATCAACATTGACATGAATGGAGACAGCTCCTGCGCCATCTGGATGTACCTAAACACATTTGTTGGCAAGGAAAATGGGATGATAGTAGTTGTTATTTATTGCATTTGCATCTCTTTCTTCCTCCAAGAGGTTATCCCTTTTCTGAGAGAGATTCACCCGGATGTGTTTCATGGCCGATCTGGGATTTGAACCTATGACTCTCCAATCTTAGTTCTACACTGCATGGTCTTTCTGGAGATCTGTTTTACTACATTGTAGAATCCACTGCAACATCTTAATGGAGATACCAGATGAGGATTAGCAGAGCAACACGTGCCAGGGGGAGAAGGACCAAGGCACAAGAGAACAAGGAATTGGGATGCTATCTATTTCTTGACTCTAGCACGTCCATCTGAAAAATCCCCATTTTGATTTCCCCTCCCTTGTGCCAATTGAACCCGAGTCTTCATTTTCATGCCACATTCTGTTGCCTGGTGCTGAATTCCTTCCTGTTAACACATTTTTTTTCAAAGTCATTTTTGTGTCAACAACCTATTAATGGTGTTTAGAAACAGCGGCAACAAATGATTCGGGAACACCCAGAATGAAAACAAGTGGAAGACTCACATCAACATACAATAACAAAATAAATGAAAAAGGCCCTATCTGCACATCCTGAGTGTATGGCAGTGTGATAATTAGAAGGGGTAGGGCAGTGGAAACAAAAAATGAACGGAAGGGAGAAAGGCAAACAGAATTATGAAGGAATGAGAGCAAATGGAGCAGAGAAAGAAATTTATCAATTATAGAGACGGAATGCAAAAGAATAAGGGCAGCAAAGGCACTGAGTCAATAAAAGAGAATAGAAAAAGAGCATTCTACCACTGGGAATACTTTTATTTCCAATCAGAAGTTGCCTTAGGGGGCTACATTTAGCTGTGAAAACTCCCTGAAAATTAGAAGCAAAATCTGACAACTTAGTGTGGGATCTGAATACGCAACCTGCTCAAGGCTGTCTCTGGGCTAGTTGAAATGCCCTCTTCTTCCCCAGTCGTTCTAACATTTAGGATGACCTTAGTTCATCTGTGTGCTTGCATCCAAGCTTTTCTCTCTTTTTCAAAAATCTCTTGCATTTTCTATACTCAAGACTTCATAAGGCTGAACTAGAATGGAGAAGGAGGTCTAACCAGGGCTTTTTTTCAGCTGAAACGCGGGGGAACGGAGTTCCGGAACCTCTTGAAAATGGTCACATGGCTGGTGGCCCCGCCCCCTGATCTCCAGACAGAGGGGGGTTTAGATTGCCCTCCGCGCCACTCAGCAGCACGGAGGGCAATCTCAACTCCCCTCTGTCTGGAGATTAGGGGGCGGGGCCACCAGCTATGTGACCATTTTCTCCGAGGGCAACCCTCTGAGTTCCACCACCTCTTTCCCCAGAAAAAAAAGCCCTGGGTCTAACCAATCAGAATGAAGGTCAGCAGCACTTCCACTGCTCATCTTGAAAATTCATAACTTCATACTAGGGGGCTGAGTGATTTCAAGCTCCATCCAAACCAAGGAACAAAGGTTTGGGGTTCCTTCAAGAAGTAAACATGAAAAAATAAGGGCACACTGATAATAAACTCAAGCCCAAACACAGTAATGGATGACATAAGAACAGAATATGGCCATGTTGGACTTATTGGCATGTTTTGTAGTCCCGAGAGATGGATCCCATGATGAGATCCGACACGAGGACTCGAGATCACTGGTTGTGATATAAGAAAAGTATTGGCCTATTTTCAGGTTCCTTGCGAATCTTGTTTATTTACTTACTTACAGTTTGCCTTTCTCTCTGAGACTCATGGCAGATTACACAGAGTAAGTCGATACAATCAACAGCTGGGACAGTCAATAAACAGTACAATGGGAAATGGGCTGCAGAGATATGAAAACCAAGCAGAGATCTGACACAGAGCTGAAACAATTTGACGCGACATGTCTCTTCTGACAATTTTCAGAGCAGAACTGCTTGGTTTCATTCATCCCAGTGTAATACAGGCTCTTGCACCTGTGTATTACAGCTCTCTAAACTCACCACCATCTGCTGAAGCTGTCAGCAACCATCCATGAAAGACTCTCTGAAGAAGATGCTCGATATCTTACAAAGACATCCAGCTCTATTCTGTATTTCCAAGAACCAAACTGCATGTGATTGGGCATGTTCAAGCACTCCCAGATTCTGTTAATGGTCTGATCACTGATTGCAGACAGAGATCCTAGAACTGTCAACTCCAAGTCAGGAAAATCCTAGAGATTTGGGGAAGTGGAGCCTGTGGAGAGCTGTGTTTGGGGAGGGATGATGCTCAATGGGCTGGCCATTTTCTCCAGGGAAACTGATGTCTTTAGCCAGGAGATGGCTCATAATTCCAGGGAATCTCCAGACCCCATCTGGAGAGCCATCTGGAGGTTGGGGACCTTAAGACAGCCAGTCTTATCATCAGTTTAGCTGTTCCTGAATGGTTCAAGCCTGTTCACCATCACCATCACCATCACCATCACCATCACCATCACCATCATCTAATAACATTCGATTTATATGCTGCCCTTCAGGACAACTTAATGCCCACTTAGAACAGTTTACAAAGTGTGTTATTATTATCCCCACGACAATCCCCCTTTGAGGTGGGTGGAGCTGAGAGAGCTCGGAGAGAGCTGTGACTGACCCAAAGTTACCCAGATGGCTTCAAGCGGAGGAGTAGGAGATCAAACTCTGTTCTCCAGATTAGAGTCCTGCTGCTCTTAACCACTACACCAAACTGGCTCTCGTCAAGTTACTTTTAACATATTCAAACAGGCCCACTTTCTGCCCTCTCCTATAGACCTGTTGTTACTGCATGCCACCCAGTAGCCAATCATACAAATGAAGAGTGAGTAATCAAGCAGCCAATCATAAACAGTGAACAAACCATTTATAAATTCTGGTTTTTTAAAAATATTACCATTTTGGTGTTTAAGTGCATGTTATTTGATGTTATTTCGAGTGTGCACACTAACCAGGGCCGGCAGCCACCTCAAGCGCTAAGGTGCCAGAGGGGGTGTCGGGGTGGAGGCACATGCCATGGAGCTCAATTGCCCTGTGCTGCTGTGCCCGGTCAGGAGCTCTGTGTTGCTGCTGCTGCTGCTGGCACACAGCTGTGGGCCATGTAATAGTGAGGTAGAAAGGTTGGAGCTTTGGTTCACAGGTGATCATGGCTGTTGAACGGTCTGTTCACCTATCAAACTTGTTCAACAAGACGTTTATGACATCCCTATATGTGACAGGAGAGTTTCATGAGTTTCCAAGATCCTGGTCAGAGTGGGGGATTCCCCACCCCAAGTTCCCATTGTCCACCACTGCTCCAAGCAGTTGAAAAATAAAAATCCTCACTAGCATCATAAGCATGTTGATGTCACTTCCAGGGAAAACCTGGAAATGATGGTAGTAGCCCTAGGAATAATTGGAAACACTATGCTTTTGCCATAGAGTTTCTGGCAATTCCTAGCATTACTGCTATCGCTTCTGGGTTTTCCCCAGAAGTGGTGTCATCATGCTTGTATCACCAGCTCCCCACCAGCAACCCTCTCCCAACCTTCCTACCAGTTGCCTGGCAACCTGAATTAGACATACTCATGGTAAAGAAGAGATGCACCATAACTGCAAAAAGCAGCTTGAATTGTTACAAGGACAGAGCAAGTTGGGTAGCTGTGTTAGTCTGTAGCAGTAGAAAAGAACAAGGGTCCAGTAGCAACTACAGGACTAACAAAATTAGTGGTAGGGTATGAGTTTTGTGAGTCACAGCTCACTTCTTGAAATACTGTTCTAATGTTACAAGGACAATATCGTCTAATAAAGTACTGTGTGTCCTGAAAGATTAGTTCACACAATATGTTCTTTATTCTGGAATTTTATTTTGGAGTCATGTTTGCTGCCTTTTGTGGCAGGGATGATCTTCAGGTATTGTATAAAGATTCTCTCGGGATTTGGGGAATTATGTTTTTTCATGGGCATAGCTAGTTTTTGCACCCTTGTTTAAATGGTCTAGTCCTGTAGCTGAATATTTTTAAACCTAGCCCTTTATATGCATGCCACTAAATTCAGTAGTTTTGAATTATATCTCCTGAAGCTCTGTACCCCAATGAGAGAGCCTCGTGGCCCTGAGATTTTCATATAAATATTTCAAAGGCATGCATAAATAAATAAATAAAGCACATCTTTGCATGTAAGCGCCATCTCTGCATCCACTTTTCTTTCTCTCCCTTTTTAAGAGAGTGGAAGGAAAGAGGCCGAACATATTGTGATGCACAACATCTAAAAGAGGGCTTTTAGGACAGTGTGATTTTATAATATTTCATGTTTTTGTCAGTTGAAAACCTTCAGGAAGAGCATTCCAGTCCTCCGAGTATCAAGGGTTAATGGAGCGTGGAGTGTTCCTGGCAGATACCTATGAGAGTCTCCATTTCAACTTTAAAGGACAGGTGAAAAGATACAGCCTCACAGGCCTGCTTTATGCATTGCAGAAAATGTTCAGTCTTGTGAAATTTTGACCTCTGTCATTCTGCCAAGCCAGCTGGGCCTGAGGGGAAGCTGCTGCTGAGGCACAGGTTTGCATTTCCTGGGGATGGCTTTTAAAGGACACCGCCAAGGTTGCACTATCTAAAGGTGACCTACTCTTCTTGACTGTTCCTGAGGTCCCCATACATTTACCGGAAAAGTTCAGGAAATTGTTTCTAGAATAATAACCCATTGTTACTATTAATGATTATTAAGAATGAAGACAATGGCACAGTTTTAGCTACCAATTTCCTGAAATGATCTCTAAACGCTAAAGTAAAAGAGCAGTGAACATTGCATTTTATGCTATATGTTTGCTAGACCTGGCAGGGCTGCCAAGAACCACCAAAGGTCCTCTGGCAATGACTGCCTCTTGTCCACACTCTGTACCACCAGGATTCAACACAGTCATCAGATAAAAATTAATCATATAACTGAATGAACATGGATATTTTATTGTTTTTAACGTGTTTTTCATTCTTCACGTGAAGGGGGGGAGGCTTTCAGCATATGGTTTCCATATGGTTTCCATATCAGAAGCTGCCTTAGATATAGTGATTAGAGATGGGCACGAACAGCAATACGAAAAAAAAGACACGAACATCCCAATCTGCTGTTCACGAACAAGCTGTTCGTGAGGCCCATTCTAAATGAACAGATGGTTGTTGCAAGCCTCGTTCATTGCTGTTCATTGCTGTTCATCAAGCCAGATAGTCTGGCACCTGCAATCAATTCCCTTGGCAACTTAGGCAGGGATTGTCTGAACTCTGTCTGAACTCCTGCTGTTGCCCTGGAAACCCCCATCAAAGCCCAATTTAGCTTGATAGGCAGGTCTTCCTTTCAAGTGTGGAGTTCCAAATTTGTTACAAGAAAGCAAAGACCATGGGGGAGGGGGGGCTTCTAGTTCTGGCTACTCTTTGCAGACAGTGGAGAGGGAGAGAGACAGTTGCTGTTGGCATTTTGATAGAGAGAGTGCATTGGAGCTTGAATTTTCTTTGTGTGTGGTGGGATATGGATCTACCCCTTCAAGTTCCAGGGCTGCTGCCAGGCTCTGGGGCCAAGCTATTATTTATTATTGGTACCTTTCCTGGTGCCTGCTCAGGTGAAATATTCTCTCTCCGTTGCAAACTTGGATGATGGCTGGAGGAGAGCATGCTGGCCCCCACGAACATCCAACCATGAGCATGTTCATGAACAGGTCATGCTCATAAGTGTTTGTGAGTCCCTGTTCGTGAATGGCAACGAACATCATGTTTGGGTTTTCTTCTGTTCATGCCCATCTCTAATAGTGATATAGAGAGGCAGGGTTGAAATATTTTAAGTAGACTAAAAGTAGACTAACAATTGCTTGCTGCTAAGTGAACTGTGCACTTTTCCTCACCCTGTTCCTCGTATATATGCTGCCCTTCCTCCATGGGGATCAGGACAGTGCACATGGCTCCACACTGTCCTGTCCTCACACTGTCCTGTCCTCACACCAACTTTGCACAGGTTGCCAGATGGTCTCTGCAAAAATACTAGACACAGGGAAATAGGGTTTCTAGGTCCCCTGACTCCCCCAGCAGGATATCAGGAGCCCAGCACTTACCTAGCAGTGTTCTTGTGTGCTTGTTGGTGCACATGCACAGCACGTGCACACTCTCAAGCTTGCGCAATGACATCACTTCTAGGAAGTGATATCATCGTGCACGTCAAAGGGTGGTCTGGGAGTGCTCCCACGCTCACCAGGGGGACAAATCGGCCCACTGTGGGGCACGAATCAGGCTGCTATGCGTGTGGGAACATGTTGTGATGCCTAGGGGCACCCTGAGAAGTGCACCCCCTCCACCAGCCAGGAAAGTGGGGGTGGGGGGAGGGTGGGAGCAGGGGCTTCCCCAATGGCACCCCTCCAGGGGAAGGTGGGCAGTAGTCACATGAGGAATGACATTTGTTCATCCACAATGTGTGCTCGCACTCCTGGCCCTGGGGCAATGACATCACTTCCGGAAGTGACATCATCAGGCCTGCTCCAGCTATTGATGCCTTGGCCGTTTCCAGACAGCTTACCTTCTGTCGCTCCATGCCGCAACGCTGTGGCTCGTGCCGGAGAAAACGCAAAATAGTGCGTTTTCTCGCGAGAGTTTTGCGCAACATAGCGCAAAACTCGCGCAAGAAAACGCGATATTTCGCGTTCACCACAGCACAAGCCATGGCGTTGCGGCATGGAGCGGCAGAAGGTAAGCAGTCTGGAAACGGCCCTTGTTGTGCTGTTAGCACAGGGAGGAGGGGAGAGGAGGCAAGAGGAGCCCCTCCAATGCACGACTTTTGCCTAGGGAAGCTGTTGTGAGGGCTCTATAGAGGCTTTGGCATCCAGAAGTGGGCTTGGCCAGGAGGCAGCTCCCTGAGTGACTGGGCCATCCTGCACTCTTGGCCTCTCCTTCCTTGCAAGGCTGTTACAAGTAGGAAACAGAGGCACGGAGATGGCAAGAGATGCTTTGGGCATCCACAGAGGAGAAGCAGAGGAAAGCAGCAGCCAGGCTTCATCTGCCCGGTGGGTGTTTAAAGGGGGGCTTGTTTTGCAGGGCAGAGAATCTTGAAAAGTAAGAAATCTAATTGAGATTGTTGGATGTGAGATGGTGGTGGTTGTTCGGGTCAACTTTATATAAATGCTTTAATAATAAAATAAAATAAAATAAAATAAAATAAAATAAAATAAAATAAAACCCTAGGGTTTAGCTAAGGATGGAAAGAGAAGCCACTTTATTACATTTAAGTCCAAAAGGAGCATGTTCTCATTCCACAAACTACAACTCCCAGAAGGCAAAACCAGAAGGGGTGTGCAAAAGGAAGCACCGGAAGCTGAAAATATTACATAGAAATCACTGTTTCAAATTATCAGCTTGATAATCTGGAACGGTAACACAAATTCAAGATGCTTACAATAACAAAAACCCCTCCCCAGAAAAATCCACAGTTTTTTCTTCAAGTTTTGATGCGTACCAGCCATGCAACATGAACATATTTTTCTCTGTATTGATTTCCTGGAGATGGCAGTTCTCCCTTCCAAGCAAAGAACATTTCCAGCCAATTCAAAGTACAGACACCCCACAGTCCAAGAAAATACTGGCAACCTAGCAACCCTAAGTTGGTTGGGCTCAGCAGTAGGGACTGGCCCAATGTCACTCTTTCTCCTTCTAGGTTTGCCAGCTCTGGTTGGGAAATTCCTAGAGAGTTGGGAGGTGGAGCCTAGAGAAGGCAAGATTTGGGGAGGGGAGGGACCTCAACAGGGTATAGTGCCACAGAGGCCACCCACCCATTTTCTCCAGGGGAGATCACTTGTCTGGGGATCAGTTGTAATTCCAGGAGATCTCCAGCCACCACCTGGAGGATGGCAACCCTTTCTCCTTCCCAGAGGACTTTATAGCTGCAAACCACCAGTACCTTGCCTGACTCATTAGTCCCCCTGGGATGATGAACCTCACCCTATTTTGTCCTTGTAGTCCCTCCCTTTTGAAGCCTGGTGGGCTGAAAGAAGGGAAAGAGATCATAGAATCATAGAATCATTGGGTTGGAAGGTACCTCTAGGGTTATCTAGTCCACCCCCCTGCACAATTCCCAGGAGACCAGTCTTGCTGTGTTTTAAAATGTCTAAACTGGCTTTTGCCCAGTAAAACTGACATAAGGAAATGATATATCTTTCCCGGAAAGGAGGAAAAAAAGACAGGAGAGAGTGCCTGTCTTTTTTCCCTTCCAAGATTAATAACGAGAGATGAGACCATACTTCAAAACCTGTCTCATTTGATTCAAACCTTACATTTCTACCTTGTGAGAAACCAACCTGTGCACACCAGACAATTACTTACAGCTTTTATTACAAACATATAAATTTTTCCTTGGCTGAAGAGGATATAGGGTACCTATACACTGCCTGTTTAAATAACAAGGAAAAACTAAACACCATGCATTTGTATAACAACTTGTTTACATTCCACTTTATACTTCACACCTGGCTATAATTTCTTCATGTGCAGCCAAGGAAATAGGGAAACCGCAGTCCATCGCACTTGCAGAGCCCTTCGGATGAAGACAGCCAGCCAGCTGCCAAGTTGGAAAGTCCGCCTTATTATGGCTGGTTTCAGCTAATTGTATAGTTATGGTAATAGTGCCCTCCAGAGGAATTTTCAAGGAATTAGCAGGACAAAAGCAGCAAAATTAACCATTTTAAAACTGCCAATATTTAGATTCAGGTACTCATATCTCTAAGCCTTTTTTCTTCCTATGGGTTAATGCCAAAGACCTATCAAAATTCTATCATCTCACAATCTTGCTGTGCACATAAGATGAGCTCTCAAGTACATATATATATATATAATGCCAGTTCTCATCTAGTAGAATGGTTTATATTTCTGTGCAACTATATTGTAGGGAACTTAATGTTTACTTCTAGGCTTAGAGTAGTATCTATGTGTCTTCTGTAAAGAGTTGCCAACTGCCTGGAGAAAGAAAAGTGTCTGATCCCTTTAATAGAGGCTTATTGGGGCTGTAATTTACCAGGTGATGTCATTTGTCTCCATGCCAAGAAAATCTTCATTTGCCTTTTTCAACATATTAAGCCTCTATGAAGGGGACAGGACTTTTTTCCCCTCCAGGTCTGTTGTCAACCCTAATTTCTGTGATTTCATGACCACCTCAAAAATATGCAGCTTCTCAAGACTCAGAGCTGACCTTCAGTTTTTCAGACAATAGGGTACAAAATTAGGTTGAAAATGTAACAGCAATGCATGAAGATCGTTAGTCATTCATATAAGGACCCGTCTCTTCTTCTATATCCCTCCACCACATTTCTTGTGCTGGCAGTGGGTGCTGCTTTTTAGACTTGCTGGAAGCTGTGGTGACATCCCGTCAGGCATGGAGGCAGACATCTATACCTCAGGTAGCTGGGTGAGAGGGAGGGGTGCCTAATGTTAAAGACTACATTTCCCAGAGTGCACTGAGAGAGAGTGAAAGAGGGTCTTTTCTGGGCTTGCTTGAAAGCTGGCTGGTGATGCCACAAACCTAGTCCTCAACAGCTGTTAACACAGGAAGTACATTGCAGGGGAAGAGGAATAGGAGGAGCAAGAAAGGAATGTTCACACACTAGGGACAAAAATAACAATAATGAATTGATTGATTGGTTGGTTGGTTGGTTGAGGCATTTCTAGCCTGCTTTTCTTCTAAAGGGATCCAGAATCTTAATGAAATTTCCAAACCAAACCAAATTAATTGATATAATTTAAACACACAAAACAAAAATCAGTACAAACACTGGGCAGATCCTCATTTTCTGGGCTGGCTCCTTTGCCAAGGATCCTCCATCCCCCACTCCCATTGCCCACTGCCACTCAGAGGGGTGGTGGGAGAAACTTTTTAAAACCCATAGGGCTGTGTTCAGCATCACAGTAAAAAAATGGAAATGACATAGGTAGCTCTAGAAATCAGCAGAATATCTGTGGTTTTACCACAGAGTTTCTGGTAATTTCTAGAGTTGCTTATCAGCAAGCAGACCAATAAGATTTTCAGAGTGTACGCTTTTGAGAGTCAGAGGCTGCCCCCTTCTTTAGACATGAGTAGGACATGAGTAGGACTGAAGATCTCTGAGCCTTTATATCCCCATCAAAGATGGGTGGGGTGTTACAAGGAGGGCATCAGGATGTAAAGGTACAATGCAGCTTGTTTAGAGCAGAAATTAGTATTTGTAGTGAGACAAAAATCCTAAGTCTCTATTCAGTCCTGGTGGGGTGTGTGTGGGGGGGTCCATTGTTCTGAATTTGTGACTCCATGTCAGCAATCTCCCCTTCAGGTTTCTCTGTTTGAGGACAGCCACTTTTAGGTCAGCAATGAACTGTCCTGGAAGACTAAAATGTTCTCCCACTGGTTTTTGAGTGTTGTGATTTTTAATGACAGATTTGTGACCATTTATTCTTTTGTGTAGGGACTGCTTATGTCACTTTTTTAACTGGAAGTGACTGGTGTCACAGCCTCCCCCCCCCCCCCCAGTATCCACACCAAAGCTCTGCCTGGCAACCCTGGCTAAGAGCTAAGGGTACAAGGACCATCTGGATCTTGCCTTTGATTCATGCTTAAGGGCTCCTATTTTTAGCCCTGCACAAACTTTTATACCAGCAGACAGGAATGAGATGGAAAGTCAGCTGGAGCTTGATTAGACATCTGACAAGATGTCCCCCAAAACTCTCTCCCTCTTCTCTGGGCTGTATTATTTATAAGGCTGACTAGGCCGAAGCCTAAGGACCCCACAGGGATTAGGGGCCCATCAAAGTGGGGCACACCCCCATATAAATTGCGATTAATTAATTCTCTTATATAACCTCTATTAATAAGATAATAACTGCTTCCTTATTGAAGTGAAACAAATTATCTCTTATATTAAAACAATAAAACAATTTATTCACTTCAAAATATTACAGTATTGAACAATTATACCCCCCATGTGTTTTCCTGAAGAGTTCTACTCACGCAATAAAAATATTTTTTAAATTGTGAATAGACTTCTTTAGGAGGCCCTCAAAATGGATATAGGTCTATGTACTGCAGTCTAGTACCTTCCATATCAGGGTCAGGTTGTCAGTTGTAGTGGGGTGAAAGATTCGGAGGGGGTCTGGAATACCTGAAAGCCTAGGAACCCGGCCATAGGTTAATATGGCCCTGCCTCTGCTTAAGGAAACTCTGGCCACAGAAAGACCTTTATACTCGCAGAGAGGAAGGAGAGAAAAAGCGCACATTGCAAATACTTGCAGGGACAGCCGATTCTGCATGAACGTGTTTGTTTGATTTCTTAAGGGCACAGAAATAAGCTTTACTTCGTTCTAAACCTGGATTTTATTGCAGGTTTTTGATTTTATTGCAAACTTTTTTTTCCACAGCTGTGTTTTAATTTTCACTTCCAGGCTACAATACTTAGTGGAAAGAGGTCTGACTGCAAGACAAATGGAAAAATGAAAAAACAAAATAATTAAAAAGAGAGACTATGTCAAAAATGTGTACTAAATTCAAAAGAATTACAAGGAGATAATACTAATAATTTAAGGTCTCATAACAAAACCCCCAAACGAACTCAAGATGGAAACTAATGCTAAAGACGCAAAGAAGAAAATATCTCACCTATACATATATATTCACAGATTTCTCGATAAATGTAAATTGCTTTCTGTTTTATAGTTTGGGAAGCTGTTGCATGGAATTCATTTTTCTTCCACAAGCAAAAGAAAAGGAGTCACGGTAACTAAGAATGTATCTGCCTTTCCCAATAAATTTTCTCAGTCATCAAAGGAGCCCCCAGCATTTCTGTGCTAGCATTACGGTTGCCATCTGCAGCTTGGGAAATTCCTGGATATTTGGGGATGGTGTCGGGGGAGAGTGGAATTTGAGGAGGGGAGGGAGTTCAGCAAGTATGTGATTCCATACAGTCAACTCTCCAAAGCAGGCAGTTTCTCCAGGAGTGGGGGTCATACATCTGTAGTGTGGAAATCAGTTGTAATTCCAGGAGAACTCCAAGCCCCATCTGGGAGATAACAACAACAACAACAATGACAACATTCAATTTATATACCACTCTTCAGGACAACTTAACGCCCACTCAGAGCAGTTTACAAAGAGTGTTATTATTATCCTCATGACGATCGCCCTGTGAGGTGAGTGGGGCTGAGAGAGCTCTGAGAGAGCTGTGACTGACCCAAGGTCACCCAGGTGGCCTCAAGTGGAGGAGTGGGAAATCAAACCCAGCTCTCCAGATTAGAGTCCTACCACTCTTAACCATTAGATCAAACTGGCTACCCTATACAAATAACAATATGCTTGAAATGCTTTTTCTTATAATCATATCCCACCCAGTTTCCTTCTTATCATTATTTATTTGTGAAAAAAATTAACCTCCCTTTTCTCCAAGGATCTCAGGGCAGCATATATTAGTCTCCTTCTCTCCATTTTACCCCTACAACAACCCTGTGAAGTAAGTCAAGCTGAGAGAGATTGTGACTGACCCAAGGTTGCCAGATAAGCTTCAGGCACAGATGCTTGATCGCCTGCCAGTTTGCTCATGCCGTGTTCAATGGTTGTGAAAAGGAAGCTGGTTTTTCAACAGATGGTTTGACGGGTTCATTGACCTGTTAGTGACTGTTTGGCAGGTTGCTTCGCTATATTCCTTCCTAACCATGCAGTACAGCACAATTGGCTGTTTGCGCTTGTGCGTTATCATATGCCCCAACTGACTTCTCCTGCTCCCCATCCTTGCTGCATAACTTCTTCATCCTTCTGCTAACCTGGGGATTAAAATGGAAGCAAGAACAGTGTCTATCCCTCTGAGCTCCTTGGCATTAGGGAGAGATACAAAGTATATTACATACAATGTATCACCTTCAGTGAGGAAAAGGTTTTAAGTTTTTCAAAGAACCAGTGAGGTTAATTTTTAATAAAACCAAAGACTGTGTGCAAGCAAAGGGAGATATCCTGTATCCACTTGCACCAAACTCACTGCACTCTATTTATAAATTTAGGTATTTATACCTCGTGCTTGTCCTCAGTGAGGACCCCAAGTGACTGAGAGAATTGTTCTTCCCTCCTTTTATTGTCACAATAGCAACCCTGTGAGGTAGGTTAGGCTGAGAGTGACAGGCCCAAGCTTCCATGGCCGAGTGAGGATTCAAACCAGGGTGTCCAAAATCCTAGTGATAGATTTTAATCACAACACCATGCTGTCTCTCAGCTCTCATGTTTTCAATATTTTTCCAACCAGCTTGCGCTGCGATACAAAATTGGGGAAAATTCTGCCAGAATCAAGGGCAGGGAGTACGAGGCTTTAGCTCACCAACTGCGATTTAAAATAGACCCCCTGTAACAGAACAGGTTTGTAATCAGCCAGCAAATATTTCTGTTGCATTCGCTTATCAGCGTCCAAAACTCTTCTTACCTCCTTTCTCCAACTGACTCCAGCTGCCAGTGGTTCAGCATTCCACCCCCTCTTATTGGTTGGTTTCTCAGGAGAGACGGTGCTAGAGTCCTGTCTATCATACCCCCCATATATTCTGTCCAGCACACCCTCATATTCTCTGCTTCTCCACCCTCACCCCCACCTCACCTAGGCATTTGTTTGACTGCATTCATTTCATTTCAAAGTAACTTTGCTTAGGATTGCACTGTTAGTTCATCAAAATCAGCATTGTCTATTCTGACTGGCAGTAGTTCTTTAGGATCTCAGGTAGAGGTCTTTCACATCACCTACTGCCAGATCTTTCAACTGGAGATGCCAGTGATTCTATCTGGGACTTGAGTTGGGCACAAACAGAAAAAGGCTCTCTTCCAGCCATCATCCAAGTCAAGATGCCTACTGCACCACTCCCAGAAATCTGACCTGAGCAGACAGCAGGAAAGGTACCAATAATAAATAATAGCTTGGCCCCAGAGCCTGGCAGAAGCCCTGGAAGAGGTAGATTCCTACCACACCGCTCCCAGAAACTTTACCTGAGCAGGCAGCAGGAAAGGTACCAATAATAAATAATAGCTTGGCCCAGAGGCTGGCAGCAGCCCTGGAACTTGAAGGGGTAGATCCCTATCCTACCACACACAAAGTAAAATCCAATGCACTCTCTCTATCAAAATGTCAACAGCAACTGTCTCTCCACTGTCTGCAAAGTCAGAGCTGGGAGCCCCCCTCCCCCCTGGTCTTTGCTCTCTTGTTGTAAAAAATTTGGAGCTCCACACTTGAAAGGAAGACCTGCCTATCAAGCTAAATTGGACTTAGATTGGGGTTTCCAGGGCAACAGCAGGAGTTCAGATGGAGTTCAGACAATCCCTGCCTAAGTTGCCAAGGAAATTGATTGCAGGTGCCAGTCTGGCTTGACGAACAGCAACAAATGAGGCTTGCAACGACCACCTGTTTGTTTAGAATGGGGCCTCACGAACAGCTTGTTCACGAACAGCAGATTGGGCTGTTCGTGGCATTTTTTTCGTATTGCTGTTCGTGCCCATCTCTATCTGGGACCTTCTGCATGCCATCCAAATGCTGTACCACTGATCCCTCCCTCCTGTCCCTCATGACTGATGACTAATTTACAAATATACATTTGTAAGCATATAAATAAATAAAGATCCCTTTTCTGTTGTTGAATATCATAAAATTTGTTTCATATCTATGCACGGATCTCTCTACAGCTTGCTTTACTGTATATTACTCCATTTATTCCAGGCTAATCGCCCCATTAAAGTCATTTATGTGAAAAGTACACTGTAAACTATTCTTACATGACATAATGCAGGGAAGAGATAATTAAAAAGAAATAGTAAACATTTGCTGGCGTAGAGGCTAAATTGGTGTGAATCCAAATTAGATTTAAGTGGCTTGGCTCATATTTTCTTCTGCAGCAAAGGAGAGCCATTCAGAGATGACCTTAAACTGTTGCCAAAGTCACCCCAAACCCACATCTTCTCGATTTTGTACCAAAATTAGGGGTCCGCATGACATAGACTGAAACACTTTTTCTTGATCTTGGACCTCTTCATAAAACTTAGTGAGATGTGTGGGGTCATCTCTAAACACATGAACCCCATTCTTTGAGGTGGGGTAGAGATCAGTGGATCAGTGCCTAAACGATATCTATCCTTCTTTTCTGATGATGTGAAAACTTATTTGTTCGCTTATATCCTTATCTTCCCCACAGGAGCTCTTGAGGTGGGGGGAGTGGGATTATCCCCATTTAAGGATTATCCTCATTAATCTTCACAACAATAACAACAACAACAACAACAACAACAACAACAACAACACCAACAACAACTGTGCTTATATATTGCTCTTGTACGAAAATTAGCGCCCCACTCAGAGCAATGGACAAAGTCAGTGTCCACGCATATGAACATTACAGAATAAATCAATAAAATAATAGATACAGTTACATAGCTACATATCAGATGGAAGTGGTTGTCAAACAGTGTTTAAAGGAACTCTAAGGGCTCTTCAGAATCATAGGGGGAGCTTCCCATGAACAACGAACAAAAATGGAGGGAAAGTGTCCTAAAAAGGTGGATTATCTACCATTGTCAAGCTTCCCCGGCATTACCCAGAAGGATGTGGTTTATTATCCACTTCCAGAGGGATGTAGTTGATGGAAAGTGAGACCCGACACAAGCCACTGCCTGTTGGTAACAAAAGCTTGACTTACACGGCCAAGCCACTTTTAGCTCTGGGACTGGGTAGCACGACACTACGAACATCACTTTGTGGTATCACAGATATCGATTCCAATTGTCATTTAATGTTGATATCATATTAGACGCTGCCCTGTGAGATAATATAGCCGATAAAAACAGATTTAGAAGCCTGCCTTTTAGAAGCAGTCATTTTCAGTCTTTTTTCCAGATTTGGTAGAAGCTCCTAGCCTGATTGGCTTTGGGGCTTGTAATTAAGGGAAAGGCAACTGGCCTGTCCATTCATACTGGTAGCTGGTAGGTTAGAATGGGTGGTGAGAGGGTGGAAGGCAGAGAAACTCGTGGACCTGTCTCAGGTGGGTAGCTGTGTTGGTCTGTAGTATAAGAGCTAGATTCAGGTCCAGTAGCATCTTAAAGACCAACTAGGTTTCCAGGATATGACTGAGCTTTCAAGAGCCAGAGCTCCCTTCATCAGGTAAGAGGAATGGAAAAAGAAAAGAGTCCTTCCTTATAAACCACTCTCAGGTTGGGCAGGGTATTGCAAGTTAGAGTGTCAGGAAGCTAGTCACAATACATGTTCTATAGAAAGATATGTGAAGTACCTGGGCGTGAAGTGCAGAAAATTAGCATCTGTAATATAAGAAAAATCCCATGTCCCAATTCAACCTTGGGGAATCTATTGTTACAAAATTTGCTAATAAACTCTATTTCAGCAATCTCACGTTGTATTTTTTCTTTGAAGTTTCTCTGTTTGGGAACTGCTACTCTGAAGTTAGCAATGGAATGTCCTGGCATATTGAAATGTTCTCCTGCTGGTTTTTGAATGTTGTGATTTTTGCTATCAAATTTATATCTATTTATTCTTTTGCAAAGGGACGGACCTGTTTGTCCAGTATAGAGATTTGTGGATCTTTCAGAGATTACTCTCAGCTATAGAAAAAGCTTCAAAGCTGCATGAAATATCTGATACACTCTGTGGTTCTAGGGAAATGTTAGACGTAGTTCTTCACTGTGTGGATATTTGATTCTTTTTTTTAATTTATAAATTTGTTTATACACTGTTTTGTTTCTCATAAGGGGACCAGAAGGGACCCATCACTCTTCCCCTTGTCATGTTATTTTCGGAACAACCATCTTGTGGGGTACATTAGACTGAGAAAAAGTAATTGGCCCAAGGTTACCCAGTGAGCTGCCATGGTGGAGTGGAGATTTGATCCTGGGTCTCTCAAACATAGCACTGTACTGGCTTGTTCATTGTTCTTGCCAACCTCTATCTTTCCCCACTTCTTGTTCTTTTAAAAAATCCACATATTTGAAAACTTAATTAAAAGATTAATTAAAACTTAATTAAAAGATTAACTTAATTAAAAAATAAGCAAATAACACAGATGTCGGATGGATTTGTTTTTAAATTCCAAGGCAGTGGCAGTTTTATTACAAAATATCCTGAAACTGATATTATGGGCACTGCCTGATTTGTGTCAAAAGTTTTTCTCAACTTCAGCAGTGTGTTTGGGGTGTGGGACACCTGACCAGTCAAATACTGTCAACCAGGGGTCATTTCATAGAAAAAGAGCTGGAGGAACTCAGCATATGCCACACCTCTTGCCATCACCGGAAGTGTGTCATTAGTATAACTGATTTGCATATGCCACACCCCCTGACATCACCTATTCTGGCTGTTTTGGACCCAAACCTGGCCATTCAGGGCCGAAATTGGACCCAAAATGGCAAAAAGGGGCTGAAAATGGCTGAAAAGGGGCCCAAAATGGTCAGGATTGGGCCGCTGATGAGTGGGAAAGTGATCTACCATCTGTCAGAGGCCCAATCCAGGCCATTTCAGCCCCAGTCCAGGCCAAAATGGGCCCAAAATGGCTGAGAGTCATGTGGGTGGGGCCACCTGACATGTGACCTCTTTGGGGAACTGCCCGAACTGCGTTCCTGTGCGTGCCCCCCTCGAAATGAGCCCTGCTGTCAACTAATACTTGTTACTTTGAGTGGAGTTGGATATTTTCGAATGTTCTATGATGTCTCAAATGCACCATATAAAGCGTTGCCTCCTTTTTTGTGTGTCATAGTTGGTGATCTCCACATACATAGGAGGATTCCTTAATTCTCATCCCCTGTAGGGGTCTACAAAAATACCCACATTTCATTCCGGAACATGAGCACTCTCACCTTCATCTCATCACTGACTGACTGACTTTGTTTTGGGTAGGTAGGTGTGTTGGTCTGTAGTAGAAGAGCAAGATTTGGTCTGCTGTAGAAAAACAAGTAGCACCTTAAAGACCAACTAGATTTTCAGGGTATGAGCTTTTGAGTGTTAAAGCTCCCTTTGTCACTAAAGGAGCTTTAACTCTCCTAGGCTCATACCCTGGAAATCTAGCAGACTTTGTGTCTTCTCTATCAGGCACCCTTAGTATGACTTCAGGCAAGGAGCAGAGAATGGATTGTTTAAGCTAAGAAGAGTATCAAAACCCTAACACAGCATAACAGAAACTCCATTTTCACAGGCCGTATACTTTTGAATGCTGGTTCGTGGAAGGATGAATGAGAGAAGGCAGCTACCTTCATGCCCGCCCTACTTCTTGGAGACATATAAGTGGCCAGTGCCCAAAAATAGTATGTTGGGTCTGATTTGCAATATTTTCTGAAGATATAAGGAAAGCAGAAAACAATGAAAGAAAGAAAACTTGTTCTTCTTGAAAAAAGAAGAAGCAATGTAGGTAGTATTAGAACGGCTCCTGGTAGGACTTTGTACCTATTATACCTGCAGATTAGTCAGAAATCCAACAAATGACACTTTCTCCCTTTGTTGATCTCCACAGTAGGAACAGCTGCACTTACCAGATTTGTCTCTGCTGTGTGGCTCTTGGAAAATCTGCAAATGCCAAAACTCAGAAAATGACGAACCTAATTAGTTAGGATGCAACATATTGGAAAGCTGGTGAGTGTCCCTTGCTGACTGGCTTGCTTTAATTCTTTACTTTCATTTACAAATAAATGCAAGCTTGCAAAACTTACATTTACACAGAGAAGGCTAACAACGAAAGGGCTCAGTTAGGGATGCTTACCAAATTTTCCCCTGCCAGATTTCTCCCTAGATTCTGTAGTTCCAAAGTACCAGAACTTTGGTTATGTGGATATTTATGATTTTCTTGATTATTTGGGGAATTCCTTGACTTTTTGGAATGGCAACACAAAAGAAACTATTCAAAGTTTTGTTTGTTCTGGGGAAAATGATTTTTTTTAAAAAAAATCTTGTTTTAAATATATTTACTCTGCTACAGTGCTGGTGCATTTCTGCAGAAAAGCAACATTAAATTAGGATGTGGGAAAGGTGTTTTTGCTTTCTGTGGCACCTGGGGGCAGGTGAAGCTAAAATATGGACATATCTGTGTTACAAATATACATTATTTTTATTTATACTACTGTAAATGTCAAGACTTCCAGCCACCAAAAAATCCTAGGGTCTGTAATCTGGTGAGGCTGTTGGGAATTCTTTGTTACCAATCCCTAGCTTTCAACACAAAACATGCCCCATGTGTTCTAAGAGAAAATAATTTGGGATGGGAGACTATGTTCTTAAAGATGCACACAGCCCAGTTCCTATGCGTGTTTCTTTTGGAATTAAATCATTGGTAATTAGAGGTGGGCAAGAACCGGGAAAATGGTGGTTTGTTGCAGTTCGTGGTTCGTTGCGCTTTATGAACCATGAACTATGAACCACGATGAACTTGCCTAGTTCGCGAACTGGTTCATCTGGTTTGTCGGTCTGTCACTTCCAGGGCTGCAGAAGGTCTGCAGAAAGCCCATCCCCCACATTGTCTAGGTAACCGATTGATCAGCGCCAGGCTGTCTTCAGTGACGAACCGAAAAAGAACCATACAAACTCTCTAAAAATCATAGTGGTTCATCGCGGTTCATCAGAAATGAGCTCCGATGAACTGCTGGTTGGCGAACCAAAAGACAAAAAAAACCAGCCCGGTTCGTGATGAACTTTGGTTCGTATTTCGGTTCGTGCCCCTCTCTTGTGGTAATTATTTACAAAAGTTCTGTGCTATCTTTCTGCAGCTGTATTCAACGCAGTTTACAATGCAGAATTATAGCCTAGAGTATAATATGCATGACACAAAAGAAGGAAGGAAAGAGGAAAACAACCAAATTTGGGTACTGTTTCCCAGGTAAAATATATTGATTACATACTGACTGGGTGCAATGCCCCCAGCAATGCAGGACCACTCTTGTCAATCTTTGGATTGGTTGTTATTGTTTTTAGCATCCCCCTGTGGTTTTCTAATCAACCTGAACAATAGAAATGTAGCAGTTAAAGCTTTTCATCAAAAGGATTGCCTGTTATGTTTCTGCTGTGGCTTGAGTTGCTATTAAAAGCACAATAAGATGGGCTGTAAAGGTAACTGGGGGAGGGGAAGGCAGAGCGTCATCTATATTTTTACATCAAATGCACGCTTTGCTGAAAGGAGCAGCCTCAAAACCACCACCTCTTTGATGCATATATTACTGATTGAACTGATATGTACTCAGAGTCTGTCTGATCAAGCAATCAAGGCATACATTCTCAGCATAACCTACCTCACAGGGTTGTTGTGTAGGTAAAATGGAGGTGAGAACAATGTAAGCTGCAGTCCCCATTAGGGAGAAAAGTGGGATATAAATGAAGTAAATAAAATCAGCCCAAGGATCCAACAGTCTGTTTCCCATAGTGGCCAGTCAGGTGCCTCTGAGTTGTCTATATGCACGCTACCTATGCACCTGGAGTTTGTATTTAGTATTAGGCACCTTAGGCCAGCCACTAGGTGTCCACCCCCCCCCCCTTCAGCACAGCCTGGGCGTGCACAGCGAAAAGCCATCACATCCCAAGCCAGGTGCACATGATCCTGTCACGCACTGAGGTCCTGTGCATGGAGCTGGGGGCAGGGGGAGCCCTACAGCAGCAGAGCTGGTGGCCACCTGCTTTTCTTTCTTCATGTTGTGGGGGAAGGAGCAGGGGAACACAGGCCAAGCAAGCAAGTCTCCAGTGGCTGCACTGTGGGTCTCTCCATAAAGTGCCGCCTGGCATGTGCTCTTTAAGTGTTGGGTTTCGCAATTTTACCTGGGAGCTGTAGTTTTAAAAGAGCTGTTGGATAGGGAAGGATTCACTCTTTTTGTAAAACAAAGAGTTGGGGGGAGGTTGAAAAAGGAAAGAAGCTTTTAGCTAGTGCCCTTAACTCCTTAGTTGCTGAACTATACAGTCTCTCCCTCCCCGCCCCCTCTGGGTGGAATTTGCTGGGGTGTGTGTGTGTGAAGAGACTGCGTAGTTCCGCAACTAAGGAGATAAGGGAGCTAGCCAAAAGCTCCTTTTCTTTTCCACCCCCCCTCCTAACTCTTTGATTTACAAAAAGAGTGAATCCTTCTCTCTCTACATAGAGATGGCCATGGGCATGAATAGCTTTTAAAAGCATCTGACGAAGAGAGCTGTGGGTCTTGAAAGCTTATGCTACAGTAAAGTTGGTTAGTCTTAAAGTTGCTACTGGACTCTCTTTACTACTTTAAAAGGAGGTTAGACAAATTCATGGAGAAGAGGTCCTTCAATGGCTTCTAGTCATGGTGTCTAAAGGGAATCTCCATATCTAGAGTTGGAAAACCTCTGAATACCAGTGCTTGGAGGCAAAATAAGGGGGAGGCCTTGACATTTAGACACATTTAGACCCTTCTGGCAACTGGTTGCAGGGGTGGCCCGCCCACCCACTGGGTGGCTTCAGGTGCCAAAAAAGTGAAGGAGTGCTAAGGACAGCAAGAGGCAACTAAACACAGGGTCTCACCACACAGTGATACCTGGCAGGTGCCTTTTAAGTGTTGGGTTTCGCAATCTCACCTGGAAGCTATAGTTTTAAAAGAGCCGCTGGATCGAATCACTGTAGAGATACATAAAGACTCATAGGGCAAACACAAGTTTTCTTTCTGTCTACCCTGCAGTCTATCACCCAACCTCTTTGTTGGGTGCCCCAAGTTCCAGAATTATAAAAAGGGGAGAAAATGTTCTCTCTGTCCAGTTTTTCCATTCCAGGCATAAGTATATGAACTTCTATCACGCCTCCCCTTAGTTGCCTTTTGTCTTCATCGGAATCTTTGTTGTCTGCACTAGTTCCATAGCATCCTCTTTATTTACTTATTTATTCATTTATTTATGTCATTGAGAGTCCACCTTTCTCACTGAGACTGAAGGCAGATTACATAGTGTGAGATTAGCACAGTCAATATCAAGGACATTTCAATAAACAACGCCATAGGGTATATAAATGCAAGTTTACAAAGATATAACGTTAGCAAAAATCCGATACAGAGTTGAAGAAATGCTGAAACTGAGCATAAGCAATTCTAAGACTGACAAGAGACAACATAGAACTACCCAGTAGGATCATATTTGAAAAACAGGTAGCACATAGGAGCACATACTTTAAGCAACAGATAGTATGTACAGCAACATAGCGGTGAAGTTTATGGTCCTTAATTCATTAATGAGCATCTCTTTGAGATCATCTCCCTACAATTCAGCCCTCTTATCTGTGTAAAAAACTCTTTAAGTTGGAGGGATAAGATTGACTTGCCACTTTTATCCTTAGCTCCACTGCGTACTGGGAATTTCAATCTTAGGGCCAAGCTAGAAGTGACGAATTACACTTGAATGGCAAGTGAACAGACTCACGTGTATTCCTCCCTGTTCATTTGCACTCCACTCAATGCGATCAAGTGGAGTGCAACTAGAGAGCAAGTGAACACGGAGGAATACATGTGAGTCCATTCACTTGCCATTCAAGTGTAATTCGTCACTTCTAGCTTGGCTCTTAGTCCCATAAAGGTGCTAGAGGAAATTGGGACGATCAGAAAGAAAACTGGTGTTTGCCATACGAGTCTTGATGTATAATTGCCTTTCCTTAAAGAACAGACATTCTATATGCATCCTTTTGGAATTCGAAATGGTAACATTTGAAAAATATAGTAAAAGAACAGATGAAATATTCAACTGAATGCAGAAATCCTACGCAACAGAAGAAAACAAGCAATGCCTGATAACATCATGACCTCTAGCTGAGTTTTCAGGCAGGTGGCACTAGGTGGCACCAAAGAACAGCACAGCGGCATGGCCTCCCTGTTCCTTTGGGGAGGGCACAGCTGCCTGTCTATCAGCATGCAGTTTTGCTGGGTTTCTGGCACTATGGATCACAGAAAGACACACTCTGCTGCACTTCCTCTATTAACATTTGATGTCCAGAGAGACGTTTCCATTTGCAGATGTTCTGCTGGCCAAAATGCAGAGTTTAGAAGAACTCCGTTTGCTATCAACGCATCGTAGGAAAGGACACATGGGCATAACCTGTATTTTTCTTAGTGCATGGCTGAAGGAAAGCTTCAACCCAGACATTTAGCAGGTAGGATCTATCTCCAGATTGCTTTTCCAATTGCGGGGGGAAATGAGCACTGGTTGTCCCCTCTTAATTATGACGGTCAACTAACCAGGAAAATACAATAGCTTTTTCTTAGAATCATAGACCTGGAAGAACTTTTGGAGTGCACCTAGCCCACTGCATGCTCAACACAGATAATCCAAAGCTAACGTGTTGCCAGCATATGGCTCTCCAGCCTCTGCTTGAAGACTTTCTTTGAGGAAGACCACCCACCCACCTCTCCATAGGTTGCATTATCTGAACTGCTGCTATAATTAGGAAGTTTCTCCTAATGTTTACTGAAATCTGCCTTCCGGTAATGGAAGCCCTACAAGAATGTGAGAATAGGTTTACATGGGTAGCCATGTCGGTCTGCAGTAGAATAGCAGGATTTGAGTCCACTGGCACCTTAGAGACCAACAAGATTTTCAGGGTGTAAGTTTTCAAAAGTCAGAGATCCCTTCTTCAGACATTTGACTTATTAGAATGTAGCCAGCAACTTGGTTTGGCATAGCAGAGGTTTATTAGGAACACTCCTATCTGAAATGGGTCTCCTGCAGGTGCCAGGCTGCACACAGGTGAAGTCGGCAGCAGCCCGTACAAGGGCTTTCTCTGTGGTGGCCCCTATCCTGTGGAATGACCTGCCTGAGGAAGTCAGAAGAGCCCCCACTCTCATGGCTTTTTGTAAACGATGCAAAACCAAACTATTCAAAAAGGCTTTTTACTCAAATGGGAGGGCTGCATTGTAGGGATGGGGTCTCAGGTGCTTCACTAACAAGGGGATCATCGACTTCATCACTATTTTTGCCTCATATATTATCTGCTGCTTTAAATATGGACTCTTATGTACAACCATCGCTCCACGCTGTCTAATGTTAGTCCTAGAATTGATTATGTTTTGCTTCAATATCTCTACTGTGTCTTGGATCCTTGCTAATGCTATGTCTTAAAACTTGTATATGTCTACCTTATGGTATTGTATTGAAATGTACTTACTTAATACTGGTTGTATTAACCTCATACTGTGTAATCCGCCTTGAGTCTCAGTGAGAAAGGCGGACTATAAATGACGTAAATAAATAAATAAATCTACATTGAAAAGTTTATTAGGAATACTCCTATCTGCTCTCCTAATTTTCAAATAGGTGGATAGAGAGTTTAGACTACTGAAGTAATTAATAGATCACAGTACGTGATAGTGAAATTGCATGTATGTGCAGAACTAGGGAAAATCCAGATGTGCGGTAGGCATCTATTGGCCAATACTTGTACCATCACCTATATCCTTTTTCCCAGTTACACAACAACTGGTTCTTTTTATAGTGTGACAAATGAATCGGTATACAAAACAGTACTTATGGTCTGCTTTTTTAAAAAAAAGGTAGCCTCTGATATATGAGGAATATAGCAAGCGTGAAAGCTGACAACTCCTAGCATGAGAAGCAACTTGTTTGAAGTTCTCTGGTGACTCTGGGCCGATTAGATTCCCTCACAGGATAAAGATAAAATGGAGGGGATGCAAAAACATTAATTCCTTGGAGCAAGTACAGAATAAAAATGAAAGACAGAAGGACATAATGAAATGTAAGACTGTGCAAATAAAATGTATAGCACATGGCCCAAGGCCAAAGGAAGAAGGGCTGTGGCTCAGTGGTGGCGCAACTGCTTGGCGTGCAGAAGGTCCCAGGTTCAATCTCTGGCATCTCCAGTTAAAAAGGACCAGGTAGTCGGTGATGTTAAAGACCTCTGCCAGCTGAATAGACAATATTGACCCTGGTGGATCGATGGTCTGATTCAGTATTAAAAGCAATTTCATGTTTGTGACTCAGCAAGACTGTTACAATTTGAGGAAAATAAAGAATACGTACAATGCACAGATTAGCAAAAAAAAAAGCAATAAAAACAAAATAGATTAAAAAATGATAAGGAGCAAACTAAAGAGGCTTTTGTTATGTGCTGTCATGTCTCTTCCAAAGATAAACCCTGTGAATTAACAACCTCCAAAACGTCCTATGATTAACAGCCTTGGCTCAGGTCTTGCAAACTGAAAGCTGTGGCTTCCTTTATTGTTTATTTGTGTTTGTGTTTGTGTTTGTGTGTTTGTGTTCGTTCGTTCGTTTGTTCGTTTGTTCATTCATTGTTTGTTTCGATTTTTATTCCGCTCTCCCTGCACAGGCAGGCTCAGGGCGGATTACATTCAATAAAAAAATTTCCATAAAACATTTCCATAAAATTTACATTTAGACATTTTAAAACAGCAGTAAACAAACAATATAATATGAATATTTAAAAGATACAAGACAGCAGCAGGAAGGTAGTCAATCGGCCACCCGACCATCTCCTAAAAAGCCAGGTGGTGGATACCTCTAGCAGGGAGGGGCCCGATCTTCTCTATTCGGCCGGTGGAGTCAATCCATCTCATGTGGGGTCTTCCTCTTTTCCTACTGCCTTCAACATTTCCCAGCATTGTTGTCTTTTCCAGCGAGTCCTGTCATCTCATGATGTGACCAAATTATGATAGCCTCAGTTTAGTCATTTTAGCTTCTAAAAACCAGATAGCCTGGCTCAAAAACATAAACCAAGCAATGAGAGGATAGGCCTCGAGCACAACTTTGGCTCTGATTTTCAAAGCAGCCGGTGCAAACAAGGAGACCATGTAGCTAGTGCATGGCTTTCCATCAGCTAGATAAAAAATAATTTTTGCTGCCACTGAACCTAGGTAAAGGCTTGCTAAGATTGCAACAAGGAATTTGAATCTAGGCTCCAAACAACAATGACAAAACAAAACAGTGATGCATGCCCTCCAGTTCTAAACCTCCACCAACACTGGGTAACAGATTTTGGCGTGCTACAGCCCGTTAATGTAGCCATGGGCATGGTTTAAAAGTAGAGATGGGCATGAACAGGAAAAAACCCGAACACGATGCATCGATGGACATGACATGTTCATGAACATGTTCATAGTTGGAGGTTCGTGGGAGCCAGAACAGCCCCCTTGGGACTTAACTGAACTTGAGCCGGGGAAAGGCATGATCCATGGGTCTCCCCCTTTTCTATCATTTTCTCTTCACAGTGGCAAAAACTGGACTGTCTGCTGGAAGCTACTTTGAGGGGTTACAAACCAGAAGGAAAGCCAGAAGGAGTTCAGATAGAGTTCAGACAGTCCATGCCTATGTTGCCAGGGGAATTGATTGAAAGGCGCCAGACTGTCTGGCTTTACGAAGGGCTGATGAATGCCACAAAGAGGGCTTGGAATTAACACGTTCGCCTGGAACGGGGCCTCACGAACAGCTTGCTCGCGAACAGCGGATTGAGCTATTTGTGCCTTTTTTGTGTTCATATTGCTGTTCGTGCCCATCTCTATTTGAGATAGCTGTGAAGGCTCTTTCGAATTTATAAAAGGTAATATTAGAAAAGGAAGAAGCTCTGTTGTGATCCCTCTTGATTAATTGAGACCATGGAGAAAAATGGGAGCTGGATATGACACGCCTGTCAAATGCAGCATCAAGATTGAAGACCTCCGTCACAAAGGATATAAGTCTGTAATCAGAGCTGTGAAGATGGGTCCTCTCTACAGGAAAAGCAACTGCTATATCCCCTCTTACAAAGCTAAATTGATCTCATGCTAAAAATGTCAATGTCTTTTCAACTACTTTGCAATATCCATCTAAGCAGGGCAGGTACACATACGGACAAGTGAATCTGCTTTATACTTAACAAGACCATCGATCCATCAAGCTCAGTATTGTATACTCATCCTGGCAGGTTCTCAAGTAGAGGTCTTTCGCATCATCTTTTAACTGGAGTTGCTGGGAATTGAACCTGGGACCTTCTACCTACCAAACAAATGCTCTGCCATAGTGCCGCAGTGCTCCCCTTAATCTGGTAAGCCCTGGTCCCAGGCTTACTGGAGGTGCCAGCAGGGGGTAGAGAGGTGCAGAGCATGGTGGTGGCCACCATTGTTCAGAGTCCGGCAGCTCCCAGCAGCCTCCAGGTAGGGCAGCATGGCAGTCTGCTGTTCAAACACCTAGCCAATTGGCAATGGTCTGGCTTGGCTTGTATTGGGAGGGTTTCCCTTCCAGCAGGCTTGGGGGGCACCATCCTCTTTCTAGTCTGCCAACAGGGGGGCAAAAAGTTGCAAAGCTGCCAGAGCTCAGCTCCTGAACCGGCTTCCCACCCATCCCACTCCCAACTATCGTTGGATGTTTGTGATGGTTCTTGCTTTTAAAAATCTCTGTTTTATGCTCTCGGCTATTCTTTGGGAGGGGTGGTTTTGGCATTGGGCAAAGGTCCTTGGGTGCATGGGGGGGCAGGGCTACGAGCCCAGTTTCTCCATACTTGGTGATCCTCTTAAAGGATCTTGGCAGTAAGGCATTGCACAGACAAGCTCAGTTGAAGGCTGCCGGGGAGTGCTCTCTCCTAGTTTTCAGGGGGATCCACATAGAGGTTTGCACCCACGTGGAATCCCGTGGCCTGTCATCTTGCAGTTCCCCCCTTAGCAGGAGGGCTGAAGAGATGGGAGGGTCATGGGTCGTGTTGGCCTTTTCTTGGAACCCCGCCCTATGTGGCACCAAGGCTCCCTAAGCTGTAACCAATAACACTGTGACCTTTTTGATTCCAACAAGTTGTTATTGTTTTCTGTCGCCTTGCCCTCACCCATCACCTGCCTTGATGCTGGGCCCACAATCTGTGCGCAAGCAACAAAAGTTCAAACTCATGTCAAGAAGCCCACCCAGCAGCAGCAGACTTTTTTTTTAGGAATAAGATTTTTAAAATTGTTTTTCCATGTAGAATACTAAATAGAACCCCAACCAAAAGGGTGAGTGAGAATGGGGTGGTGGTGGGGAAAGACTGCAGTGTGGATCCAGCCAAACAAGGAATGGAGAAGACGAGGTAAGTTTAATCCTTGATGTAAACAACTTGCCAGAAATGTGCAATTTTGGGATGTCCCCAGAATAGATGGACCTGACTGGATCTAGGGATCTGACAGTGCCAACAGATACCACTCTCAGCAAGAGTTAGGTGGGGCAGGACCAGATGATATCCTATTGGCTCTGGGTGTATCACCTGATGATCCCTGTTGAGCTGGCATCTGCAATACTACTTCCTGGCCAATGGTGGTGCTGGAGTAGCAGGCAAAGCTGCTCCTTCCTCCAGTGAGCTCCCATCATGGAAAATAAGCCCTCTGGGTCCTGTGCTCAGTAACCCTCAGGCCTTAGAGGCCATCAGAAAAGAACTGGCTACTTTAGAGGCAGTTGGAAATGTCCTATGGATTGTGTTGAACTGCCATAACGAAATACTGAAGCACATCTCGATATTACAGAATGTGTTTAATAAGTGAGAACAATTCCATGATACGTTTTTGAAGCTGGGCTTGTCAAACAATCTGCCCCCTCCCTCGACTGAAAGGCCATCAATCTCTTTCCTTTTGTCATTTGAAATTTCCCTGCGGGAGGGAATTGTGAGCCGGGTGCTGTGCTTCTGTAAACATGCTCAGCTTGTGAAACCAGAAAGGAAGTTTCTAAAGGAAGCTTGATGGCTTCTTGAAATTAATGCTGTGAGACTCAGCAGAGTAAAATATCTAAGAAATAAAAGTAGGTAGTGTGTTTTTTTTAAAACAAGTGATGTTCTTCAGATAGGAAAAGAGTAAAAACAAATAAGCTATTCATATGTCAGCAACAGCCGTTCCTTTGTAACAACACAAAAAAGATGTAGGCTCTCTTCTCCCTCTGGGCAAACATTGCAAGTCTCCATCTCATAGTAACACAAAGTCTTAGAGATAATATCACAAAGTGTTTCCTAAGTGGCTAGACTATGGAGGAAGTTTCCACAATGCAGGAAGTAAATAAGAAAGGACTTGATATGTCTTACCTTTTTTTAAAAAAAAGGTAATATGATCAGTGATTTGAGTGAGATGAATTATAAGATCTCCCAGAAAAAAAAACTTTGCCCCCAATCCTTGGAAGTCCCTTTAGAAGTTGAAGGGGGAAAGAGTTTGGGGGAGGGCTTAGAAAAAGATAAAAGAGAGAACAGAGATTCTTTTCAGATATCCAAAGGGTGCATACATCAGGTTGGAGCACAATTGTGCTGAACGGTTCTACTTCTCATTTTCTTACATTCATTACATGTGTGTGTGTTTGTCAAGTCACAACCAACTTATGGCGACCACAGGAAGGGGCTTTCAAGGCAAGTGAAGAGCAGAGGTGGCTTGCCATTACCTTCCTCTGCACTGTCTTCCTTGGTGATTGCCCATCCAAGTACCAACAGGAGACTATTATTAATATGTTGCTTTGCAAAAATCATTCACCCACCATTCTGAACTTGTTTGAATCAATGCTAAATACTGTTTTCCAGACAACAGTTCCCCAAATAAACAGTTACATCTCTGTATACCATAACATGGATTCAAAAAACCTCATTAATTCATTATGGGGCATTGTGTTGTGTATGTGCTGTCCAATTGCAACTGACTTAACGGCGATCTCAGCAACGGGCTTTTAAAGGAGAGGTGTTTTGTCATTGCTTTCCTCTGCAGAGTCCTCCTAGGTGGTCACCCATACAAATACTGACCCTGCTTAACTTCCAATATCTGACAAGATCAGGCTATACCATGCTGCCTCCCTGTCCCACATTCATTGCATGCATATGTATAATATATAAAATAAAATTTAACAAAAACATAAATAGGAAGGAAATGCCCAACTAAATGATAATGATAATGATAATGATAATGATAATGATAATGATAATGATAATGATAATGATAATGATAATGATAATGATAATGATAATAGATTTTTATACCGCCCTTCAGGATGACTTAACATCCACTAAGAGCGGTTTACAAAGTGTGCCATTATTATCCCCACAACAAAACACCCTGTGAGGTCTGGTGGTGGAAGAAAGAAGGGGACCGATGAATCTCTCAGGGGAGGGAATTCCACAACAGGCATTGTCAACCTCCAGTTGGGGCCTGGACATCTCCCAGAATTACAACTGATGTCCAAACTGAAGACAGCAGTTTCTCCTGGAGAGAACGGCTGCATTGGCAGGTGGACTTTATGGCATTATAGCTTGCTAAGTTTCCTCTCCTGTCCAAACCTTGCCCTCCCCAGTATATTCCAGAAATTGTTTCCATTGGGGGCAAAAGATGCAGGGAAGGTAGGCCGACACTGCAACCAATACAGCAAAGACATTGTGTTGTGCATCATATGTGAATCATAGCGATCCTTAGGGCCAAGTACATGGCATCTGCCAAGGCAACACAAGATTCAGGTTTTTAGGAGCCCTGGACAAAATACCCACTGGTGGCCCACCAACACAATGCACACTTGTGTCATCCATTACATCCTCTTCTGCCCCTCTGTTTGCCCGATCCACATTCACGTCAAGGCAAAGAACATGCAGCAAGCTGCCATTGATGCTTACTCTCCCAGCATGCCATTGATGCTTACTCTCCCAGCTAGGAAACACTGCAACACAGAACAGGGGGACAGGTAAGGGGGTAGGAGCAGCTGTTGTTCTCCCACGCAGCCATCACAGCTTGTTTGCCCAGGTGAGCTTGAAAGCTCACATTGTTGATTACTAAATAGTGTGAGAAGGCAGGCCTTCGTATGAGTAGTTGGCACAGAATTCTGCCAAGGCCTGATGGTGAATCTGTACCAAGACATCATTCATTTCTCCAAGGCCGTTTCCACACCACTTACCTTCATCTGGAACGCCACGGAATGTTGTGAAAAAAACGCGGACGATAGCATCTTCTTGTGTGAGTTTTGCGTGATGTTGCGCAAAACTGGCGCACGAAGACACAAATTCCACGTTTTTTTCGTGACGTTCTGTGGCGTTCTGGATGAAGGTAAGTACTGTGGAACCAGCCCAAGTCTTCTCCAACAAGAACTTGACATCAAGCTGGAAGTGTCTGTGCATAGGCCACAAGTCCCTGTTTTGTGTTTTGGAGTCCACTTTGTGGAGCCAGCATCTGGAAGAAAATTGAATTCAGTTCTGGGTGTTTTGCTTATCACAATTACCAACAAGTGGGACAAGTTTGTTTTTCAATATTCCCCTATAAATTAATCTCCAGGCAAAAATTAACATCATTTCCACACCAAGAAGAGATTGAAAATGAGTTAAGTGTGGGAAATGCAGAACTAATGATCAAATAAATGTAACTAGGGAAAAATTTCACACTTGGTTGAATCAGTAAATGCTTTATTTCTTACACACTTGATTGACGAATGAAGTAATATTTTCATAGCTGCCTCATTTTTTCCCGTCAGGTGAATGAACCGTTCTGAAATTTAACAGAGGCACCAAATAGTCTACCACACCATGCATGTCTACCTATAGTATCCTGACATATGATCAGAAAAACCTTTCCATGTTTCTGCTCCTAAACAGATAGAGGAAAATAGGACAGTGGCTTAAGATTAGTCATGCTGAGAACTTAGACATGAAGATTGTCATCAGGTGAATTTTTTTAAATTGAACTTCATTCATCCAGATCAGATTTCCTTGATTTTGGGGAGTTGCAATTCATCATGAACTCTGTGACCAGCAACTTTTGCACAAGCATAGTATCTGCAGGTTCTAAAGGGCTGGGTCGCATCTTGCTAATATGTAAAACCACAAACTTGACTTATAATTAGAGATAGGCACGAACCAGTTAGTGGTTCGTAGCATTTCACGAACCACGAACTTTTCATGAACCTGCCCTGGTTCACAAACCAGTTTATAGCAAAGCCATGTTGGATCAGGCCAGTGGCCCATCCAGTCCAACATTCTGTCACACACAGTGGCTAGAAATCCAGTGCCATCTAAAGGACTGTCAGTGAGGCCAGGACACCAGATGCCCTCCCACTGCCTTCCTTCCAGCACCAAGACAACAGAGCACCACCTCCCCACAAAGAGAATACCATCTATCTCCTGTGGCTAATAGCCACTGATGGACCTCTGCTCCATATATTTGTCCAGTCCCCTCTTGAAGCTGGCAATGCTTGTAGCTGCCACCACCTCCTGTGGCAACGAATTCCATGTGTTTATCACCCTTTGTGTAAAGTAGTATTTTCTTCTATCTGTTCTAACCCGACTGCTCAATAATTTCATAGAGTGCCCACGAGTTCTTGTATTGTGAGAGAGGGAGAAAAACACATCTTTCTCTACCTTCTCTAACCCGTGCATTATCTTGTAAACCTCTATCATGTCTCCCCTCAGTCGTCTTTTCTCCAGGCTAAAGAGCCCCAAGCGCCTCAATCTTTCCTCATAGGGAAAGTGTTCCAACCCTTTAATCATTTTAGTTGCCCTTCTCTGTACTTTTTCCAGTGCTATGATATCTTTTTTAAGGTGTGGCGACCAGAACTGTACACAGTACTCCAAATGAGGCCTCACCATCGATTTATACAGAGGCATTATGATACCGGCTGATTTGTTTTCAATCCCTTTCCTAATAACCCCTAGCATAGCATTAGCTTTTTTTATGGCAGTCGCACACTGTGCTGACGTTTTTAGTGAGTTATCTATCATGACTCCAAGATCTCTCTCTTGGTCAGTCTCCGCCAGTTCAGACCCCATCAACTTGTATTTATATTTTGGATTTTTGGTTCCAATGTGCATTACTTTGCACTTGGCTACATTGAACCTCATTTGCCACATGGATGCCCACTCTTCTAGCCTCGACAGATCCCTTTGGAGTGCCTCACAATCCTCTCTGGCTTTCACCACCCTGAACAATTTCGTGTCATCTGCAAATTTAGCCACTTCACTGCTTAATCCCAATTCCAAATCATTAATAAACAAGTTAAAAAGCATTGGACCCAATACCGACCCCTGTGGCACCCCACTGCTCACCACCCTCCACTGTGAGAAGTGCCCGTTTATACTCACTCTCTGTTTCCTATTAATTAGCCAGTTTTCGATCCACAAGAGGACTTGGCCCTTTATCCCATAGCTACTGAGCTTACTTAGGAGCCTTTGATGAGGAACTTTGTCAAAAGCTTTCTGGAAGTCAAGATAAACAATATCTATCGGGTCTCCCTTGTCCACTTGTTTGTTCACTCCCTCAAAGAACTCTAACAGATTGGTGAGACAAGATCTTCCCTTACAGAACCCATGCTGAGTTTTCCTCATCAGCTTTTGGTCATCAATGTGCCCACTAATTTTATTTTTGATAATAGTTTCCACCAACTTACCCGGTATTGACGTCAGGCTGACTGGCCTGTAATTTCCCGGATCTCCCCTGGAACCTTTTTTAAAGATGGGGACAACATTAGCTACCTTCCAGTCCTCAGGAACAGATGCAGAGTTTAATGACAGATTACATATTTTTGTGAGGAGATCTACAAGTTCACACTTGAGTTCTTTCAGAACTCTTGGATGTATGCCATCTGGGCCCGGTGATTTATCAGTTTTTAAATTATCTAGCAGTCGCATAACCTCCTCTCTCGTCACCTCAATGTGACTCAGGTCTTTCAAAACCCCTCCCAAAGTCAGTGCTTCCGGAGTGGGCATGCACTTCTTATCTTCCACAGTGAAGACAGAAGCAAAGAACGCATTCAGCTTCTCGGCCATTTCCCTATCACCCTTTAGTAATCCTTTTACGCCTTGGTCATTCAAGGGCCCCACTGCCTCCCTAGCTGGTTTCCTACTTCTAATATATTTAAAGAATTGTTTATTGTTTTTCTTTATGTTCTTTGCAATATGCTCCTCATATTCCCTTTTTGCCTGTCTGATCACAGACTTGCACTTTTTTTGCCACAGCTTATGCTCCTTTTTATCAACCTCACCCCGACTAGTTTTCCACTGCCTAAAAGAATCCTTTTTACCTTTTACAGCTTCTATTACATTGCTTGTTAACCATGCTGGCCTTTTCCTAAACCTATTTGTGCCTTTCCTAACCAGCGGTATATATTTAATTTGAGCTTCCAGGATTGTAGTTTTAAATAGTCTCCAAGATTCCCCAAGTGTTTTGACCTTTTTTACTTTCCCTTTCAGTTTCTTCTTCACGTACCCCCTCATCTCAGAAAAGTTACCCCTTTTGAAGTTAAACATGGCTGTGTTGGTCTTATTTGGCAATTTCCTATTTATACATATGTTGTACTCAATAACATTATGGTCACTGTTCCCAAGTGGTGCAATCACATTTACATCTCTCACCAGGTCTTCAGCATTACTGAGGACCAAATCCAGGATCACCTCTCCCCTAGTAGGTTCTGTAACCATCTGTTCCATAGCACAGTCATTGAGACAGTCTAGAAACTCACTTTCTCTCCCCCGATTCGAACACCCATTGGCCCAGTCAATGTGTGGGTAGTTAAAATCACCCATTACAACACAGTTTTTTTGTTTAGCAGCCATCTTTAATCCTGTCATCATTTTATAATCCTCCTCTATTTTCTGATCTGGAGGGCGATAACAAACTCCCACAGTTAAGTTTCCATTTGGGCCCGTAATTTCAACCCATAGCATTTCCAGAAGCGAATCTAATTCAGTTACCTTCTCAATCTTACTGGAATGTATACCTTCTCTGACATATAGAGCCACCCCACCACCAACCCTTCCCTCCCTATCCTTCCGATATAATTTATATCCAGGAATCACCGTGTCCCACTGATTTTCCTCATCCCACCAAGTTTCTGATATGCCCACAATGTCTATGGATTCGCCCAACACTAAACATTCCAGCTCCCCAATTTTACCTCGGACACTTCTAGCATTTGTATATAAACACCTGTAACTTCCCCGGCACACTTTGCCTCGAGACGTAGTTAGGTCATCTGCACTGTTTGTCTCCATCTCAGTTGACAACTCTAATTTATCTCCCTGTAGAAGTGTTATACCTAGCCCTTCATCTCTCTGAGATGAACCATCCTGAACCAGAGACACTTTATCTCTTGTCGGCTTTCCCCTAGCATTTAGTTTAAAAACTGCTCTGCCACCTTTTTGATTTTAAGTGCCAGCAGCTGGGTTCCTTCTCGGGACAAGTGGAGACCGTCTCTCTTGTACAGCTCCCGCTTGTCCCAAAAAGAATCCCAGTGCCTAACAAACTTGAACCCTTCCTCCCTACACCATCGTCTCATCCACGCATTGAGACTCCTGATCTGCGTTTGTCTCTCTGGCCCTGCGCGTGGAACAGGTAGCACTTCTGAGAAGGCTACCTTGGAGGTCCTGGCCTTGAGTCTCCTGCCTAACAGCCTAAATTTTTGTTCCAAGACCTCACGACTGCATTTCCCAACATCGTTGGTTCCAACATGGACCACGACCGCTGACTCTTCCCCAGCACTATCTACCAGCCTATCTATAACACGCGTAATGTCCGCTACCTTCGCACCAGGCAGGCAAGTCACCATACGGTCAGAACGCGGTTGTGCCACCCAGCTATCTACTTGTCTAAGGATCGAATCACCAACTACCAAGAGCCTCCCTCCCGCCCCACCCAGGGATGGTTCCTTGATGCGAAAGGAAACCTGCTCACCAACTGAAGAAGAGGTCCCTTCTGAGGGCATGTTCCCCTTATCCTCAGTACGGTGCCCTGATTCCACAAGATCCTCATTCTCCTTGACAACAAGAACGCTGCCATTTTTAGAGTGGGACACATCTATCCTGTCCCTGAGAATCTTGTCCTCGTGCCTATCTAACTGTCTCCGCTTCTCCAGGTCAGCCACCTTGGCCTCAAGGGTACGTACTCGTTCCCTGAGAACCAGGAGCTCCTTGCAGCGAGCACACATCCAGGACTTCTGACCAGAAGGCAGATAGTCATACATGTGACACTCAGTGCAATACACTGGAAAGCCCCCAACCCCCTGCTGGCATTCTGACTTCATTATTCTGTTTTAGGAACAACACACTAAGAGGAAAGAAAACGGCTATGATCCCCCGGCTAAGAGCCACAGGCCAAGAGCCCTTTAGCTCTCGCCCTTCGGCTCGCGCCAAAGGCTCGCGCCCCTGCCCAGCAGTTGCCTTTTCAATGCAAAAGGTCACTTCCTGCTAAGCACAGGAGGTGAGCACAAAGGGGGTGTGTGGCTTGTACTCCAGCAACCCCCAGCAGCCTTACAAACACACTCACCCTCAAACACAATCAAGCCCAAACACACTTAGCCTCAAAACTACACTCAAATCAACACAAAACTACACACAAAAAGCCCCAAAGCTAGAGAGGACCACCCTTAGCTTCTCAGCTTAACCCACCACAGCCAAGAAAGGCAAAAAGCCCTTACCTCCTCTAGCAGCTGCAGACCATGTGCTCCTGAGCCCAGGTGACTCTGCTCTGCCCTGCCCCTGCCCAGCAGTTGCCTTTTCAATGCAAAAGGTCACTTCCTGCTAAGCACAGGAGGTGAGCACAAAGGGGGGGTGTGGCTTGTACTCCAGCAACCCCCAGCAGCCTTACAAACACACTCACCCTCAAACACAATCAAGCCCAAACACACTTAGCCTCAAAACTACACTCAAATCAACACAAAACTACACACAAAAAGCCCCAAAGCTAGAGAGGACCACCCTTAGCTTCTCAGCTTAACCCACCACAGCCAAGAAAGGCAAAAAGCCCTTACCTCCTCTAGCAGCTTCAGACCATGTGCTCCTGAGCCCAGGTGACTCTGCTCTGCCCTGCCCCTGCCCAGCAGTTGCCTTTTCAATGCAAAAGGTCACTTCCTGCTAAGCACAGGAGGTGAGCACAAAGGGGGTGTGTGGCTTGTACTCCAGCAACCCCCAGCAGCCTTACAAACACACTCACCCTCAAACACAATCAAGCCCAAACACACTTAGCCTCAAAACTACACTCAAATCAACACAAAACTACACACAAAAAGCCCCAAAGCTAGAGAGGACCACCCTTAGCTTCTCAGCTTAACCCACCACAGCCAAGAAAGGCAAAAAGCCCTTACCTCCTCTAGCAGCTGCAGACCATGTGTCTGGTTCATTTGGTTTGTGAAAATGTCACATCCAGATCAGCAAATTGTTACTTCCAGGTCAGCAGAAGGCCACTTCCGGGTCCGCAGAAGGTCTGCAGAAAGTCCATCCCTTGTTGCCTAGGAAACTGATTGATCGGCGCCAGGCTGTCTGCAGTGACGAACCAAAAAATGAACCAAACGAACCAGCCTAAAGTTTGTGGTGGTTCATCAGAAATGGGCTCTGACGAATCACCACAAACTTTATTCTGGTTCATCAGAAATGGACTCTGATGAGCCGCAGGTTCGCGAACCACAAACCGGCCTGGTTCGTGCCAAATTTTGGTTCGTATTTCTGTTGGTGACCATCTCTACTTATAATGCAACCCTAAGCAGAGTTACTCGAATCTAAGCTCCTTTAAATCAATGGGCTTTTATTGGAGTAACTCTGTTTAGGATTGTCCTGTAAAGGTTCTGATTTACTGGACAAGAGGCACATATCCTCCGTGGCCATGGCTGGGTCATTAAAATAGCCTAGTTGCTAAGTATATGGAATTGCATGCCATTTATCCTTTCTTTCTACCTGCATGATTGGATGCATTGCCTACTTGACTGATAATGGGCATTTTGCATGGCCTAGTTTTTGCATCTGCACAATCATCACCATGTATCTGGCCTCAAGTGATGGCAAGATTAGCTGGGTTCATGGGCAGACTCATAAGGCACACAGGGACATATATGTTGTTACCGAGCAGCCCCCCCTCCCTCCAGAGGCCAGCCACAAACTGGGTCTGAGTTCTACACTAAAAGACTGCCGTGCCTGTGTGCCTCTAAATACACGTGTCAGTTTCATATCTGATGCTGCAACAGACTGACAGTTCCTGGACAATTGCTCTCAGAACTCTTACATGGCACTGCCCTGCTCAAGCTTATATCTGGACTCTCCTGTGTGATGCTGCCCTGTTGCCAACCATGGACTGTGTCTTAAACGCTGCTCCCTTGCCTGCCATGAGAGCTTCCCTTACCCTGGGCTCCAGCCACGCTGCCAGCAGCCAGATGCCAGCCAGGAAAGGTCTTCAGCAGGTCTGACCAGGCATCCCCTGGCCAGCTCCTGCCGGGAGCCTCCCGTGGGCTGATTGCCCTCACTGCCAGACAATCTGCTGGTAAGCCCTAGCCAACAGCCAAGAAGCCGAGGGGAACAGCCTGCTTTGGGAAGCCATTGCGAAGGAGCAAGCAGATCACGTACGCTGCAAGAGAATCCCACTCTCCTCCGCATTTCTTAACACCTATCCAGAATGGAGATTGATCATCAGTCAGCCAGGGCAATCAACAAGCGCACATCAAAGCAACCTTTGCACTCCGGACTTGAAGGCACCAGAACGAGCAAACTGCCCGGATCCCCTCCCTCCTCCCCATCCCCTCTCCCCAAAGGTGTCATTTATAAATTAATCAGACTTCAAACATGGTCCAATCAAGGCTGTTCCGATGGCCTCAAATCCTTTGATTTAAGTCATGAGAACCACTGACAGGGGCGCCAGCCCCTGGGTGCTTTGAAAGTATATAAGCTAGCCCCTCAAACCTGAGGGTGCGCGCGCGCCAGCCCCATCCCAGCTTCCTTGCTGTCTCTCCGTGATTCCAGTGCGGGCGCTGGATCATGTCACGTCCATATCTCTGACATGCCTACTGCTTGTGAGTATGCCCTTGTCATCGTGGGGTTCCTGCTCAGGTCTCTAATTTTCATACTCTGTATTTCTTAGATCTTGTATGTAATCTTGGATGTGTGTGTAATTTCAGGCATACACCACACTATTAGAAAATACACGTTATTGATTGAACATCTGTAGTCTGCCTCTTTGTCACGGGGATTTCTGAAAATGGACCTTGGTATAGCTGGCTAGATCCGCGCTGTTTTAGTTCTGGACTGCTAAGCTAACTCCCCATCCTATTAACAGAGCAGTTCCAGTAACAATGTGGTCAGTCTCAAATGAAAATTTAAAATGGATTTTTTTTCTCTGCAAGTCCATTTTCCACTTCAAGGCTGGGGTTGGAGGAAGCTGCCAGAATACAGTCTAATCATACAAATGGACACAACCAAGACACCAGCTTACCAACTGGTTACAGGTATACTGCAGCAAAATACAACTTGGTACTTGGCTGTTCTGTATTGATTCAGTATCCACAAATAATGTATGTCAGCTTCCTAAGGTAAACTTGTTTGCACAGAGGTGGTACATTGGCACAGGTTCTGAGCCAAAGGTATCCCCACACATTAAAATTTGTTTTCACTATTGTCAAAATTTGTTCTTCCTATTTGGGATTTGTTGATTGGTCAGTCTGAAACTTCTTCCATATTCACATGAATTTTGGATATAATTCAGACAATGTGGTTGTCATAGCAATATTATTATGGCTGTTGTCACATGTCTTTAAAACAGTGTGATACTCATGGAAGGCTCCCAGCTTCCTCGCACGATTTTTGACACCATTTGCGATGATGGCGCTTTCCTCTTTTTTTCCTGGAATTTTTCTTTATTTAAACTATAAACAATAACATAAAAGCTATAGACAACAAACACATAAGATTAAAAAATTCTAAAAAGAAGACACCCTGACAATACATAAACAAGTGAAAAAAGAAAAAAGAAAAAGAAACCCTAAAACTAAACAGCAGATTGAGTTCCGATTTTCTCCACCACAAATATGAATCATTTTCAGTCTTACTGATTCTAAGTTAAACATAAGGACCCTCTTTTTTCTATTGTTCGTAATTCTTAATCCATAAATCCAGATGTCATCAAGTCCTTATTATCCATTTCATGTAAAAAGTCTATAAACGGTTTCCATTCAGTCGAAAATGGAACTAATGTCTTTTCCCTAATCAGTGAAGTAAGTTTTGCCATTGACGCAAACTCCAACACTTTTATCCACCATTCCTCCACCGTAGGCAATGTTGGAGTTTTCCACTTTTGTGCATAGAGTACTCTTGCTGCCATAATCAAATATAAAAACAAAGTTCCAAAGTTTCTTTCCAACTGGCTGTCCATTATTCCCAACAAAAAACCCTCTGGTTTCAACTGGATTTTAATCTTCAAAATCTTCTGCATCGATTATTGTATCTGCAACCAGAAACTCTTTGTTTCTTACATGTCCACCACGTATGATAAAATGTCCCTTCTTGTTTAGCACATTTCCAACATACATTTGAAGCATCCTTATACATTCTAGCAAGTTTTTTCAGGAGTCATATACCAACGATACATCATCTTGTAGAAATTTTCTTTGATGCTAGAGCTTAATGTAAATTTCAGCCCCCTTATGTTTTCCCATTGCTCCATTAATATGTCATGTCCACAATTATTTGCCCATTTAATCATACATCCTTTTAATTGCTCTTCTTCTGTCTCAATTACCTCAACAAAAGTTTATGCATTTTAGAAATAATGTGTTCATCATTTGTAGAGTGCAATTTCAAATTCAGTTTTAGATTGCTCAAAGTCATATTGTCTCTTGTGATGATGGCGCTTTTGTGGCTGCCTGCCTCCAATTTGTAAATGGATGGTGTCAAAAATCGCACAAAGGAAGCTGGCAACTTTCCGTGAGTATAACACTATTTTAAAGACGTGTGAAAATGGCCTATAACAGGGTAAATACAGTAACCATTTGCTGTCAACCAATATTATTCATAGACTGATGCTCTCTCATTCAATGCATCATCATTTGACCTCCCAGACATATAAGGTTCTGTGATGCCATTTGTTGCACCTTGATTTATTGACTGCTTAATGTGATGTCAGCAAATAACATCAAAAGGAGCTAGCACTAGAAAACTCCAAGGATATGTGATGTCAGTTCAAAGTAGAACATTTGAAGGAATTTTGTTACCAAGTGATGCCCCAAACATGTTCTGATGAAAACTGGTTTTATGATAAGGGTATGTGCTTACTGAGCAGCCTGTTCTTCTGAGAGGGGACCTTCAGAACAGAACTTGAACAAGACGATGAGCGACTTAGGGAGCAACTTAAGCAGCATGAGTCCAATTTTATCCAATGGCACTTACTGCCAAGAAAGCCTTAGTGTGAAGCAGTGAGCTGGCCAGAAACATAATTACTCCTAGAGAATAAACACATGTGATCTGAAAAATAAAGATGGAGATATTCCCCTTCTCGTCCACCAAAAATAGTTTTCTTATACATTACAGCCTTCACATCAGTAGCTTTCAGGCTCTGGGACAAGCTTCCCAGTGAGGTTGGTCATTGAACTGGTTTCTTATATATATACAGTATTTACAAAAATAATACTTCTTCTGACGGAGAGAGCTTTGACTCTTGAAAACTTTATGCCCTGAAAATCTTGTTGGTCTCTAAGGTGCTACTGGACTCAAACTCTTTATTTACAAAAAATTACCCATATAAATGATATAATCTCCAATAATATTGGAATATATGTGTGTGTGCCTGCTTCTGTGTTTGTGTGTGTACACACATAAACACAAACACACATTGTATAAATATATATGTGTGTGTGTGTGTATGCATATGTCTACATACTATGTGCAATTACTTCACTAGAAAGTAAATTGTAAACAAATAAAACTTAGATTTGTTGAGGTAGAGGAAAGGAAAATAAAAACTAACCTTAAAAGGTAATTTCCCTAGTCGCATGGCCACCTTTTCCGGCATCATGTGTGCATGAAGGTAGGTTTCATGGCTCCATGAGAGAGAGATGTGTGTATGTGTTGCTCCTTGGAGAGCCAGGAAAGAAAAGAGGTAGAACAATTGACACAGGAAGAGGAGAGGTCAGAGAGGTGTTACCACTTTAGACAAAGAGAGGCATCCTGCACATACACACAAGGAGAAATGTAGCACCCCCAGGGTCTTGGCATGCTGCTGAGTTGTCCCTATTCCAACACAAATATCTTATCAATTAACCAAAATCCTATATATAGAAGCTAAGCAGAGTCGACACTTGGATGGGGGATCACCAAGGAAGGCTCAAGACTGGTGAGAGATGTAGATATTATTGCACCAGTTGGAAACAGTGACCACAGTGGTATTAGGTGGGGAATCGTAACAAAAGTACAAGGCAGGGCAATTGTAAGAAAATCATGGGAAATTCATTTTTATTTATGTATTATTATTTTATTTAACAAAATTTATATCCTACCTTTCTGCCCTCAGAATAGCCACCATTTTTTTATATCTCACCTTTCTCTCCAGTGGGAAACTAAAGCAGCTCCCCTCCTCCATTTAATCCTCACAACAACCTTGTGAGGTAGGTTAGGCTGATAGTGTGCGACTGGTCCGAAGTCATTCGACAAACTTCCATGGCAGAATGACAATTTGAACCTGTGTCTCCTAGCTCTGAGTCCTAAACTCTTTTCACTGTACTGTGCTAGCTCTCAAACTATATCTGGCAACCCAATAAAAATATTTAAGTTTGAACAATCCTAGTGTTTGGTTGTATTATGTTAAGCCAATTAAATTTCCCAATTGTATTCTACCCACATGGCAACTGTCTAGCAAACCAACTCAGAGGAAAGAGATAGATAAGAGATTGTCCATCATGGGTACCAGAAGATATGATGGAGAAAATGGGGGAGGAATTTGGGCTAGGAAGGGGGGGAGTTCCCAACTAGAGATGGGCACAAACTGAAATACGAACCAAGATTAAGCCTGAACCAGGCCGATTCGTGGTTCGTGAACCACACCTCGTCAGATCCCATTTCTGACAAACTGCCATGAACTTTAGACTGGTTCATTTTGGTTCTTTTTTTTTTTTTTGCTTCGTCACTGCAGACAGCCTGGTGCCAATCAGTCAGTTTCCTAGGCAACAGGGAATGGACTTCCTGCAGACCTTCTGCTGACCCGGAAGTGACCTTCTGCTGGCCCAGAAGTGATGGTTTTCTGACCTGGATATGACGTTTTCACGAACCAAACTGGTTCATGAACCAGGGCAAGTTCATGAAAGTTCATGGTTCATGGTTCATGAAATTTGACGAACCATGAACCATATAGTTCGTTTTTTCCCCGGTCGGTGCCCATCTCTATTCCCAACCAGGACAGGGAAGTGATGGGGAAGGACAAGTTTGCAGCAGAACAGAATAGCCATAAATGGGAAATGGAGTCACCACTCTAAGCTCTTTGATGTAAAGACAAAATGTACATTTAGGATACAGCTGGCCAAAGCCGAGCAATCAGAAGTCCGTTACAATCAGTGGGACAATTAAATGTGTATGTTTCCTCCTAAAGCCAGCAGAAATTAAAAGCACTTTTGATTGACTCAGTTGTTCCCATTTTATATTTTCATCTATGCAAGCAATAGCGGTTGCTGAAAGGATAATGTCTGCCGATAAGGTTAGCAGTATGTGAATGAGCTGTCAACTGGTTGTATGGATTAGCCTTCTGTCAGAAGGCAGTTGGTGCCTGATGATGATCTTGAGGCTCGTGTTGGAATTGACTGTTTGGAGAATGCCTGGGAAAGTCAATGATTAGATTGTGACGATAGCTTTGCAGTCGGCGAGACAAGACCCCAGCCAAATCAGTTCATCTGCTGTGAGCTGTTTGATGGATACAGAGTGGCCATAAAGCTAACTTCACTGGCTGGTAGAAGCAGGTTTTATAGCCACTTTTATACACCAGTAGGCCTGCCAAACAGCATCCTGTTAAATCTACCCTTTCTGTCTAGAGACAGCCTTAATTTGATTGTTATAGCCTGATCCTATTTGTCTGTGTCTTTGTTGCACTGCAATGACTACAATACCATCTTTAGATTACAAGAGCTTGAGGTTCAAGTTGGTGCCCTGTGGATGGCTGGAGGCAAGTCTGAGGCTAAATTCAGATGTCATCATAAGTTAGCTTGTTGCTGGCCTCATGTATACAGCTTGCTCCGGTTTCCCTCGTTTGCTCACAGAGTGTGATGAAGGAATTCTGGTTTAAAACACAACATCATTAGGACAGCTGGTATGGTATAGCAGTTAGTGTTGGATTAGGAACCAGGAAACCTCTGGTTTAGATCCTGGCTTGCCATTAAATTTATCTGGTGACTTTACGACAGTTGTTCTCTCAGCCTAACCTACCAGTGTGGAACAGTGGTTGGAATTTCGGGGTCAAACTAGACAAGATGTCAGGCAAGGGTTGAAACTCATGCAAGTGACACAATTTTACCTGGGAATCATAGTTTTTAAAGACAAAGCCACATGCAGGCTCACTGGGGGATGGGAGAGATTCCCTCACAGCCCTCTGCCTGGCCACCACCTCTTTCCTTTCCATTAATCTGATTACAGCTAAAAGTCTTAAGCAGTCGAAATCGGTCTGCTGAATAGCATCATCAGGACACAACATTAAACTAATGAAAAAATCTTGCAACAGCAAGGGTAAAAATTGGAGATATATGAGATAAAAGGAGTAAAACTATGGTAAGTTAAAGATGAAAAATTATCTAGATACTGGGTTAAAAACCTATTCCCAAGGCTAACATAAAGAGGACACTCCAGCAAAATATGTGTCAAAGTGCCAATTTTCTCCTGAGAATAGCCGCAAAGGCTGTCTGAAGAAGGAATCTTTCTTAACCTTCCCTTCATAACAGGGAGCTGCTCAGCTGGCTCCCTCTCCCACGGCTGCTTGCCCACATCTCTCTCTCTCTCTCTCTCTCACACACACACACACACACACGCACACTGGATGGTGACAGGGGCCATTGCACACCACTGCCGCCTTCCTCCTGCTCTCACAGGGAGTGTAGGAGCAAAGGCAGGAAGATTATTGTTTACTTTCACTCCATGTCATCCATGCAACAGTATGCATAACTATCCTTGTACTCATACACTGGGGCACAATGGAAATTTGCAAGTGAAACCCAACATAATACAGAGCAGAGATGGGCACGAACCTAAATACGACCCCAAAACCCCTGCAAACCAGGGTTCATGGAAGCTCCTTTCCATGCTTGTTTGGTGGATCATATTTACCAAGAGCAGTTTAAATGGCCATTTCCCCGGGGAAATGGCCATTTAAACTGGCCCTTTAAGGGCCCTGCCGTAGCAGGTCCCTTGAAACTATCAGCTAGCAGGTGGCGGGGGGAGCTCTACCTGCCACCTGATAATTTAAAGGAACCTGTCATGGCAGGGCCCTTTAAACTGCCCAAACCCCAGCTCCCTACCCCCCAGCCCCAGCCCCAGCCCCAGCCCCACACTTATCTTATCCTTCAGTGCAGCATCCTATCTCTCCTCCCAGGAGGGGCGGGAAGGTTGTTTTTGGCCTCTTCCGCTGCCCTGGGGGCCTGCAGGGCAATGGAAGATGCTGAAAATGGCCTCCTTGCCCTTCAAATGGGTGCTATGGTGGCTATTTGAGGGGCAGGGAAGCCGAAAATGGCCTTATCGCACCTCAAATGGCCACCACCACAACCATTTGAGGGGCAGGGAGGCTGTTTTCAGCCTCTTCTATCACCCTGCAGGCCCCCAGGGCAGCGGAAGAGGCCAAAAACGGCCTTCCCGCTTCTCTTGGGAGGAGAGGAAGGACTGTGCTGCAGGATAAGGTAAGTGTGGGGCTGGGGCTGGGGGTAGGGGGGCTGGGGTTTGGGCAGTTTAAAGGGCCCTGCCACCAGCAGGTCCCTTTAAACTATCAGCTGGCAGGCAGCAGGGGGGGGATCCCCTGGCCACTGTTAAGGCCAGAAAGGGCATTTAAACCCCACGAGCCACGAACTGGTTCATAATTGGTCCAGTTGCATGGTTCATGGTTCTTTTTTTTTTCCATGCCCATGTCTAATACAGAGTAACAAAGAAGACTATTGGGTTTCTGGGAGTCGTCAGATTCTGCTGCTTGTGCCCTGCCTTCACTCTCTTCTCCTGTGCTCTGGGTGGCTGCACACCCACACTCCTTGAGGGAATGGAGGCAAAAGGAAGACAGCGGTAGTATGCAATGGCCCCTGCGGCTGCCCAGATCATGGGAGAGGGAGGCGGATGAGCAGCAGGGGGGGAAGGGAGCTGGCAGAGCAGCCAGCAAAGGTGGTAGCCAGGTGGAGGGCTGCAAGGGAATCTTTCCCCTCACTCTTCCAAACTCCTGTTCCCGGGTAAAATTGTCGCTAGACATGTTTTAACCCTTGCGTGGCATCTTATTTAGCTTGATCCTCAGATTACGATCCGGGAGATCCAGCTTCAAATTCTCCACCCTGCCACGGGAGTTCACTGGCTGACTTTGGCCCAGTCACATACTCTCAGCCTGAAGTAGCTCACAGAGGGAAGAGGTAGGTTGTGAGGATACAACGGGCGTCCGGAGAATGGTGTTGGAAGCTATTTTGGGTTGCCATTAGGGAGAAAACCAGGGTATAAATATTTAAAAGAATTTACAATAACTCTCAGGATTGTTGAGAGGAGAAAATGAAGGCAGAGAGAATCAGGGATACCATTTTGAGATCTTTGGAGGATGGATGAGATGTTTTAAAAATGTCCTAAATAAATTAACAAACACTAGTAACCCTCAATGTACAAATACAGAGCTTGGGTTAACCAGAGCTTTCCCTCACAAGCCTTGTATTCACCATGGCTCAGAACCTCAGCTTATGAGGAAAAACTATGCATGCGCTTGTGTTTGTATGTTACAGGAGAATGTTCTAAACCATAATTCCTTTATTGCTCTCCATTCCAGAAGAGCAGGTGGGGTAATAGCAAGGAATGCACATGATTCCAACAACGAGTGCAATGGGAGCTTAACATACCATCTAAATGCAGCCAAACCTTTAAAACACATTAGTCTAACAGTCAGATTTTACATATTCTTACCTCACAATGCTAAGATCACACACAAGCAGCAGTCTATAACCTTAGAAAAATCCTTCCCATACAAACCAAACCATTGGCTTAAAACTTCTCCTTTATTGTTTAACAGCCATTCCCCACAGCTGCTGTGTGGCTGCAGAGAACCCAAGTTGGGTCTGGAGAACCGGTACCCTATTTTTTATAAACCTGCGTGTCTAGTTTTCTTGCTATGTTGGAAGGTTCATCTAAGGACTAACTTGCATATTTCTGAACACCTCTGAAGAGGGCATCTACCTCCATTGAACGATATTGCATTGAAGTGATATAAAAGCACTGCTGGTGGTGTTTGGTGTACTCCCACATAGGCAAGTCAGCTCTCGTTGTGATGGAGGTGCATGCCTGTGTGAACTAACCTCCTGCTTTTATTTAGATCATGTTCTCAGCATGCCTTCTGTTACTTTGGTTATCTTAGACAATTATCCAGCACCTTCCGGCTACATAGCGCTATACCACACATGTTAGAAATTGACATGTCCCAAGGAGCTAACAGTTTGGACACTGAAGGGAGAACAGTGCCAGGGGAAAGATGGAGAAAGTTGGACATCCTTTCCTCCATTGCCCAGACCTCGTTGCCACTAAGGATATCAAACTAGCAGTAGTGCTGAGCCTTGACCTACCCACGATACATGCAATTGTTATGTTTTATGAATGGGGCAACATGCATTTTCATCAAAGCAGTGCATCTTCAGCGCATGAAGTGACCACTGGATTTTTCAGTATATTCTGTGATATTCTGAGGCCATATACTGGGAGAGCCAGTTTCGTGTAGTGGTTAAGAGGGGAAGGACTCTAATCTGGAGAACCAGGTTTTATTTCCCCCCTCCACTCTTCTGCTTGAAGCCAGCTGGGTGACCTTGAGTCAATCACAGCTTCTAGGAGCTCTCTCAGCCCCATCTACCTCACAGGGTGATTGTTGTTATGGGGATACGTACTTTGTAAAGTGCTCTAAGTGGGCATTAAGTTGTCCTGAAGGGCAGTATATAAATCTATTATTGTTGTTTTTGTTGTTTTTGTTATTGTTATTGTTGTTGTTGTTATTACACATACAGTATACATTCACATTGCCCTTGTTCACACAACCTGGTGACTGTATCAAGAGGACCAGGAGTAGTGCACATTCTCACACGCTAGTAGTAGACTCTCCATATGCATGATGGTAGCATCTGAAAAGGGCTATAGTGACTCTAGGAGTATCAGGCAGGGATTTCCTCTGTGCTGGGCAGAATTGCTGAAAGGAATAGAGGACTTTTGAGTGGCTGTTGAGGATGAGTACTGAAGACAGTTCTCAGGAAATTTGGAAATAATGCTAGAAAGGTAGTGAAGCAACTTTGGACAGCTTGAACTATAAAGTGGGAGCCGGTGTACGAATCTAAAGAGGCCTCATGTCCCCAGCTCTCTCTCACTTTCTCAGGGAATGTCTCATTCAAAATTTATTTGATTTATTGCGATTGATTAGGACAGTGGGACTGAAAAATATGCATTCTTTCCAGGTCATATGAGGATACAAAAATTAAATACTGCTGTGTCTTTATTTTACCTCCTCTTGATGGAGCTAGAATGCAGCACTGGGGAGCATATTACACTGTGACATTTTCTCCACTCAGAGATAAAGCTAGACATTATCTAAAAGACTGTTCTTCACCCCCCCCATTATCTTTACTTGCAACTGCTTGTGTCACCCATGATTTAATTGCAGACATCCTTCATCGCATCAGTCAGTATATTCAAACTCAGACAGTCTTTTATTGGAGTGCTGGCTATATTTACAGGAGAAAAGGGTGTTATAGTTACGTTGATGACTCTAATCTAGAAAAGCACAACAGTGTTCCCTGAAATCATAACTCTGTGTGGTGGAGGAGGGTTCCAATCAGGTCAGAGGAAATTGCTGGAGTTGCTATTTACCTATCGGGAATTCCCACTGCATGTTCTCCGAGCAGTGAAGAATTCTACTGAATTCTAACCTATGACTACATATTAGGACACAGCTCTGATTTCCTTCTGTTCTGATTATCCATAGCAGAGGTTTCAAAATTTTCCAAATGTTCTACCTTCAGAGAACTTATTAAAAATATCGATAAGCCCAACCTGGGTTCTATGTGAGTGTCACAAAAAATCTTTCGCAATGTGGAAAATTCATGGAGACCCAGTTTGGTGTAGTGGGGTTAAGAGAGACTCAGTCTGGAGAACCGGTTTGATTCCCCACTCCTCCACTTGAAGGAGTCAGTCATAGCTCTTCCAGAGCTCTCTCAGCCCCACCCACCTCACAGGGGCCATTTCCACATGGCTTACCGCTGCTCGTAACAACCCAGAAGATCGTGCAAAAAACTCGGACGTCACATGACATCGCGCACATCTTGAGCAAGAAAACACGATCTTCCGCATTTTTTGCGCAATCTTCCAGGTTGTTAAGAGGAGCGGTAAGCCGTGTGGAAACGGCCAGGGTGTTTGTTGTGGGGATAATAATAGCATACTTTGTAAACAACTCTGAGTGGGTGTTAAGTTGTCCTGAAGGGTGATATATAATAATAACATTCAATTTATATACCGCCCTTCAGGACAACTTAATGCCCACTCAGAGTAGTTTACAAAGTATGTTACTATTATCCCCACAACAAAACACCCTGTGAGGTGGGTGGGGCTGAGAGAGCTCCAGAGAACTGTGACTAGCCCAAGGTCACCCAGCTGGCTTCGAGGAGTGGGGAATCAAACATGGCTCTCCAGATTAGAGTCCTGCACTCTTAACCACTACACCAAACTGGCTTGATATAGATCGAATGTTGTTGTTGTTATCCCCCCTTCCAAAAATCTGGGGATACAGCATGCTGTGCAGCATCTACAGGGCTTCATCAATATCCTGCTTGAACTAGCAGTGTGATCCATTTCACACTATCCTAATCCTAGAGTGGAGTCCATTCAGTGAAATTAAAAAGGGCCTTGGCTTGGTGTTAAAGCAGGTGCTTTACATAAAGAAGCTTCCCAGTGCAGTCCTTAGCAGCTTCACTTAAAATCTGACGGGTGCCAGGTGTTAGGAAAGGGCTTTCATGAGACCCTAAAAAAACTGCTTTCAGTCAGAACAGACACTACTGGGCTAGAGGGATCAGTGTAGTGTATGATGCAGCTTCTCATGTTCCTATGAAATGAGTCAGCTTGAAGTTCAGAACAGGTGGAAGACAGTACTGCTTTAACCAGTGGGATTTCTGGAAATCACTATCAAAAGAGGAAATCACACCCACTGGTTTGGACAACTTTTAGAAAAGACAGAGAAATTCATGAAGAATTAGTTGATCAATGGCTATAAAATGGAATATTTCCCCCTGGAGATAGTACAGTTCTAAACAAGAGATGCCACAAATTTTACATCAAAGCTCCTTGACGGTCAAGTAAATCATTCTTTAGCAAAGTTTCAGGTGGGTAGGCATGTTGTAGTGGAAGAGCAAGATTCAGGTCCAGTAGTACTGTGATGGTCAGGTCAGCTGAGATCACGGTTGAAAATTTATGAGGTAACTCAATATAGACAACTCTGAGGTAAAATCAATACATGCACCAATTTAAGGTCTAATGTTTCAGATTAATGAGAGTTTCTTAACCTCTTCATAGTAACTTAAAGCTTTATGTTGAGAGGCTTTTGTTCCAGTGTTTCCCCAAACACTCTAGTAGACTTTCGAATATTCTTTACTTTTTTTGGTTTCCAAACTGGTTGCAACACCAGTATTTGTCTTGGGTTTTTAACTGACCCTTTTTAACTGACCCTTCGGATCTCTTTGGGCAGTTTCTAACCACACCGGAACCAGGGATCTCTTCACTCTTCAGAGTTAACTCCCTGTTTGACTAGGTAGGGAAATTATCCTCTCACTAGATCTATTCCCTTTCTTTGGCCCAAATGGGAGTCTGCGAGTACTTACCAAACTTCCTTGACAACCTCCCCCCAATTCTCCTGTGTTAAACTGCTCTCAGTCAGGAGTGAATCTCAAAACTGTCAGTCCTCGACTCCTCTCAAGGCCAACCTACAAGTGACAAATGACACTTGAATGGCAAGTGTATTTCTCCCTGTTCACCTGCCCTCCACTTGCGCTCCACTCAATCCACTTGCTGTTCAAGTGTCATTCATCACTTGTAGCTTGGCGCTGGGCTAGGGCTGAAATCAGATTCCCCTCTCCCCAGCATCCACTTCAGAAGTCTTTCTCTGTTCACCTCATGCTACTCAAAGCTGTGTCTGTGAAGCATTAACCCTTAACCATCCTTCAGCTGTTTGTACAGCACTTCTAAGCACCTTAAAGACCAAGTTGATTTCTAGGCTCTCTAATTGGTCTTTAAGGTGCTACTGGACTGGAATCATGCTCTTTCTTGAGCATGATGATCAGATGTGAGCAGGGAGGCCTCCTGGCATCCAGCGTCTAGGAAATAAGGAGGCAAGGAGCATGTTCTAGGAGCATTTCACTAGCATACTTACATCACTTGCTGTAAAAACTAAAAGTAACATGGGGGCCCTCTAACATTTTACAAAAAACTCTATGGTAAAATGACAGAGGCTTTTTTGTAAATCCTAGAGCATCTGAATATGCGTCTTCTGGTTGTTACTAGAAGTGACATCAGCATGCCCATGTGACATCAGTGCACCCAGCCCCCCTCCCAATTCTTCCCAGGGATTACTGGTTGTAGCTTGATAGCTCTGCATGTGAGTGATCACTAGAGTCTGTGTGGTTTGGCATTGAATCACTTGAACGTCCTGCCACAAATGTTTGCATTGGGTTTTTGAAAACCGCACACAAATAAATATGCTGCTGATCCAGACTTCAGCCTCCATTAACATCACTAAGAACTACTTAGAGAAACTCCAAATGGTGGATTTTTTTCTTTAAAAAAACCAACATAACATTTGTTTATGACAGATTGATACAATTTTTGACTAATTGAACGATCTAACAATTTTCTACTAAGTGGAGCGGCAGAGCTACTGTGCTGCAAGAGCGTGGGAGTAGAACTCCATTGGGCTATGAGAGAACATGAGTGAGCGGGAGCCAATTCTGCTGTGCTGTGTTATTAGGAATATGGTGAAGCAACAAACAGCCATGAACAGGTCACAAACTGATGAAAAGTCCATTGACCGGAAAGAAGGACAACAGCCCAACGGACAGGTGTTCTGGCATCTCTACTCTAATCTGGGGACAGAGGATGGGACAGAGCTCTTGCCTTCATGCCCAGCTTACAGGCTTCCCAGAGACACCTGGCTGGTTGTTATTGGAAACAGGGTGCTGGACCCGATAGATTCTTGGTCTGATCTATCAGAGATGCTCTCGTGTTCTTAAGTAACCATGCAGAATGGATCTGAGTGAGAGAAGTCAACCTGAGCATCCGAAGGAAGCCCTTGCTCATGGCAAATGTTCGGTGGGTCCATCTGGTTAAGAAACTGGGAAAACAGTGCTTCCCAAGGTACCATCCCACAAGTGAGATGGGATGCTTACAGTTCTCAGCAGCTGCCACAACATGTGTTTGCAACAGGTGTTTTGCTGAGTGCAAAAGCAAGATGATTGGCTAAATGTCTGCTTCCCAAGCGACAATCCCCGAAGGTGCCTCTCTCTGCTGCCAGAAGGCAGCCCTGCAGCAATATATACCAAGCTCTCAGCACTGACTGGGTTGTATTTGTGCCCACTGATAGAGGCTTGAGGACAAACTTCTTATCTCCATTGCTTGCTAATAACATCATCTTTCAGTTCTGTGCTTTTGCATAGAGGAGCTATGATTTACCATGGCTCATTTTTAATTTCTGACCAAGCCGAACACAAAGGAGAAAGAAGAGCACAACGACTGTGCCGGAAATGTTCTGTGCATCTTTCTGGCTCTGCATAGAGTCTGTTTCTAAAGCGGCAAGATTTATTTCCTCTTTTGGAAAAAGTCATCAATTGTCCGCCATTTAAATTCCTGAACTTGCAGAATCCCTGCACGTCTCATTAGCAGTGAAACAAGGTCAATAATGTGCGCTCAGCCACTTGCTTTGCTCTCTCAGTGTAGCGCCAAAAGAGCACTGGCCTGCAGTTCTGCCCTTGGATGCTGGAGACTGTAATTCTATGCTGGGATGTGCCTTCATCTGCCAGCTGCACAGACGGGCCTTGGAAGGCACCCTAGGGAAATTTTAGCTTTGGAATTACTTACTTTGGACTCTGTATTTATTATTTTTCTAAGGATACTTGCTACACAAAGTAAAATAAGTGTGAAATGTAAAGAAAGAAAGAAAGAAAGAAAGAAAGAAAGAAAGAAAGAAAGAAAGAAAGAAAGAAAGAAAGAAAGAAAGAAAGAAAGAAAGAAAGAAAGAAAGAAAGATAGATAGATGATAGACAGACAGACAGACAGACAGACAGACAGACAGACAGACAGACAGACAGACAGACAGACAGACAGACAGATAGATAGATAGATAGATAGATAGATAGATAGATAGATAGATAGATAGATAGATAGATAGATAGATAGATAGATGGCACCCTATGGATTTGGCCGCCCTGAACTGGATGATGCAGGCTAGTCCAATCTGGTCAGATGTCAGAAGCTACATAGGGTTGACCTTGATTAGTAGCTGGATGGGAAACCACCATAGAAGGCCTGGGTTCTTATGCAGAGCCACCACCTCTGAACATCTCTTGTCTTGAAAGTGCCATAAATTGCATGTGACTTGATTGCACTTTCCACCACCACATGGATTTGGCCAATATATTTTCAAATTTTCTCTGCATCTATGAGGACTAGAAACTTTTCTTCAACTGAAGTTGGTGGTTCAAACTATTTAACCTTAAACAGAGTTACACTCTTCTAATCCCATTGACTTCAACAGACTTAACGCGGTATAATCTGGTTTAGGATCATCCTGGTAGAATATGAAGAAGAGCTCAGAACTGCACAAAAACAGATGTGATTCTACAAATGACCCGAAAATGATATACTCTTGTTCCACAATTTATCTGGTTCCATGCTTTCTCACCTGTCTACAATTGGATGGGATGGAGCACAATTCCAAATATATAGGAAATTGAGCATGGGAACGAGACAAAAACAGAGTTGTGTAGTATTTAGCTGCTTAGGCTAGGATCCAGGAGGTAAAAGGTAATGGTAGTCCCCTGTGCAAGCACCGAATCATTACTGACCCATAGGGGGATGTCACATCATGATGTTTTCTTGGCAGACTTTTGTTATGGGGTGGTTTGCCATTGCCTTCCCCAGTCATCTGGGTCCAAATCCCACCACTGCCATGAAGTTCGCTGAGTAACTTTAAGACAGTCACTTGCTTTCTCCGTGTAACTTCTATTCCACAAGGATGATAAAATAAGAGCCATACATGCTACTCCAAACTCCAGGCAGGACAAAAAATGTACCGAAGAAGTGTGTTGCTCTGTTATCTTTCCTGGGACTGAGCTGCCTGAATGTGTTTATGCTCATTCACATATGTCTATGCTCGGATTCGGTTTCATTTTCTCGGCCATGTCAGATGCTCCTCTCCGCAGGTCCGGGAGGACGCGCCTGAGCAGCCTGACCGGGCGGCTGATCTGCGAAGATTAGCCCCCAGGACTCCCAGTGAGGGAGGCAGGGTCCGGGACGCGGCGGGAAGAGCCCCCTGAAATCGATGTGGGGGGTAAATTGCCCGTTTGTCCCTATGGAGGCCGGCAGACGTGCGTGGCACCTTGAGTGCTGCCGGGCCATGGAAAACGGCAAAGAGCAGAACTAGGCGGAAGCCTGTAAGTAAGCGAATCCCTTCTGTTATTACAAGCGCACGCGAAGGAGTGGTGGGATCTGAAGCTAAGAAGGCTCGTTCTTCCCCCTCGCTGAGTTTCTGAATTTGGTTGGCGGTCCCCCCCCCCTAAAATGGCAGCGAAAAAGCAGAGTCCCGCTTTGGGCAAGTCAATTTCGGCTGCCCTGCAGGGGAAAGGAGAGTTGCTCGAGGACTTGGTGAAAAGGTCAGTTATCGAAGCCATAAAGCCCTTTGTTGACAAGCTGAATGAAACAGATCAAAGGGTGGGCTTAATTGAGAGCGAAGTGAAAACCGTCAAGGAAGTAGCGGGGGGGGCAGAGAAGTCTGCCCGGGAAAATGCGTCACTCGTGAGGGCAACGAATAAAGAGTTAAAGCTGGTGGAGAACCAGCTGATCGGGCTACAAGTGGAACGAACACAGACAATTTTGCGCCTCCAGAACGTGAAAGAGGAGGAAAATGAGGATTTATGGGGTCTGGCCTCGGAACTATTGGTGACACCCGCGAGGGCAACTAAAGAAGAGGTAAAAAGCGCCATTTTTGAAGTCCGTCGGGCTTCTTCAAAATATGCAACGAAGCGTCAGCTGCCTCGCAAGATCATCATCGAGTTTTCATCTAAAAGGATCCGAGACACTATCCTATACAACTCATACAATGCGGATCTGGACTTTCTGGGTAATAAAGTCAAGATACTGAAGGACGTCCCATTTTTAGTTCGGAAAAGAAGATTTAAGTATAAAAAGCTCGCAGCTCTTCTGAGGGAACGTGGAATAAAGTACAAATGGCTATTTCCGGAAGGTATCTGGTTCAGTTACAAAGATCAAGCTTACAAGATGACATCAGAAGATCAATTAAGGGATTTTGAGGACAAAAATCAAGAATTTCAGCAAGACACCAAGCAAGAAGAAAAGGCGAAGTCTGAAGGGGGGGGGGAACGAGCACTGTGGCTGCAGTTGCTCAGAGAGAATTGCGTCCGAGGCCCGGGGGGGAGGGGAAGGAAGACTTAATTTGAATTGTAATTTGTATTTTGCAAGGTCAACCACTCCATCAATATCATACAAAGTTTTAATTCTTTAATAATGGCAGTATGAAGGGAAAGCATTATGTGTAGTGTAGTGTTATTATATGTTGCTGTTTTTTTTTCTTTCCTTCCCCTGCCCCCCTTCTTTCCCTTTGTATTGTTAGTCAATGTAGTTAATAAAAATAAATAAATAAATAAAAAAAACATGTCTATGCTCATAAAAACAATGGGAACAAGAAGATGAAGGAGTTCTGACTTCACCAATGCAACCAAATCCATCACATCTCACAATCATAATGTAGGATGTTTTCATCCCACTTTTCATCTAGGTACTGTGGGGCAGAGTACATGGGTGTCCTATTTTATCCTAACTACAACTATGTCAGATAACTTATACTGAGAGAGAATGACAGACCCAAGATCACCCAGCGTGCCTCAGGGCTGAATGGAGATTTAAACCTGGAACATCGAGATCCTATCTAACCCACTGGCTCTCTGATCCGTGACTGGCTGGTTCCTTTCAACTTTGATTTTAAAGAAGGTACCAAAGCAGAGCATATCAGGGAATGAAAGTACTTCTTATGTGAATGAGTTACCCAGATTAATGTGCTTGCATATTGATAGGACCATTCTGTCTCCTGGAGATAAGTGGATCACAAGTTTAGAAAACTTGCAGACTGCTAGTGCAGGGTCTCTTGAGAGGATCCTAACTGGATCTTCAAGCAGTCTTAAGTATACCGCTCCTACACCCTTCGTGGCTTTAACAGTAACAACCAGTGTTCTGAATTGCATTTAAAAGGCTGTGGGAAAGGGGGGGGTGAATTGAAGGAGTTTTTTTCCTCCGCAGAAGTTGACCATGGTGCAACTCTTCAGACATCAGAAAATCAGGCATCACAAAAAAAATTTGTGGGACAGATGGTTCAAAAGTTGTTATATATGCAACTTGCCAGCGTCTTGCCTTTGCGTGGTATACAGGACATTTTTTTGTTTTGCTTGGTTTTGAGACCATATTTTATCCGTCACTGTTGTAGTACATTTTGTGTGATTATAAGCCTCCTTCACAGATCAGCAGTCCACATCAACAGGAGCACAGAATGCAAAATGGAAAAAGCGCCCGTTCCACAGTCTATAATTGACACTTGCATATTTGCCACTGACCTTATTGACAACAATCTTTTTTTAGCTTGGTTAATCCCATTCTCTAAGAATCAGGACGTAAATAGAAATCAGTTTTTGCTCAAAAGCAAAGTTTAAGCCATTAATTACAGAAGGGGCAAAGCTCTATTCATGCAGATTAGGAGCATTAAGAAATGTGCGTCTTTTGCACAAATGCATTTTCCATTGAATGCTTTAAACAAAACAAAAATCTCAAAGTCGCAAGCTTCATTTTCTCTTGTCCGATTAAATTAAACTATGATGTTGATCCAGTGGATTTTTTTCAACAGAAGGAAACAATGATAAATCCGAAGCTCTGCAGAAAGATTTGGTGCTTGTGATGGTGATGGAGAAAATTCTGGAGCATCAGGAATAGGACCCTTTTGCATGTGAGTGTAGTATTTGCTTTGCAGATCCACAGAACAGAATGTCCAATCTTGATATAAGAGGGAAACCATGTGATTTGTACTACCAGTCAGTATCCTGTGCTTGTGCCAGACTGAAGGGCCAGTTCTTAGATCAACTACTTGGCATGGTTGTGAGTAGAGATGGGCATGAACAGCAATACAAACAAAAAAAAGCCACGAACAGCCCAATCTTCTGTTTGTGAACAAGCTGTTCATGAGGCCCCATTCTAAACGAACAGGTGGTGATTGCAAGCCTCATTCGTTGCTGTTTGTCAAGCAAGACAGCCTGGCACCTGCTATCAATTCCCTTGGCAACTTGGGCAGGGATTGTCTGAACTCTGTCTGAACTCCTGCTGTTGCCCTGGAAACCCCAATCTAAGCCCAATTTAGCTTAATAGACAGGTCTTCCTTTCACGTGTGGAGCTCCAAATTCGTTACAACAAGGGAGCAAAGGCCGGGGGGGGGGGAGGGGGGCTCCTAGCTCTGACTTTGCAGACAGTGGATAGGGAGAGACAGTTGCTGTTGGCATTTTGACAGAGTGTACTGGAGCTTGAATTTTCTGTGTGTGGTGGGATAGGAATCTACCCCTTCAAGTTCCAGGGCTGCTGCCGGGCTCTGGGCCAAGCTATTATTTATTATTGGTACCTTTCCTGGTGCCTGCTCAGGTCAGGTTTCTGGGAGTGGTGCAGTAGGGATGGATGGAGGAGAGCCTGCTGGCCCCCACAAACAGCCAACCACAAACATGTTTGTGAACAGGGCCATGTTCATGGTTGTTCGTGAGTCCCTGTTCATGGATGGCAACAAACAACGAACATCTATTTCGGGTTTTTTTCCTGTTCATGCCCATCTCTAGTTGTGAGTGCTACATAAAAATGCCTGAAGCCCCCAAGGTGCTCTAATATGACTACTTGGGAGGGGCAACAAAGATGGTTTCCTTGTCCAGAAAGCGAACCAAATTGAGAGCATGACCTACTACATACATAGAGAATAAAATGTTCTCAGACAGCCCCAAATTTGTCACCAAACACTCAAAGTTCTTAGCCATGCCTGGTAACCCAGCAGCAAGAATCTCATGGACCTTAACATCATGTTTGAGACCATCTTCATCAGTTCAGGTAGGGAAAGTTGAGGAGCGAGGTAAGAAATACATCAACAGAATTAGTAGAGTCCATCGTCCATAGCAGCAATTTTCTCAAGGGGAACTGATCTCTGTCATCTGGACATCATTTGTAATTGTGGGAGATCTCCAGCAACTACCTGGAGGAAGGAAACTCTACACACACATCATAAACACCAGAAGATTAAAACAGTACATTCTAATCCCAACCCACTCACTACTCCATACCAATACTGTAAAAAAATGACATTGTCATTAAACTTCCCAAATGAGCAACCCCAAGAGAAAAGACCTTTGGTGTTTCCTCCTTGGGAATATCCAGCTGCTTGTGGCAGGCCCTCAGAAAACGATATGGGAGGCCAGAAGTAGCCCTCAGAAGCCTGCCACGGTCACATCGCTGATGAGGGCTACATTCCAGATGTCTCTCCCTATGCTTGGCTGTCCTGTTAGCAGTTAGACTTGCCCTCATGATATTGAGAAGGCTTATGAATATGGCAATATCACAATTTCCTCTCTGTACGTGTTTCAAACACAGAAACATTGCCTAGCCAGGCAGAAAATGAAAGCCAAATCCAAGCCAGGAGATGGAAAATTACTAGCATGTGAGATGCCAGCTTTCTGCTCCTACACCCTGGAGATGTGCAAAGATCCTAAGACAATAGGGTCTTCCCGGAGTTCCTGAATTAATCACCTTAACACACCCTATTGATCTTCCCTTATCCTCTCTCCCATTTTCAGGCGATTCGGGGCTCTGATAGCCTTATCCACAGGTCATCAATTATTGTTGATAATTTTAGCTTTGCCTAGGAAGACTTTGTCAAACTTTCCCAGTTTTATTGTCTCATCCTGGAGACAGCCTTCTTGTTCTTTGTCTCATCTTAGAGACAACCATTAAGTTATCATGGGGGGGGAGAAGATGTGATCTTGCCCCAAGGTATGTTCCACAGTATAATTGGACTGCTCCTCCGCCATAGTTGTATGCATGCCCTCGGATCCAGCATCCACCTGTCTGATCTCTTCCTGCATTGATGCCCTTGTCGCTCAAATCTGTCTCTTCCAGATGCCCTCTTCTGGATGGTAACTATCACCCAATCTCTCAACTCTATCCAATTTTCCTCCCTGCTTTCTAGTTAGATCTGTGTGTGCATGTTGTGTGTTTTTGTCTGCAATTGACCTTTATTATTTTCAAAAAACCCTTGTTGATTGAACATTTGCTTCGTTATTTAAAAAGTTCTCTAGCAGGGAAAATCTTCATACTCATAGGTGGAGATCTTGCTAAGCTATCCGCCTCTCGCCGCCTCTCCTTGCATTCTAATTCCCCCCAACTGACAAGGAGATCCTCCATTTGGGTAACAGACCAGTCTCTCTCAGGAGCATCAAAACACTGAGGACTTGCTGATGGTCCCACCTCACTTCCAAGCAGATGATCAGACTGCTTCTGTGTTTCAATGTTGCTAGTCTATCTATAAACCAGTAGCACTCTCATATTATAAAAATAAGGTTATACAGGGGGTTTATTTTCAAAAGCTTTCTTTCATGCACTCAAACATATACAGGGTTGTTGAGGAGGGTATTACGAGAACAAAATTTCAGCAGGGGGGCATTCACCCTGGGATAGGGTTGCCAGCATCCGAGGGGACCTTGGAGATCTTCCAGAATTTCAAGTGATCGCCAGGCTACAGAGATCAGTCGCCCTGGAGAAAATGGCAGCTTTGGAGGATGGACTCTATGGCCTTATACACCACTGAGTTCCCTCCCCTCCCCAGGCTCCACCCTCAAAGCTCCAGGAATTTCCCAACCCAGAGTTGGCAACCCTACCAAGGAGCTGAAGAAATCATATGGTTGGTTTTCATACACTGTTTTGGTAGGATCTTGGTGGGGTGAGCTAGACCCAGCAGGAATCCTCTGGCAGCCTGTGATGGCTGTCACAATTCCTACATATATATCAACAGGAATTCAGTCTTCCTCTAGAAGCTCCTTCCAGCAGCAGTTTCCTCTCTTTACAAGACTTCTTGGGCTAATATAACAAAGCTGATGGAATTGGCCCCATCCTTGCAGCACTCATGGCCATGCAACAAAACCATGCGGTTGCAGCATCTTTACCAAAGATCAGTGAGGAGCAATTACAGTGAATTTCTGTCTTGAATTTTGTGCATGTTAAATTCTCAGTTCATGTAATCACAGGGGCACGTTTCTTGACTCAGCTACCTTTCACAGGCTGCTTCCTCCAAGTGGCTGTGACCAAAGGACCATACCATATGAGAGATTTTTGCTACATGAGAGATATACATTTTCTAAGGGTTTTTTTTTTTTTGCCTAGCTGGTCTTACAGTACCACTCCACACAAAGGGAACTTTACAACATGTGGGATGGTGCTTAGGCTGGATAAAATAGTAGTGGTAGTTCACTAGGGTTACCATAGAGATTCCAGTGATTCCTAGAGTGACATGATGTTACTTCTGGTTATTCCCTGGAAGTAATGTCATGGCACACCTGATGCCACACACACACCATGTCCATGCAGGCAAGTTCCCTCCAGTTGCCAGACACAGCCTGTCATGTCATTCTGTCCTTCTCCAATTTGTCTTCAGAACTACCTTGTGAGTTAAGCTAGACTGAGGGAATGTGACCCGCCCAATAAAAACCAGAATCATGGCTGGGAAGGGATTTAAACCCAAACTTTCCCCATCGCATCCTGACTCCCTGAACTCACCTGTGGTTTGCAAAGGTATTGAAAATGTTATTTTTGTCTTTCAGTGTTCAGGCTGCCAAATAACAATGTGTTTCTCTTCTAGCTGCCTTCTCTGCGGCTGTCACAAATGCCACCTTTACAATTAGGTCTTTTGTGTGGGGGAATGAAAAGCAGTGTACTTTTGTAGACCTCCATTTCCCCGTAGAACAGGTGCTGGACTCCTACCAGCTGCAAATGCCCAGTTGCTTATGTCTTCTGTAATTTATAATTAATTGCATGCATCCATAAATAGGACCATTTCATTATTTCAAATTAACCTTTCTTCTCTGTTTTAGTCCTTCCCCTCCCGTGAAAGACAAACAGATTCTTGTCTGTTCTGTTTGCTGTCTAGCAAAGCAGGCGCAAATCGCATGTTGTGTTAGGGATAAATGGAAATGCCATCTGAATTCTGATTTTTGCAGAGGTATTATTTCTTGCATTTGCTTTTTAATATAAAAACCACCACAAGATAACTTCTCCCCCAATGCTTTTGTGTGATGATTTTTATTTTGGAATGTTCCCCTCTCTCCAAGAAAATGTATAATTTACCGTACCTGGATGCCTTTTTCAAACAAAGATTTGGTTCAAACATGCATGCATATCACTTGGTTGCTTAGCATGGGGGGTATAAAGTGTCGTCAAGTCATTGCTGGCTTATGGAGAACCCTGCTGGGTGTTCAAGGCAAGAGATTAACAGAAGTGGTTTGCCATTGCCTGCTTCTGCGTAGTACCCATGGTCTTTGTTGGAGGTCTCCCATCCAGTTACTATCCAAGGCTTAGCTTCTGAGATCTGATGAAATGTAAGAACTGAGCACATAGAACAGTTTGCGGACTAGATATCATGGATCTCTATGTGGAGGAGCCCCTTATGGTAGAGCATCTTGCTTCAGCAGAAGTCCCCATATACTAAAATGAAATTCCAGAATTAGTCCTTGGGATCCAACCCGTTCAATTTGAGGTGCCTTTAGTCAGTATGAGGGGCTTTTCATCAATAGGAGGCAGCAATGGCTCTGTGGCAGAGCATTTGCTTTGCATGCAGAAGGCCCCAGGTTCAATTCCCAGCATCTCCAGTAGAAAGATCAGTCAGTAGGTGATGGGTCAGAGGAGACAGAGTACAGGCTTTGAGACATCAATGGCCTGACTCAGTAGAAGGCAGCTGCATATTTATGTGTGTTGAGGTTGCCAAATTCAAGGTAGGGACTGGAGTTTTCCCATAATTATGACTGATCTTCAGAAGCCAGACTTTAGTTCTCATGGAGAAAATGCCAGCTTGGTGTGCAGTTTGGGTTTGGAATTTGGGAAAAAAGCCAATTTTTTCTTCTGATTTGGTAAAATTCAGCATTTCTGGATCAAAATAGGCAATACTGAATCAGATTCAGTATTCTGAACTCAAGCCATCAAAATTAATTTAGTAAATTTGGGAGTGGACTGTACATGACTGTCCTCTAAAGACCCTCCAAGGTTCAGGAATATGGATCCCAGGAGCTAATTGTATGGGCTCTCAAAGAAGGTGCCCCCAACCATTCCATTGTTTCCTATGGGGGAAAAGTCAAAGCTGACTCCCATTGCAGATGCATACTGGGGCAAGGCTGCCATGGCCAAGGCATACTTCCAATTGTAAGCTGATCTTATCCCGTTGAAAGCTGAACTGAAACAAATTGAAGCAAGGGAATGGAATCCCCCCAGAATCAAAGTGAAGCAAGGGGACCAGCACCACATCAGAGAATCACATCCATTCCACCCAAACCAAACTGAAGCAATGGACACAGTTGCAACTTAGCCCAACAGAACCAAATTGAACCATGGGAATGGAATTCCCCCAGAACCAAAGTGAAGCAAGGGGATCAACATCACATCAGAGAATCACATCCATTCCACCCAAACCAAACTGAAGCAAGAGACCCTGTTGCAACTTAGCTCAACAGAAGCAAACTGAAACAAGAGAATGCCTTGTGCTTGCAGCTGAGTGCTGCTTGGTTTTGTTCTGTAGTGTTTCCCCACTGGCTGAACCCTGTGCCTGACTGCTGTGAATCACACATGTTCTGTGGACTCCAGAGATCCATTCAGCTGAAGCAGTACAGGGTAGAATCCACGGCATCACTATCCTGCTGAGCATCCCTCTCCAATCTCTGTTATCCTCAGGCTGCACTTCAAATTTCTAGTAATTCCCAAGTTGGAGTTGACAATCCTAATGTTTGTTCATGGGAGGTTAGATGGTGATGTCTCGTTACGTACAAGTTTCCATGGGATAACTGACATATATGACATTATGTGCAAGTGTGCATGTGCAAAAGTGCACCAGGGTGTGGTACACAATTGCTCTCACCCCACTGATAGGGATATTCAGGGGGGAAAGTCTATCATGCTAATACTACAGAGGGGAAAACATTACCTCTCTACGACTTTTGCTGTGCAAATTCTGGTCAAGATATTTTATCTATCAGAAAACAATCATTTCCCCCGCTTTACTTTAGAACAAGGACCTCTTTTCTTCAAAGCCACTGAAGTCCTAGAAAGTCAATAGCAGGTAATAACTACTTGTTTCTCTCTTCCTTGCATTGATTTTTGCGATCCTTTCATGGGGAGATCTTTATGGTCTTGTATACAGAACTCTCCACTTTTATTGCATTTTTATCCCATCTTTCCTCTGAGGAGCTTTAGGCTGCGTTCACAGGGTTTGCTGCCCTCATTTTATTCTCACAACCACCTTGTGAAATAGGCTGGACTAACAGCTAGTAACTAGCGTGTCACTTGAGTGGAGACTGAACCTGTTTCTCTCCAGTCAAATCCAGCACTACCACTCTAGTTGTTCCCCTCCTTCCCTCTATGCTGGCGAGCTCTCAAAAACTGGGCTTGCCAATTTTAGGTGGTGGGTAGAGGATGCTGAATATACTCACTAGACAGCTCTCTCTGCATTGTAATGGTCACAGCGACAATTCCGCTAAATCTAAATGACACAGCCTCCCACATTCCCATTTGTGAGTTGTTGTCTGGTGTGAATGCTTGCCATCTGTATTGGGTTTTGCAAACATTAATCAGTGAGTGGGGTATAAACTTTTCAGTCTGGATGTTTCCCCCTTCCTCTTTTCCAGAGCTCCAGATTCTTATCTTCTACTTTACTTTACTTTACTTTACTTGGTATTTAGCCCACCCTCCTTGCAAGTGGGCTCAGGACAGGGTACAACAGTCATAAAATACATAATTATATAAATACAATTAAAATTATATCATAAAATCCTAAGTCAGATGCACATTGCACATTCCTGCCCTCAAATACAAAGAGGGAGACACCCGGACGGACGGGATGTCATTGGATAGGAAAAGGCGACGGGAGGCTCAATGACGGTCCTAATACTGGCCTCAAACATATGCCCGGTGGAACATCTCCATCTTGCAGGCCCGCTGAAATGATACCAGATCTTCGCGACATTGCCAGATTTTTCGAGGAAGCTGTAGAAGTCAGTATTTTCCCAGAAGAACCATAGACACAGATGGCTGGATATACTCACCATACTGGTTTGGGATGTACGGTAGAAGATACCAAAAGTCTCGACAAGAAATATTACAGAAACTACCACGCACGCTACCATATTCAACATGCCCACATGTATGCAGTACCTCTGCTAAGCAAATATTTCATGTAAAAATGGAAATCTCCCTGGGATCAGTTTATCGGTTAGACTAGTTCCAAGTGAAGAGAGAAATAAAGGCGATGTGAATTGGCCAATGCAAGCATAAATCTGTTTGGCTTGGGGCCCCGATCTTGAATATTCTCCATGTGAATCTTGATGCAGATCCTCATAGAAACGTATAAGATTTGAAGATGCATCCAATGGACGTGAATCCCATTGTCTCTATGCACCTAATCTTCAACCTGTGTTGATCCCCATGAATGTAATTTTGAAAACAAAAAGATAGCACAGTTGTGGTGAATGGAAAAGGACGATCATCTGGGACACATGTTTTCTGTTATCTCTCCGAGTCTCTACAAGGTTATAACCTCAATTCCATTTCATCTACTCAAAGACTTCAGCACTCAACAAACTTTGGCTTGCACAGTGTGCACTCTCTCTTTTTATCCCCCTGCTTTTCATCTAGTTGGGGGGGAGAAGGGACCATTCCCCGATCTTTTCCGTATCTGCCTGTACTGATAATCAAAGTGGAATTGTTTGCTTTCCTGAGTTCACATACATTAATAGTTCATAGTTGAAATAGTGTACGCCTCCCACCTCCTGCATAGGCTCTCATATTCTTTTTTATTGTTATCTGAATGACAATATGCTAGAACAGAGCTGAAAGGAAGGGTTTTTGTCAAGATAATATTATGTGCCTATGTACTGTCAAGTCACAACTGGCTTATGGCAACCCCAGCTTTCAATGGGCTTTCAAGGCAAGTGAGAAGCATAAGGGCTTTCAAGGCAGGTTTGCCATTGCCTTCCTCTGCCAATGGAGTTTTTGTCTAAACACCACAGTGGTTCTGGTGTGGCGGTGATGTGATGACATCACTACTGGAAGTGACATCATCAGTCTCCCCCACTAATCACCATCTACCCCAGCAGTTGCCAGGGGGAATCTGGCAACCCTGTGCTGTTCAGCCAGTTTGGTGTAGTGGTTAAGAGCACGGGACTCTAATCTGAAGAGCCAGGTTTGATTCCCCACTCCTCCACTTGAAGCCAGCTGGGTGACCTTGGGCTAGTCACAGTTCTCTGGAGCTCTCTCAGCCCCACCCACCTCACAGGGTGTTTGTTGTGGGGATAATAATGGCATACTTTGTAAACCACTCTGAGTGGGCACTAAGTTGTCCTGAAGGATGGTATATAAATCAAATGTTATTGTTGTTGTTATTAACTGGGACCCACTGAAACACAGGATAGCCAGTGTGGTGTATAGTTAGATTTTAACAAGGGAGATAATAGTTCAAATCCCAATTTCAGCCATGAAGCATTCTCAGTGCTCCCTCACAGGGCATTTCCCGCTTAGGAGACCCCTTTCCATAATAACACTTCAAAAAAAAATTGCAACGCATGAAAACAAGATAAGGCACCAAAATGTGACAAAATTTTTATCAGTTAACAAAGAAACTATTTTACTAATTCACATCTCTTATTTGATAAAATTCATTGCTGTAAAAGGATGCCACGTATTTGATCGGATAGGGATGTGCATAAAAACTAGTTGTGAAACTTATCTAAAGCCAAAAAATATAAACGAATACCTAAATTCGAGGCCCTCATTGAGCTTGAGGCCCAGGCCAAACGGCCCTCCTTCCTCCCCTCAAATTCATCCTGCTTTCAGCCATCCTACCTCACAGAATGCAAAGCAAACTGTAGTAAACAGTTGTAAGCCCTACACAGTTGTCATCTCCACACTTGTTGCTCTTAAGCAAACCACGTGGATTTACTTTGAATTTTGCTTTTAGAAAGAAAGGGTGGAAGTGATAGTCAGTGTTCTGCTCAGGCAGAAAGCCAAAACGGATCCGTTGGGGATTTATACATTGTCCTCCATCTATACATGGTCCTCCCGGCTGAAGAGGACAATTTATAGATAGGGAAACTGCTGTGGAATTTACATCCCATTTGTTGAGGAGAAGATGAACGGCTGCAGGGAACATTCAACCCTCCGTTTGCCTTGAGCAGGAATTAGCCTCATCTCACAGAGGACTCAGCCGCTCCCAAATAAATGTGGTGAGCGAGAGCCTGATCTCATCAGATCTCAGAAGCTGAGCAGGGTCGGCCTTGGTTATTAATTGGATGGGAGACCTCCAATGAAGACCAGGGTTGCAGAGGCAGGCAATGACAATCTCCTTGCTATGAGAACCCCACTAGGGTTGCCATAAGTCAGCTATGAGCTGAGGGCGCTCTCCACCACCACACTTCAAACAAGGTAGAGAATGAAGCTATATTGCCCATCCTCATCTCCCCATTGCCCCAGTGTTGGGATTTTTGCAAGTGTCCTCCGTTCAGTCATGAAAGAGTTAAATTGTTATTCTGTTTGTTTAGTTAGATAGCTAGTTAGCATAGGACCACTTAGACCTCGAGTAAAAGTTCCCGCCATAGAAAAGGGAGTCTTTAGTCTTAATAAAGGAATCTATGATTGTCTATTGGATGAGCCAGTTTATTGGGGGACAATTAGCTAGCAACATATAACTAAGGTTTTATTGCTCTTTGTTCAGTCTAAGTCTTCAGTTCAATGTGTTAAGTTTCTCTCTCTAAACTCCTAGTCTAGTCATCATCAAGATGTAGTTAGTTAGATATTCTTTATTTTCTTACCAACTGTACCCTTTTTCCTGTTATGCAGTAAAAGTGTTTTTATAGCACTAAAACCACAGAAGTCTGTCTACTTATTTCCGATGCGCTAATATCAAACTCTGCTACTTTTTCTTCCTTTTTAATATCACCCAACCAACACCCACCTGAGTCACTGTGATCACATACTAGGAGAAAAACACACCCTGAGAAAGGAAGGCATCTTCAGGCCTGTGATGGATATTCAGACCTGGCTTTGTAAGACAGTATGGGCACAAGATGGAGAAGATACGGTACACCAAACTTAACTCCTTGAACTTGCCACTACAGGAAATGATGTTGATTTTTTCAATGGATCCAAAATAAATTGGATAAAGCTAAGCCTCTGATACCTTGAATGCTGTGCTTTAAAATAGGTGAGCTGAATTGGAGTAATTTTATCTGCACACTGGGAGGCGACCATTCCAGCAGCCAAGGGATGGCTGATTCTCTGAGTGGAGATTGGTCTGGAGTCACTAGAACATTCATAATCACTGTCCGGAAGCACTTCGACAAAACTTCATCTTTGCAGGCACCAGAAAGCAACTGGGGCACTATTCAGTGATGAAATACTATTGCAATGTGGCCCAGAATGTCATGTATTATTTTATGGCAACTTAGCTGCCTTATCTTTATGCATAATGGAATTGAAAGAAGATGTGTGTATATTTCCATAATTTCTCACTCGTACTTATAGGCAAAGAGGGAATGTGGCACGATATAGCCTGATCTCATCAAATCTCAGAAGCTAAGCAGGGCTGGGTACTGAGATGGGGGACCACCAAGGCTGACTCTGCAGAGGAAGGCATTGGCAAAGCATTTCTGCTTCCCACTTGCCTTGAAAGCTCCTTACTGGGGTCGCCATAATGTGACTTGATGGCACATAGGTATGTATTTATAGGCAGCCCCACTCTGTGACCACTGGAGGTTTTACTTGGTCTTTAATTTTGTTTCTGTGATGTCACCAGCCATTGCCCACATATCTTAACCATCAAGTGTTGTGGCTTTAAGCATATGGACTAGAAACTTGGCCTGCTTTTGCTTTTTTAGAGAAAATATTTTGCCCAATACCTTTTTCCTGTGTTAGTAATATGTGATCATACAAATGCAAGCAACCCTGTAGAGTTAGAAACTTCTTTTATCTTGCCCATAATGCCAGTACATTTCTATTACTTGAGCAACAGGCAATAGAAGTGTCTCTAATGTCCTATAAAAGAAAATGCTTCAGGAACCAAACAATGGAGCATCTTAGCCCTGTTACAATACTAATCTGAGACCTTCTGCTCCTCAAAAACAGTGTCCCATGGGTATTACAGAGAGATTGCCCCCACTATTCATTGCTGACCTTTCCATCAGACTTCTACCATCCACTTGTGGAGCCGGACAGCTAGAATAACTGAATTTTTAAAAAAAAATCCAAGGTAAAATTGAGGACCCTGGAAAGAGCAAGAAATGTGCTTCTGACATTTTAGCTCCAAATCACAGGTCTCCATTCAGTGCCTGACCTTTCCTCTTTTATATTTTCTTTGCTTTCCAAAATCGCAAACGGATATTTTGTGCCAAATCCTCCAGTATTTGACTTTCCAGGGGGTTAGGTTGCCTTTAGACCTCCTCTAAATCTTACAAAAAGAGACTGAATGTTGCTGGCAGATGCCACATTGCTAAAAAGGATTGTTAGGATATACTGATGCAACTGGAGCATGGTTGTTTTAGAGTTGATGTCCAAATCAATGGCTGCATTCTAATGTGTCGAATTAAGACTTCCATGAAACCACGATACGAAGGAACCTTTGTTCAAGAAGAATCCTGGGTAGAAATTAATTCTAGCAACCTGTGATGTACTAACATTGATGCAAAGGTTAGCCAGAGTTAAGTCTGTCCTTCCAATCCAGATTTTAAATCACAGTTAATCCAGAATTAGAATGCCAGATCTGTGAGCAAGGCAGCAATCCAGATTCCTGACCGTACCTGGTTAATATGACAGGTATGCACCCCAAAATTCCTGATCTGAAAATATACATGAAACTCACCATTTCAGGTTGTTATTGAGATTTCTGGAATGGGAAGCACAAATATGGGATTCTTAGGTATTATGAAAAACCCCTCCCTGAAAAAAAAATCTGTGTTGTTTTTAATTTTGGGGTGGTGGGCTCTTCTCTGTAAGCGGTAACAGCATGCATCTTGTTTTCTTTGAATCTCCTAATTTCCCAGGCAAAGACATTTCCCCCTTCTAGCTGGATCCTTGCAAGGGGCCAGGAGTGCTCCCAGCCAATCACTGATTGCAATAAACCCTACAGCAGGATTTTTTTAAAGGCCTGCAGCTGCTGCTCTGAGCCAGACAACATTTTCAGACGAATGAGAGACCTCATCCACCAAGGAGATAGATCAAGATGGGTAGCCGTGTTTGTCTGTAGCAATGGAAAAGAGCAAAAGTCCCTTGGCACCTAGAAGACAAACACAATTAGTGGTAGGGTATGAGTGTTTATCATGAGCCACAGCTCACTTCTGAAGAAGTGCTACTGGACTCTTGCTCTTTTCCACTCATCCACCAGGAACTCCTTAAATAGTAGTAAATAGTAATAGTAATTAAGATACCCCTATAGTGTATGCTCAATGTGAAGACATGCATCTCATTGGAATTGGATGTTTGGTTTATCACATGCGATAACTCACACATGGTCTATTCTTTTTTTAATTCAAACAATTTTCAAAGATTGCAATGACGTGAAGAGTGGGCAATGTTCTGCAAAGGAAGACTTCCTTACTTTGGAAAAGGACCACAACAAGGAAGGATAATAATAACATTTGATTTATGTACTGTCCTTCAGGACAACTTAATGCCACACTCAGAGTGGTTTGCAAAGTGTGTTATTATGATCCTCACAACAATCACCCTGTGAGGTAGGTGTGCTTGAGAGAGGTCTGAGAGAGCAGTGACTGACCCAAGGTCACCCAGCTGGCTTCAAGCGGAGGAGTGGAGAATCAAACCTGGTTTTCCAGATTAGAGTCCTGCCCCTCTTAATGACTACACCAAATGCAGAGTTTTCAGTAAAAAATACATTATCAGTCAGTTACTGTAAGAGTACGTAAAGAAACTTGCTGCAGCCAGATATTTTCTCCCACAGGAAACAGTGGAGAAAAGTACTCCAAGGGGCACCTACTTCAGGGAGTCTGTAAAATTTAACTCGCTTGTCCATTCTTCTTGAAACTTAGCAGGTCTTTGGATTAGAGAGAGGACTACGTTTTGTGCAAATGTGGTGCCATTATCTTAAAAAGCAGATGCACCAGAGCCTCAGATTGGTTCCCCCATTGAAAACGCTCCTGGAATTCCAGGACAACCTGCCCACCTCCATTTTAATCCTGAACCAGTAGCATCTTACCTGAAAATCTGGAATAACAGTAAAAGTGTCTTCCTTAGATCCCAGAGCCAAAACTATAATGATTTCTTTTCCTCAGAGCACACCCCTAGTTAATATAGGGGCCTGTTTCTACAAAGGAGGGAGGGAAGGAGAAGGTGCCCACCAGACTTGCAGCTCGGCCAGGCCCTGCGCCTGGCTTGCACCAGCTGGAAGCTTCTTTCCTCAGGTTGGGCAAGACTTGTGCTGCCTTCTTCAGACCTGGCAACACTCATCCTATTGGCTCTCTGTGGAATGGAGAAATGCCACAACATGGGAAATTTGGAGAATCAAAGAAAAACCAGACACCTGCTGCTGCTGCCCTGAACACGAACAACTACAGAGTTTTCTGGTGTGGTGGGAGTGTTTTTCATAATGCCTAAGAATCCTGGATTTGTGTATACTTTTTGGAAAATCACAGTATGGGCCCAAAACAGCAAATTTTGTGTGTATTTTCAGTTTGGAATTCCAGAATGTATACTGCTAGCATGTTTCCTTTTGCTCTTCTTCTACAGTCATTGGCCTTGTGGCTATAAATCTCATCTATATAGGGCTTCTCCTTTCTAAAATGTCCATATACTTTAAACTACATCTTTGTAACCATGAGGACTAGAATCTTGTGTTTCAAAATAAAAGCTGAAATTCTCAGAGATGTTGAATCCTGTGCCCGCGACTATCCTTTTCTCCCATCTCAGCATACACACAATCCTAACTACGTGCATTAAAGGAGATGCAGGCACTTTGTCTTCTGCTTCTTGATGGCTGGGTGAGTGTGTAAACCAGCCCACTGAGAATAAGCGTTTAGAATTTCAGTCATTATCAACTTTTTTTTTTTTGTGCAACTGTTTCATGAAATGGTAATTAATAAGCTACAACTGGGATTTGCATGACATTTTGAGGCTCCTTTGAGTGAATTATTGATCACTCCTGGATAGTAAGTGACATGAATGGAAGGGCCACTGGTCGGTGTTGCTAATAATAGAGGAGGGCGCTAATAGCCTCGGAGCTAGAAGCAGAAAGTAGCAAAGGTCTCATCAAGCTCTAGGGAGCTGCAAGTTAGAAAGCATATTATTCTCCATGGGCACAGAGCCATTTTGCAATAAAATAAGGTACAGGTTATCGGGCAGCAAAACTGTTATGAAATCCATCTCATCATGCCCGACATGAAAATAACAAAAAGGCGAAGCATTCTGTTATGGTAGCTTCTTTCAGAAAAAGACCCCTTCCATGAATCAGTGTTGGTGATGGGCGCTAGCTTAAATGGATTTTTGTAAATGGATAAGACAAATTCATGGAGGATAGATTTCTCAATTGCTATTAGCCATGATAGCGAGATGGAATCTAAATGCATACCTCTGAATTCCAGCTGCCAAAGATAAGTGCCGTGTCACTTTCTGTAATGTGACTGTAAAACCTTCCCTAGCTGGGATGTACAACTGCATTATCTTTCACATTCTCCGTAGCTGCATATGATGCAAATGCCATGTCAGAGAAGTTCATGTTCCCTCCTCGAGTGTCTTGTGTGCAAATGATTGCTTGTGCATCCCTGCCAGTCTCTGCCACTTGTTCCTTTGCTTGGTAAACTAGAGATAAATAGGTATCTTTAATAGCAATTATGAATGGCATAGCGGGGTACAAGGCAGAAGCAGCAATCTAGAAAGAACCCAAACCTATGGTTTTAAGTTCAGCATTGAGAAGACAGCCATTTAAATGCATAAAAATGGTAGTCTAATAGTGTGATGGTGTTTTATAGGCCATCCAATACACACACACACACACACACACACAGCTTCAAGCAGGAAATTGAAAGCTAGGCATTCTTGACAGACAGCTGTCCAACCTTCATTTGAAACTCTCTAGCAGAGAAGAGCCCACCACCTCTTAAGATAATGGTTCATGGTTGGATTGCTCTAACCGTTGATAAAATTCTCCTAATGTTCAACAGAAACCTACCCTGCTGTAACTACAGCCCATTAGATCTTAGCTTGCCTTGTGGAGCAGCAGAGAACAAGCCTTTGCCCTCTTATGTGACAGCCCTTCAGGTATGTGAACATGATCATGTCTTCCCTCAGCCTTAGAACAAACAGGACCTTGCTAGATCTGATAAGTGATCCCTGCTGGATCAGATATAGTCCTATTGCTTCATGCAGTGGCCAAAACCGTTGACTTAGAGGGCCAAAAACACAGCACAGAGGTCAAGGCCTTCCTCTGATATCTCCTAGCATTGGGCTTTAGAGGTTTGCTTGCTCTGTATATTGTAGTTCCTTTTACTTAGTAGCAATTGTTGGACCTCTCCATCATGAATCTTTCTGATTCTCTCTTAAAGCCATCTATACTTGTAGCCGTCACTATAAGCACTTTTTTGGCTCATATTTTTCAATGATCAGCTGCTGAGTGCACCAACAGCAGTGAGAAGAAGAACTAGGCCATCAGACTGTGTGATAACTTACATGTAAGAAATGCTGCCTATTGTACTGCACTGTTCGTGTATGTGGAAAAAAATAACCCATGAAGGCTGAAGTTGCTTACAAACCCATAAACTGCGTGACAAAAATTGTCTCCCTGCTCTCAGCTGGCAAGTAGGTCATAAGATGAACCAACAGGGTGCTTGAGCATCCCTAGCAGCAAGCAGATAATGTGGAAGTGATAAACGATAAAGAAAGCCTATGAAATGCAAAACACATTCTGTTCTCTTTGAAGATCTTGATGTAACACATGATCACTTCCAATCACCCTGCTAATTAGCATGAAGCTAAAATGCCAAATTACAGGCATTTACAGCTGAACATCGAGAAGACAAAAGCAGGGCTTTTTTCCTGCTGAAACACAGTAGAATGGCATTCCGGGACCTCTTGAAAGAAATCACGTGTGTGGTGACCCCGTCCCCCAATCTCCAGACAGAGATCAGTTCCTCTGGAGGAAATGGCTGTTTTGGAAGAGGGATTCTATTGCAGGAGGCTTTTGCTGGATCCTGGTAAGCCTGCCCTGTGAGGGGGGGAGCACACGAGGTGGGAGGGTGGGGGAATGGCATACTGGCCTATGCTGGGCACCTCCCCCCTCCACTCCGTCGGGGAGGCGGGTTGGGATGCCCACCTCCAGTGAAGGCTTCATTTACCCCTAAGCTGACCCCTCCTGCTGGGCATGGAAGTCAGCCCAGCAGGGCCCATCAGGGTACCCTTGGCCTTTTCCCCTTCTTGGTGACAGGAGATAAGGCGAGCCATGGACTGCACAGTTACTAGCTCCACAGCCCTTCCAGCAGGCACCATAATTTTTGTAACTAATATTTATGTATTTATTGTCTTTCTAGAATGGTGTAGATTGATTTTTGTAATGTCATTTATGAATACCTATTACTGCACTAGTCACTTTGGACTTTGGAATTATGTTTAAATTTTCATTCCTATTTATGTTCATTGTATTTGTTATATATACCCCAGGTGTGGTTTACCACCAAGGCTTTTGTGATTCTTACTAGGGGTGCCTCTCTTGTTTGTACTGGATCCAGACCAGGGCATGGGACAGAGACAGCACCAGTAGTCTTAGTGAATTATCTCCATCTGAATATAGACAAAGGCCATGTCGCCTTAATGCTCCTCCCAGATCTATCTACATCCTTTGACACAATAGACCATGCCATCCTGTTGAAGCATTTAGAAACAGAAGTGGGCATCAAAGGACGTGCCCTTAAATGGTTTCCCATGAGATGGACTCAAAGGTTTGCCGTTGGAGATCAGCTGTCTCCAGAATGGGAACTATCTTGTGGGGTTCCACAGGGTGCAATCTTATCTCCCATGTCATTTAACCTCTAAGTAAAACCTTTAGAAGAACTCATTCGCAGCTATGGAGTGGGATGCCATCAATATGCAGATGATATGCAATTCTATATCTCACTATCCAGGTCCCCACAGGATGCAGGAGAAATCTTAGATCGCTGCCTGACAGCTGTGATGAAATGGCTGAAAAATAACGAATTGAAATTGAACCCAGAGAAGACTGGCGATGTTTGTTGGGAAATCAGAGATCTTGAAAGACAATGTACTCCCCACTTTCAATGGAGTTTGTCTAACCTTTGCAGACTCAGTTAAGAGCCTAGGGGTTATACTGGATCCAGTGCTACTACTAGAAAAACGAGTTAAGGCAGCGGCAAAAAATGTTTTCTACAACCTCACTTTAGCCTGGACAATGGCTTCTTACCTCGACATGGCTAACCTAGCCACCTGGATCCATGCTATAGTAACCTCAAAACTTAACTATTGTAATGCACTATATACATTGGTCTCCCATTTAAGTTAACTAGGAGACTCCAATTGGTGCAGAATGCTGCAGCTTGACTGTTATCAGGAGTGAGCAGGAGCATGAAAATCACTCCCATTCTGCATTGGCTACCTATCAGTTACCGTGCTCAGTTCAAGGTATTGGTTATCACTAGGGATGTGCGTTTCGGCATTCAGAATGCCGAAAGAATGCCGAAACAAAAGTGTTTCGGCTTCTTTCAGGGAATGCCGAAACGTTTCGGGGAATCCCGAAACGTTTCGGGTAGCCGAAAGAAAAAAGCCGAAACGTTTCGGGATTCTTTCGTCTTTCATTCGGCTTTTCAATGGGAAAATGCCTCCGTCTTCCCGGACGTCTGGGGGAGGCATCTTCCCACCGAATAAGCCCAAAATTGGTGGGGACCTTCCTCTAACCCTTCTCTAACAACCACCCAAGTTTCAGACAGATTGGACTTTGGGGGGCCATGTTATGGCCCCCCAAAGCAGGTCCCCCCATCCTCCCATAAAGGAGCATCTTCTTCATTATTTCCTATGGGGAAAAAATGAAGAAGCAGGCTTCCTTTGCCAGGGGTGGCATTTTGCATGCAAAATGCCCCCTTACCCTCAGGGGCCCTTCTCCCACCCCTCCTCCCACCCCCCACCAAGGCTCAGCCTGCTCCCACTTGGGGGGGCCATTTCATGGCCTCCCCAAGTAGGTGCTCTAATCTCTACCACTGACAGCTGGGGGAGGCTTGTGTTGCCAGGGGTGGCATTTTGCATGCAAAATGCCCCCCAACCCTCTGGGGCCCTTCTCCCACCCCTCCTCCCACCCCCCACCAAGGCTCAGCCTGCTCCCACTTGGGGGGGCCATTTCATGGCCTCCCCAAGTAGGTCCTCTCAGCCCCTAAATTCCACCCCTTACAGCTCCACACAAACCCAATTCCCCCCAGCTGCCACACACAGACCCAAATCCCCACATTAGCCCCTCACAGACCCAAATCCACCCCACCTGCCCCACACCCATAACCCCAGGAACAGGCTGGCAAAGGCCAGCCCTCTCCCTTTGTTCCCTATGCTGGGAACTTCTAAACTCTCTTTCCCTGGGCAATTCTGCACAGCCCAGGGGTGCCACAATGGTGGGCACACTTCTGAGTGCCAGCTGGTCCCTGTGAAAGAGCACCTGAACCACAGACACCCTCCCTCAAATTCCCCCACCACCTACAGAGATGGCTGGCCAGCCAGCCCCATTGTTCCCTATGATGGGAACCAACTGCACAACAAAGAATAAAACAAGAACAACACAAAATAAAGTTTTTTAAAAATTATTTTCTCCCTTCCAAAGTACAAGTAGGCAAAGCATTATGACACATAACACCAGCAGTCCCCCACACAGAAAAATAACACAACTCACTTAACATCAGAGAATCACAAAGCACGATTCCTGTCAAAAACACTTTATTTCTTGAACAGCTTTAGGCTACACAGCAGGGGGGGAACACCAAAGGGCATGGCAGCAGTATCTTACACAAAAATAACACAACTCACTTAACATCAGAGAATCACAAAAACACAATTCCTGGCAAAAACACTTTATTTCTTGAACAGCTTTAGGCTACACAGCAGGGGGGGAACACCAAAGGGCATGGAAGCAGTATCTTACACAAAAATAACACAACTCACTTAACATCAGAGAATCACAAAAACACAATTCCTGGCAAAAACACTTTATTTCTTGAACAGCTTTAGGTTACACAGTAGGAGGGCACAAAAGGGCATGATAGCAATGTACTACAAAAAATAATACAACCCACTTCACCGTTTTTGACAGCAATTGTGTTTGTGTGATTCTCTGATGTGAAGTGAGTTGTGTTATTTTTGTGTAGTACACTGCTTTCCTGCTCTGTGGTGCCTTCCTACTGTGTAACCTAAAGCAGTTACAGAAATAAAGTGCTTTTGACAGCAATTTTTTGGGGTGATTCTTTAATGTGAAGTGAGTTGTGTTATTTTTGTGTAAGATACTGCTTCCATGCCCTTTGGTGTCCCCCCCCCCTGCTGTGTAGCCTAAAGCTGTTCAAGAAATAAAGTGTTTTTGACAGGAATTGTGCTTTTGTGATTCTCTGATGTTAAGTGAGTTGTGTTATTTTTGTGTAAGATACTGCTGCCAAGCCCTTTGGTGTTCCCCCCTGCTGTGTAACCTAAAGCTGTTCAAGAAATAAAGTGTTTTTGACAGGAATCGTGCTTTGTGATTCTCTGATGTTAAGTGAGTTGTGTTATTTTTCTGTGTGGGGGACTGCTGGTGTAATGTGTCAATGCTTTGCCTACTTGTACTTTGGAAGGGAGAAAATAATTTTTTAAAAACTTTATTTTGTGTTGTTCTTGTTTTATTCTTTGTTGTGCAGTTGGTTCCCATCATAGGGAACAATGGGGCTGGCTGGCCAGCTATCTCTGTAGGTGGTGGGGGAATTTGAGGGAGGGTGTCTGTGGTTCAGGTGTTCTTTCACAGGGACCAGCTGGCACTCAGAAGTGTGCCCACCATTGTGGCACCCCTGGGCTGTGCAGAATTGCCCAGGGAAAGAGAGTTTAGAAGTTCCCAGCATAGGGAACAAAGGGAGAGGGCTGGCCTTTGCCAGCCTGTTCCTGGGGTTATGGGTGTGGGGCAGGTGGGGGTGGATTTGGGTCTGTGAGGGGCTAATGTGAGGATTTGGGTCTGTGTGCGGCAGCTGGGGGGGAATTGGGTTTGTGTGGGGCTGTAAGGGGTGGACTTTAGGGGCTGAGAGGACCTACTTGGGGAGGCCATGAAATGGCCCCCCCAAGTGGGAGCAGTCTGAGCCTTGGTGTGGGGTGGGAGGAAGGGTGGGAGAAGGGCCCCAGAGGGCTGGGGGGCATTTTGCATGCAAAATGCCACCCCTGGCAACACAAGCCTCCCCCAGCTGTCAGTGGTAGAGATTAGAGCACCTACTTGGGGAGGCCATGAAATGGCCCCCCAAGTGGGAGCAGGCTGAGCCTTGGTGGGGGGTGGGAGGAGGGGTGGGAGAAGGGGCCCCAGAGGGTTGGGGGGCATTTTGCATGCAAAATGCCACCCCCTGGCAACACAAGCCTCCCCCAGCTGTCAGTGGTAGAGATTAGAGCACCTACTTGGGGAGGCCATGAAATGGCCCCCCCAAGTGGGAGCAGGCTGAGCCTTGGTGGGGGGTGGGAGGAGGGGTGGGAGAAGGGCCCCTGAGGGTAAGGGGGCATTTTGCATGCAAAATGCCACCCCTGGCAAAGGAAGCCTGCTTCTTCATTTTTTCCCCATAGGAAATAATGAAGAAGATGCTCCTTTATGGGAGGATGGGGGGGACCTGCTTTGGGGGGCCATAACATGGCCCCCCAAAGTCCAATCTGTCTGAAACTTGGGTGGTTGTTAGAGAAGGGTTAGAGGAAGGTCCCCACCAATTTTGGGCTTATTCGGTGGGAAAATGCCTCCTCCAGGCGTCCTGGAAGACGGAGGCATTTTCCCATAGAAAAAAGCCGAAAGAATGCCGAAATAATGCCGAAAGAATCCCGAATCCCGAATCCCGAAAGAGATTCTTGTTTCGGCTTTCAGCTTTAACGATAGAGAATTTTCTTTCGGCTTTCTACTTTCGGCTATAGCCGAAAATTTTTGGCTTGCACACCCCTAGTTATCACATACAAAGCTCTTCACGGCCTTGGTCCAGCATACCTATGGGACCACCTCCCTCCCGATGTTCCTCCACATCAATTTCACCCATCTGAACAGGGTCTCTTGCAGGTGCCAGCCTGCACATGGGCGAAATCAACAGCAGCCTGTAGACAGGTTTTCTCTGTGGTGACCTGCCTGAAGAGGTCAGGAGAGCCCCCACTCTCCTGGCTTTCCACAAATGATGAAAAACTGATTTATTCAAAAAGGCTTTTTACTCAGATAGGAGGGCTGTATTGTAGGAAGTGGGAGGTCTCTGATGCTTTGATAATGAGTTAGAAACGATTGACTTCACCACTATGTTGCCTTACATATTATCTGTTGCTTTAAATATGTACTCCTATATACTACCTGTGCTTCATGTTGTCTATGTCAGTCCTAGAATTGATTATGTTATGTTTCAGCATTTCTTCAGTTCTGTATTGGATTCTTGCTAATGTTATAACTTTGTAAATTTGTATTTATTTATTTTATAGAAATGTCCTTGACACTGTATGGAAATTCCCTTGATACTGTAGGGAAATGTCCTTGACACTAATCTCACATTATGTAATCCACCTTGAGTCTCAGTGAGAAAGGCGGACTAGGAAGGAAGGAAGGAAGGAAGGAAGGAAGGAAGGAAGGAAGGAAGGAAGGAAGGAAGGAAGGAAGGAAGGAAGGAAGGAAGGAAGGAAGGAAGGAAGGAAGGAAGAAAGAAAGAAAGAAAGAAAGAAAGAAAGAAAGAAAGAAAGAAAGAAAGAAAGAAAGAAAGAAAGAAAGAAAGAAAGAAAGAAAGAAAGAAAGAAAGAAAGAAAGAAAGAAAGAAAGAAAGAAAGAAAGAAAGATCTGGGCAAGTCTGTTGATGATAGGATGTCTGGAGGTCTTTCATTTGTAGGGTCACCATAGATCAGAAGCAACTTGACAGCACATAACACACACACACACACAATGTTCCCATCCCTATCAAACTGGTAAATGTTGAATAGCAAACAGTAAACTTCAATTCCACCACTATGTATTCTATAATTTCTTTCGAGCTCAGATTGCAGTACTAGGCTTATTAAGGGGAAGAAAACAGAATTCAAAGCTTACCAAGTTCAACATAAATGCTACCATTATCAATCTGATGAATTCCAAAGGCGTAAGGGCATTTCTGAAATACAGACACCTTTTATCAAGCAAAACTCAAATTACTTTACATTTCCTTTTTTATTTCCTCTCTTTCCAGGACTGACGATTCACCCATTCATTAGTAAATGAAGTTTTATTTTCACAGTGGCTGTTCTCCAGGGAGGCGAAGATGACCTTCTTAGCCTTGTAATAGAGCTTATTTTCTCTCCGTTCCCTTCCCTGAAGCAATTTCATGTGGCAGCTCTGACAGAACCACATAACACATTATGATAGGCGCTTCATAGAGCCAGTGAGTAAAGCTAAATGTCAGCTTATGCACAGAAGATCCTTGCAATAGAAGGAGAAGAAAGAGGCCAGTCCAATCAAAGTATTCATACATAAAATATTTGGGTGCTGATTAAGGAATATGCTTGACCTCTACAATTGGCTTGTGCCTCTAAACTTTGCATCCATGCTTTATAAAGCTATGTTCTCCAGTAGAGATGGGCACGAACCAGAAAAAAATCGAATCGTGTGGTTCATGGTTTGTTGCATGTCATGAACCACAAACTTTCATGGACCTGCCCTGTTTCACGAACTGGCTCATTTGGTTCATGAAAACATCACATCCAGGTCAGCAAATCGTCACTTCCGGGTCAGCAGAAGGTCACTTCCAGGTCAGCAGAAGGTCCGCAGGAAGTCCATCCCCTGTTGCCTAGGAAACTGATTGATTGGCGCCAGGCTGTCTGCAGTGACAAACCAAAAAGCAAACCAAATGAACCAGCCTAAAGTTCGTGGTGGTTCATCAGAAATGAACTCTGACAAACCGCCGGTTTGTGAACCACGAACCAGCATGGTTTGTCATGAACTTTGGTTCGTATTTTGGTTTGTGCCCATATCTATTCTCCAGGCATTGATTTCCTACCTTCTCAAAATACTGGGCTTTGGAAGAGCTGAGAATAGTCGACTCGATCCAATAAAACTTATCTGTGAGGATACACTACCTTCCATGCACAATAGCAATGCAAATGCACATCTGGATGCACATCTCGTTTGTACTGCGATGCTCATTTCAGCCATATTAAACTTCTGGAATTGGGATGCATCTCTGCATCTGGTGTCACCATGGGCTTCATATGACTAGCTTCTCACTACTTTAGCTGGATCCATGACAGTATTCCACAATAAAATGGTGGAAACCGTGATTTCAGGCAGGAGTCATGACACAGTAATAGAGCATCTGCTTGGTCTCTAGATTCAATCTCCAGCAACTCTAGTTAAAAGAATTACGTTTGGTGATATCAAAGACCCTGGAGAGCTGCTGTCAGTAGGAGACAATACTGGTCTTGATAGAACCATGGTCTAAAGCAGTTTCATTTGAAAACTGTATGCTAAATAAATCACAATTAAAAAATATAAATGATAAAACTCACCACTCTGAGAATTATTTTACATAAAATTCTAGATCTAGACAAATGAATTGCACAGGTTGCCTTCAGTTTTAGGAAACTGCAATTCTGCCGTGATATATTGCTATGATTGGGTAATAAAACTGCAATTTATTCCAAAGATATTACTTGGCAAGACATCAACAAACTTATGCAAAAGGAAAAAGAAATAAAAAAACCCTATCTAATGGCCCGATCTTATCAAAAAAATGCTGAATGTCACCCATCTGATAGGGCCCAAGGCTCATAACAGCTTGAAGAATAGATTTAGTACATTACCTCAGAGAACAAAAGGTGGTTACCACAGACAAGGCCTTTTATCTATGTGACACAGACACATAGCTGCTGAAAGGGGGGGGGCAAAATTCTGGGGCCCCAATCATTTCAGGCGCTCATGGAACTAGGAAAATCATACATTTTCATACAACACTAGAGATAGACCTAGGAGGGAAAGGGGGTGGGAGTCTTTGTTTTGATCCTGTTTAGGATCATGTCCCACAACCTTTTGTTGAATCTATAATATTCTTTCAAGGCTTTGATGGCAGTTAATGTAGAATTTAACTTCCAAATAATCTGAGTATTGTTTATGATGCTACCACATGAAATCCTGGTACGCTCTCTGTTGTTTATGTGTTTTAATCTTTGATTTATTCTGAACTGCCTTTCTTAGCTGGTATGTAAATAGACATATAATTGCTATAAATTATATGTTTTAAAATAAAAATGTCTCTTGTCTTTATGAATGATAGAGGAAAATATGTTTCAAAGTATTTGGACAGAGACTGACAAAACCTCAGAAGTCCAAAGGGTATCTCCAAAAGATTCCCAGTTGTTTCATGCAGGGATTCCACAGCCCTGCTCAGTTCCTTGAGCCCACCATTAGAAAAGTGAAAGGAAAATATCTGAAATAGTCAAAATTTTATGACATATGTTTATTATACATAATTCACACAGATCAGAGAAATTGGCTTTTCTTGACAGAAAATATGGATTACTTGGGCCTATCATTTAATTTCTTTGTCTAAGTGCAAAGTATACGCAAACATGGATTTGTAGATTGATGTTTGTTGAAGTAATATAATCCTTGGCTGCCTCTCAGACTCCTGCCTGTTATCTTGCTCAAGGTACATATCTGCCCTTGGGGCTCGAGTGTCTGACAGCCAATGCTGAGGTGTCTAAGAACAGCAAAATATATGAGGAGGTGAACAGGTGTGATGGAGAGAGTTGTGGAAAATAGCTAGCCAGTCAAGCAAGTCCAAGATCTAGGCCTGACTGGGAAACATTTATAGCCAAGCCAGGTCAAGGAGAATAAATAATGGGTTGTCTAGGAGTGGAGCCAGGTTGAAGCACAAATAGAATAATAATTTCCCATTTCAGTCTTGAGTCGCTTCCTATAAGAGGCATCAAAATGTATAGCACAAGGTTTGGCTGATCCTAAATATGATGGGTGCATTACTTCGACAAATGTTAATTTTCTAAGTGTGTGTTTGTTGAGGTAATGCAAACGTGGGGAAGTGGGGCAGAACTGTCAACCGCTTTTGGCACCAAGAGTTCTCCATGCAAAAATGCCACCCAAGATTGGTTTCTCACTCTGCCATAGAGACCTGTTTTAGTCTTGAAGACCAGGTCAAGAAAGCAAAACTTAAAAAAAAATAGTCTGAGGCATATATTTAGTAGGGGGAATTAATTAGAGAGGAAAGGTTAGGCAGTCTCGTTTCTTCTTGATTCATGTTATAATTGTCACCCCAGATCCCATATATGAAGTTTCAAGTTCCTCAACTTAGATCTTATTCAGTTCTCAATTTCCCTTTGCCTCAGTCAGATAAGCACTTACTAAATGTCACCTAAATCTAAATAAAGCCAGGCAAAAATAATTAAACTCTCACCTTGTTTGCAACTGCAGTGTTCTGCACTGTAAACCTCTAAGCAAAACAGCAAATATCTCTGAGAGGTAAAAACTTTTTGTGTAACTAATCCACACCTTTGTGTTATGTGCTGTCAAGTCGCCTCCTACTTATGGCAACCCTATGAAGGAAAGATCTCCAAAATGTCCTATCATTAACAGACCTGCTCAGATCCTGCAAACTGGAGAACGTGGCTTCTTTTATTGAGTCAAGCCATCTCATTTTGGGTCTTCCTCTTTTCCTATTGCCTTCTGCTTTTCCTAGCATCGTTTACTTTTCCAGAGAATTTTGTCTTCTCATGATGTGACCAAAGTATGATAGCCTCAGTTTTGTCATTGTGTGTGTGCATGCATGCCTAAGTGCATGCCTGAAATGCAGATATATACAAAATTTTGCTGTTTCCCATGTAGGTCTCAAAACCCTATGATGAGACCTATATGGGAAGTAGCAAAATTTTAACAACTGGACAAGTTGGCACCCTGGCACCATCTGACTAGAAATGGGCATGAAATGAAATATGAACCAAAATTCGTGACAAACCAGGTTGGTTTGTGGTTCGTGAACCAGCAGTTCATTAGATCCCTTTTCTGACGAATCACCACGAACTTTAGGCTGGTTTGTTTGGTTCATTTTTCAGTTCATCACTGCAGATAGCCTGGCACCAGTCAATCAGTTTCCTGGGCAATAGGGGATGGAATTCCTGCAGACCTTCTGCTGATCTGGAAGTGACCTTCTCCTGACCCAGAAGTGGTGATTTGCTGGCCTGGAAGTGACATTCTCATGAACCGAAATGAACTCATGAACTGGGGCAGGTTTGTGAAAGTTTTTTTCGTGGTTCGTGAAACATGATGAACAACGAACCACATGGTTCATTTTTTTCTGGTTTGTGCCCATCTCTACATCTGACCCTGTCATTAGTATTCTAGAATCCAAGTCGGAATGGATGCAAGAGATTTTACCCACAAAGAGCTGAGCAAAGCTGTCATAGCAGGCCACCTCTTCCTGCAGGCCTCTAACCATAATGCAAAGGAGTTTCCTAGCAACTGGAGCAGGATCATCCAGCATTTCCATGAATGGGTCCGCACAGTTCAGATGTGGCATCTGAGTTAGGTTGCAGTAACTTAATCCCATCTGCAGACTTAAGGGCCTTCAAAATTCCACACAGTTTATACATTGGTAGATAGAATTCATCCCAATAAACATTTCCTCAGTATCAATAATATACATTAATCATCTCATTTCACTTGAGCCACAAAAACTGGGCTTGAAAACAGATGTTCATCTTTGGGGCAGTTTTTATTATATTTTCAGTCACGGATAAGGATGAGTTACGGAAGTGGCTTTATCAGCGCATAGACACAGTTGCTCCCTGAAAGGAATGTTATCAGGACGGAGGCACAGAGAATAATTGACAGCAAAGTTTCCGCTTGGTCAGGAAATGTATTTTGAGACTTCGAGAGAGATAGGTGTTAATGTTGCACAGGGAACCTGTGGAAATGGTTGTGTCATATTATTTTGCTGGAGATAGAAATGCACAGTATTTGCTCTGTGGGCTGTCAGACAGCACCTGCATCGCACCTCCCTTTTAAACACAGCTATGCACATCAGCAGAAATAAAGGCAATGTGATGAATAACATAATTTGGGCCATGCTGCATTTCAAGACGAACTTGCTTCATAGTGGGGACAGGTAGAAATCTCTTCTGCTGCCTCAAACATGCACTATTGTTACCCAAATAGGTAGTCTTCTAATTAGTTAGGGGAATTCGCTTTAAGGAGACAAGTAAGAGGGGATAACTGGGATTCTCCATCTATTTTTATGGGGATTAATTCCCCTAGAGAACTCTCAAATAAGTCAGGCAGGTGTTCCATCAGAAAGAGGCGGGGGGGTTTTATTAAAGGAGAAATAAAAGGGGAAATGTATAGAAAACCACACACAGCACACTTGCAAGGCTAACTGAGAAAATCAGGGAGGAAAGGGAGAGTAAAGCAGTTTAGCGAGGGCGATAATTACCAGTCTTGAAGACAGAGGATCATGGAAAAGGCAGCAAAACAACCCGCGTTCATGAGGAGGACAGAAGAAGCCCAAACGGATTTGGGGATGCATGGATGGATCCAGAACACACACACTGGTGGCTAGGGAGCCCAATTATAGGGTGAAATTCTCCATGGGGCAAGCTGACATCTTTGCCCCCAAAACAATAATGGGTCATCCAGAAGTTGAACAATAAAGAGAAATACTAACAGAGAATGCCTTTTGCAGTTCCAGTTAACTAATGAGTCAGATATGAATGGGCCTCCCTCTCATTCCTAATCTCAAGAAATTGAGGAGTCGAACAATAAAATAGCCTGCATGTAATGACACTCTAGGAATTTTCCCTAAGGCCACAGAGAGAAGGGGTAGCAGCATAAAGTATCACCCCAAACTGACATCACATTACATCATCCCCGAACTCCACCTTCCCCGGGTACCACTTCCCCCTGCCCAAATCTCCTGGCTTTACTAGTATGAAAGACAGTTGTGCAAGACAGAAAAGCAAACTTTGACTCTAGGTGTTATCAAATTATGTTTATGTATGCTAAATGTTCTCTGGCATATCTTTGTGAGGAATTTAAGACAAAAGAAGAGGAAAGCTATGACAGGACTCTTCTCTTTGTTTGCCCGCAGCCAGTATATTTCTTAAGTAAGCCATTCTTGTCAATCACAGACTCCAAACGAAGAACAATGTATTCGTGGTATGAGTAACTTTTCTTCATGGCAAGGCTCTTAGGCCTAACAACCACTAGGCAAGGGAAACTTTTCCAGACATGAAGATGAAGGGATAGGAACGTAAGCAGAGCCCTGCTGGTGGTTCCTCTAGTCCAACATCTTTTTTTTTCACACAGTGGCCAACCAGATGCCCTAGAGAGCCAGCAAGCAAGACAGTGAGGCAAAGGCCACCCCCTGATTTTGCTTCCTAGCACTGAATATTGAGGTTTCCTTTAATCATCTTGGCTTATAGCCATTGATTGACACAACTCCTCCATGAATCTGTCTAGTCCTTAGGGGCTGTCACTATGTCCACTGGCAGTGAATTCCTACTAATAATGACTCCTTGAGCAAAAAGGGTACTTCACTTTGTTCACCTTGAATCTATTACCCACCAACTTCTAAAGCTTCACATTTGACACTTCTTTTTCACGCTAATTAAACATGCCAGGGATCTACCAGAGAATATCTGGGAGAAAAATTCATGCAGAACAAAATGCTGCCCTTAATTTCTCTCATTAGTCGTTGCTAAACTCAAAGTCCCTCTATCCACTGGAGCTCAAATTAAGAGGAGATTAAATACTTTGCTCACTTACTGACCTGCCAATAGTTGAGATCTTTTAGGGAAAAGGAGAACAAAGAGTCAGCCGTGAGTTACTGCAGCCTGCTATTGCAAACAAGCTTGGTAGGGAACACTGATGGATGTTGATGTAAAGGATAGAACATATGAGCAAGAGGTTGTTTTATTATGTTATAGGAACAGCAGATGCAGTCTGAGATCCTTGTATATCTGTGTATGATAGAGAGGCCCATGTTTCTCACACATGCATTTTACTGAATGAAGCCCCAAATGTCAGCCACCCCTTGATAAAAAAAAAGAAAAAAGATGTCCATTAGGTAACGTTCCAAGTTAGTGAGATTTCTTCACTTTTTTCAGGCATGGTGTGAATTGAAGTAGCCTGCTTGCTCTTGATGCCTCCCATGAAAGGATGCCCCTGACTTTTGCTGACCCCACTTCCCCTCCTTAGAGAGACAGAACTGGTGAACAGCTCACTTCAAACAATGCAACGGACTGCTGAAGTCAGCGACCAAAATGCCTCTCCTGATACGGAGTCTCTTCATTTCCATCCGTTTTGGACATGTCTTTAAAAAGGCCATTCCAGAAGAGAAAATTAGGTTTCTTGGAGGCGGAAAGTGAGCAAAGTGTTCTGGTTTCTAGCAGGGATGATCCTACTGCCAGTTATTAGAGCAAGCTGACGCACTTCTTACACTCAGGTCCAGTGACACCTTAGAGACCAACAAGATTCCCAGAGTGTGAGCTTTTGAAAGTCAAAGCTCCCTTCCTCAGACATATGGAGTGCAAAAGGGTAGGAGTCTTTAAAGTCCAGGCAGAGGTGGAAGGGGTATTGCTAATTAGATTGTCAGGAAGCTGGCAATAATATGTGTAATTAGCTAGAAAGAACATGGGTGTGAAGTGTGTAAAATTAGCATCTTTATGTCCCAATTCAACCCTGGGCGATGCATTGTTCCAAATTTGCAAATAAATTCAATTGTTGACACTTGATGGCATATATAATATTAGATGGAAAAGTGAATGAGCCTGAGATAGTATAGTCCCTTAATACAGTCCTCTTAATTACAGAAACAAACTGGAACCTAGACTTCAGTTTTCAACTCAGAAATTACAGCCATACAATAATAATATAATTCCAGTTATATTACCAAACTAAACACAAATTAAACACAACACACCCCATTTTTACTCATACATTTTCTTGTACAGTGCATTTCCAGTTACCTTATTCAAGATGATAAGGGCACATAAAATTTTAAATAGCTCTCCAGCAACCAGCCTCTTCCTCAGCTGCCTGGCTCCAGATATTGACTCTGCCCTACTGGGCTAATCCATCTAGCTCATGGGAGTTACCCGGGCAGCCCTGTGCCCAGTTTTGTAATTGGAGAATGAAGAATGGCAAATGTAAGGATTCAACCAATCGCAAGCTGGGTTGAACTACTTAGCTGCTGTAGCATAGCGGTTAAGTGGTTGGACTATGAGTCAGCACTCTGCTGGTTTGAATCCTACTACTGCAACGAGCTCAGCCTTGGATAAGACACTTCTGTCAGTCCCAGCTCCCCAGCTGTACTGGGGGGATAATAATAACACTGACTTTGTTCACCACTCTGAGTGGTGACTAATCTGTCTAGAAGGGCAGAATATAAGCACAGTGTTGTTATTGTTGTTAATTACAACCCATTGCAAACTTGGCCCTATTCCTAATGGGCTTGGCATGATGACATGACAATGTTTGATTTCAGCCCTTTGCAAACTTAGCCTTGCAAGTAGGGCTGCCAGGTAGGGATGGAGTATCCCCCACTCCCAGCCTCTAACCCCGGCTGCCACTCACCTGGGGGGAAAGACCTAGGGAATGGGAACAGGAGGCAAGAAACCTTCCAGGCCAGTGTGCAGCAGGCACACACCCCACGGACATGATGACATCACATCCAGAAGTGACATCATCATGCTTCCTGGGAGCACATGTGCACTTTGCGCACATGCAAGAGGACCAACAAGGTAAGTGCCAGGTTCCCCCTCTCTTCCTCTCCAGCCAGGAGATCAAGGAGACCTGGCAGCCCTACTTGCAAGGGATGGGGGGAGAAGGACACTGAGGAATTGCGATAGTGGAAGACAAGGCTTGGATACTCCTGTGACTTATTTGTGGTCTCAGGAGACAATTTGCATCAAGGAATCCATGGCCCAACATCAATGGATACTCCTAGGGTAGGCCTGGGGCCTTGAGCAGCCCTTTGTTTTAACACAATGGGTTTGGAAAAGAAGAGGTGGCAGCTGTGGGAGAGCAGGTCAGTAGCTATTTCTCTCCTCCCACTTTGAATCAAGCCGTAGCTCCAATAACGTCGATTTGGTTTCGTTTTCCCGGCCATGTCGGATGCTCCTCTCCGCAGGTCTGGGAGGAAGCCGCCGAGAAGCCTGACTGGGCGGTTGACCTGCGAGGGTTAACCCCCAGGACTCCCAGGTAGGGGGTCAGGGTCCGGAGCGCTGTGGGAAGAGCCCCCTGAAGTCGATCCAGGGGGTAAATAGCCCATCTGCTCCTATGGAGGCCGGCAGACTTGCGCAGCACTTTGCGTGCTGCCGGGCCATGGAGAACGGCAACAAGCAGATTTAAGGTGAAAACCTGTAAGTAAGCGGATCCCTTCTGTTACTCTAAGCGTATGCGAAGGATTGGTGGGAGTTGAAGCTTAAGAAGGCTCAGATATCTTCCCCTTCATTGAGTTTTGGAACTTAGTTGGCGGACTCCCCCCCCCCCCAAGATGGCGATGAAAAAGCAGAGCCCTGCTGTGGGCAAATCGGTTTCGGCTGTGTTGCAGGGGAAGGGAGAGACTCTTGAAGAGGTGGTTAAATGGTCGGTCGTTGAAGCTATGAAGCCCTTTGTTGATAAGCTAAATGAAATTGGACAAAGGGTTGGCTCAGTTGAAAATGAAGTGAAAACCATTAAAGATGTAGCGCTCGAGGCAGAGGAATCTGCTCGTGAAAATGCAACACTCATGAGAGCTACAAACAAAGAAGTAAAGCTTTTGGAGAATCAATTGATAGGACTACAAGTGGATCGTGCTCAGACGATATTGCGTTTACAGAATGTGAAGGAGGAGGAAAGTGAAAATTTAAAGGACTTGGTGTCGGAACTTTTTGGCGTCATTCGCAAAGGCAACTAAAGAAGAGTTAAAAAGCGATATTCTGGAAGTCTGTTGGACATCTTCAAAATATGCAATGAAGCATCAGCTGCCTCGCGATATTATTATTGATTTTTCATCTAAGAAAACTCGGGACACCATTTATACAATTCGACCAACGTGGACTTGGACTTTCTTGGCAACAAGGTTAAGATATTGAAGGACGTTCCATTTTTAGCTCGGAAAAGAAGATTCAAATACAAAAGGTTTGCAGCTCTTCTGAGAAAGCGTGATATAAAATACAAATGGTTATTTCCGGAAGGCATCTGGTTTAGATATAAAGACCAAGCCTACAAGATAATATCGGAAGTACAGCTGAAGGATTTTGTGCTTAATCATCAAGAGTTTGAGCAAGAAGAAGATCCAGAATCTGAAGGGGGGAGTAGGGGGTAGGGAGTGAGCGCAGCTATTGTAGCTGTTCAAAGAGAACTGAGACCGAGACGCGGGGGGGGGGGGGGGAAGAAGACCTGATCCTGACTGTAGTTTGTATTTTATAAGATCTACCAATCTAATAGCATATTAGAAAGTTTAACTTTAAATAATTGTATTATGAAGGGAATTCAATACTTGTAGTTGTAGTCTGTCTTCTTATGTTGTTTTTTTCCCTCTCCCCTTGTTTCCTTTTTCCTTTTTCTGTTTGTAGTTTTGATGTTAGTAATTAGTAATTAGAAAATAAAAAAAATTAAAAACAAAGCCGTAGCTCCAATAACATTGCCAGGTCCCTCTCATTTTCCACCAAGAGAGTGGAAATGACATCATCATGCCAGCCTCATGAGTGCTCCCGTGCGCCGCGTAGGGCCAATTCAGCCCATCTGGGGCCCAAATCAGTTCCAAATGAAACACAGGAAAGCTCCCGCAGGCAACACAATGACATCACTTCAGAAAGTGATGTTGCCGCACCATCTTGGAGTGCGCACATGGCACACATTCCTGAGGTGCCTGCTGGTGGCAGGCAACCTTCTGGAGCTTGCCTCCTCCCACCAATTGCTGGGCAATTGGCGGATGAGGTGACAAATCCCTGGGAGTTTGCCCACCACCAGCGGGCACCTGGGACCCCTAAGCTCTAATGAATAAAGCCTAAATCTAATTAAATCCTCAATCTATTTTCAGTTAAACCTTATCATAAACACTCTTAGGCAGGTTGTAACCATGATAATTCAACTTCATCTTTACGTATGGAGAAAATGTGGCTTGCCTGTTGGTTAGAGCGTGGAGGCCTCGAACCATGGTGGACAAGGGTTGAGGATAGAAGAAGCAGGTCATACCTCTCCTAGCAGCTATTCTGTCCCTGAGGCTCACTGTGGAGAGTAAATCAAAACTGACCCCATCTTGGGACAGTTATTATCTGTTTGTTGATTTTATGATGAACTGTTGTTTTATGAATTGTTTGAATATTTGTATTATATTTTTATAACTGTTGTACCTCACCCTGAGCACACTTGTGGGAAGGGCGAGTTAGAAATGTAATCAATAATAATGACGACAACGACAACGACAACGACGACAACGACGACGACGACGACGACGACGATGAGGATGATGATGATGTGAGGAATTTTATCCACGAAGTGCCAATGTTACACCGAGACACCAAACTCAATTGTCTGGGCTTATCTCAACAAGGGTCAAATGAAGCAGCCATCACTTGAGAATATCCCATTGGATGGCTACCAGAGGACACAATTGTGATGGGAAAACAGGCTAGTTGCTAGCTACCCTTCTTAGGCTTGTACTACAGAGAAATAGAGACAACTGCTTGGAGCCCTGGAATAAGTTTTTGTCTGTTACTGCTCCTCAACTCTCAGTATTGACAATGAGTGATTCCGCACACGTTGGATAATGCACTTCCAATCCTATTTATAGATCATTTGGAACGGCTTTTTTGTGTGCGGAACAAAAAATCCACCTCAAACGATTGATAAAGTGCATTGAAAGTGCATTATCCAACGTGAGCAGAATCAGCCTATGCCTGATTGCCATTCCTAGTTCAAGGTTTTCTCCTTATAACATTACACAATAGTGCACCACTCTATTTCAGTAATTAGATGTATAATTTTATTCTGCCTTCTAATTTCTAAATGAATTGGTTGATGATAAAATACTGTTTTTCAGATGAATAAAAAATGCTATCAAGTTCTTGGTGTTAACAATATTCCTCCCCCCTCCCTCTTTTATTTAGGAAGTCCTTTATCAGTTAAGGGAAAAAATTAGACACAGCTGCTGCAAATGGAAATTAAACAGCATCATTTCTATTTGCATAATATTCATTTTTGACTTAATGTTAATGAATTCGTACAGTGTGAGCTGCAGGGATGTTTCTTCAATTTGCAGAAATACATCTTGTTGTATAACTGAGTAATAATCCAAGCATTAAGAAAATGAAATGTTGCTTGGAATTTATTTCAGAGGAGAAATGATACTGATCCTCAATTTTTGACGAATTATAAAATACAATCACAATGGTACAGCATTTGTATTCGGAAGCACACGGGTTAATATTAGGAATAAGCTTAGATTCCACCCCCCCTTCATTTTCATTTTTTATTTTGAAAAACTTCAGCTTCTTTGATTATAAAGGTAGAGCATTTACTCTTTATTTCCTTTGGTTTATTTCCATTGATTCCCAGCTAGAAATTTTTCCCTCAACCTGCAGAGATAAAATTCTTAGGAGCTGTACTGCTTGCCAAAGGGACTCTCTTTGCCGAATTTTAGACAGATAACAGAGAGCATTTTTCTTCTGTAAGAAACTCTCACTTGCGTAACAGGTATGACAACCTTGATATTTGAGTTTTCCCCTCCTTTCCTTTTCCCAGTGCCCACAAGAAAGACCTTATGTAGAGGAGACACCAGATAACTCTTCTAGTTGAAAAATGCCCTTATAAAATTCTCAAAATATTTTTTAAAAAATACGCAGGCAGCAGTAGACATGGGCATGAATCGCATTACGAACCAAAAACCCCCACAAACTTCTTGATTGTCTGTTCGTGAACCGGCGGTTCGTGAGGATCCATAGCCAATGAACCAGCATTCATTGGAAGCCCAGTTTGTTGTGTTCGCCCGCGGTTCGTGAAGCCAGACAGTCAGGCACCATCAATCAATTCCCTTGGAAATGGAGCTGGGGGAATGCCTGAACTCTGTCTGCACTCCTTCTGTCGCCCTGGAAACACGAATCGAAGCCCAGCTTACCTTGATCGGCAGGTCTTCCTTCCAACCATGGAGCTGCAAATTGGTTACAACTGGTTACATGGGAGAAGACACCTGGGGGAGGGAGGGGGAAGGGGGGTGTTCTGTAGCCATGGGCACTCCAATCTCATCCCTGCAAACCCTGATAGGCAGTTCTGACGGCCAACCCCTTGTACACTGGGTCAACGTCAACTGGTGGCTCTAATAGTATTGAATGGGAGTTTCCTGGGGGCCTCAGATTGGAGAGGGTATAACTCCAAGATCCCTATTGCAATCTTGACCAAACTTGTGTGCTGGCTGGAGGAGAGCCTGCTAAACACTCCCTGGGAATATGGGCTCTCTAAGTCCAATGGGGCCGTTCTGATGCTCACGAACCACGAACCTCAAACCGGTTCATCAGCAGGAAATGTTTGTTGAGGTTCACTGGTTTGGGTTCGTCATCAGCACTGAACCACGAACCGCTGGTTCATTAATTTTTTTTGGTTTGTGCCCATGTCTAGGCAGCAGCTCTCCAGGGTTTCATGCAGAGGTCTTTCACATCACTCACTACCAGGTCCTTTCAATTGGAGATGCTGGGTATTGAACCTGGGACCTTTTACATGCCAAGCAGATAACCTACCACTGAGTCATCATGGCCCCTCCCATTGTATGATGAGGGGCGTGACATATCTTGAAAGATGCAAAAATGGAATAATGTGTGAGCATAAGTTTGGCTAACAATGAATGACTGAAGCATGGCAAGAAAACTCCCGAGAGAAATGTGTAGCCAAGGCTGGAAGGTGTTCTGAGCACAAACAAAACTCGCAACTTGAACCTAACTGTGCTAACTCCAGCGAAAGTCTCTCTAAATGCATTAAGCATTGCGGTCTCATATTGCATTTCTTTGGCAGGATTGCACTCAGGTCCTGGCAGGCTGTGCAAAATATATATTTAGAGCTGGGAAAATGAAGCTCTCCCTTCCACTGAAAGGGGTGCTAGAATTGAACCAAGTTGCCCAAATGGAAAAAATGTCTTGATAATAAACACCTTCCTCTTGTCCCAAATTAGAGTGCATTAAGGTCCCTGACATGACAGAGCTAATGTGCACTTGACTTACCGGGGTTCGTAAAACCTTCCTCTAAAAATCTCAGCCACAGAAGATGCTATAATGAGGGAATGTTGGGTGATAGGCCAGAAAACGAGCTACCGAGAGCACAGATGGCTAATTGGCATGACTCCGGTGCTTTATGTCATTCTAATTAAGTTTTATTAGGGGAGGACTTTCAAAAGCTGTAATGGATGGCTTAAGACAAAATATGTTTTCTCACAAATGACCACTCAGCTCCATTTACTTTACTACCTCACTATTTTAAATAAGACTCCTATGAGAGAGCTGCCTTTGTCTTCTGGATGGATTTCCTAGCAGCTACTAACCATGCCAAAGAAGGAACTGGTGTCTCTGCCATGCAAACATTGATACAGATGACATTGAGTTTGCACATAAATGAGAGGAAGGGCTGCAGATGGGGCAATCAGAGCAACTTTCACTATAGGGTTGCCAGCTGCAAGTTGGGAAATTCCTGGAGATCTGGGGGTTGAAACCTGGAGAAAGTAGGGTTTGAGGAGGGAAAGGACCTTGGCATGGCATAATTCCATAGAGTCCACCCCCACCTCCCAAAGTAGCCATTTTCTCCAGGTGAAATGATCCCTGTGGCCTAGAGACCAGTTGTAATTCCAGGAGATCTCCAGCCACTACCTGGAGGCTGGCAACCCTATTTCACTACCATCTAGCAGGGTGAAAATGTTGAATGTGTGTCATGTCCTTCCCTGGCCTATCCTCAACTTTGGAGGAAAACTCTTCTGAGAAAGACTCATACAGGGCCAAGGAGACCTCCAGTGCCCCCACTATACCCAAGGTTTCTTGCATTCCATGTCTTCCAGTGAAAGATGTCCTGCATTCCCAACGATAATAAACTCCAGATCAAGATCCTGTGGAAGAAGCAGACTGGGACTGAGCAAAGGTGCATACACCTGGCATCTCAAGGCAACCCATACTCAAGTCTCATGGAAGAGGAAAACCTCACTCCCAACAGGGCCACTCGCTGCTCACACAGTTTGAAAATCCAGATTTTGATGAGGCTGTATCTACCTCACAAGCCTCACAAGCCTCACAAAACCTCACAAGATGCAGGGGATCTCTATTCGGACCCCAGTATATGTGTTGTAGTTGAAAAAAAGGGCCACTGTGGGTCAAGGCCGTGATGCTGGAAAGGGTTTTCTCCCCCCCCCCCATTAGAAATGCCCTTCTCCATCTGCGTTAAGCTGTAGGATATAAATAAAAGCCTGCACCTGGACTATTTAAATGACTTTTTAAAGATTGTTATTGATTTTATGGTTTTGTGATTAATTCACTGTGTTTTATGAATGTTGTTAGCCGCCCTGAACCCATTTATGGGGAGGGTGGGGTATAAATCAAATCAAAAAAAAATACTCATCCTTAAAGGGATGGCTTACTCACTGAAAAAGTCACTGTGTTCTCAGAAAAGGTGCAGAGAAAACGGAAGCCAAACAACCTGCTACCATTTTAAAATCAGAGACGTGTAGAGTGAAGGAGAAAAGCCAGCAGAGTTCGGTGAGTGGGCCGTTCTTTCAAGGACATGTGGAAATGGCCATACACTGGAGTAATTCTGCATAGGATTGCACTGTAAATCTCTTCCCCATATTCAGTTCAAAACACATGTACAGCTAGTGTTGCCATGTGCCCTCTGGGAGTGGGAGATCACTTCTAGGTTTCCAAGAAGTGACATCACTCCTTTACTGATGGTCACCCATCATGTCTCTGCCCCACCAGTCTCCCGTTGGTGGCCAGGCCAGGCTTGCAACCCTACAGAATCCTCTCTTTTTTGGTCTGCTGCATTTGCAACAAATCACTGCACCCACATATACAGCCCCCTGGACACACCGGGTCATATAAATGGCACACTCCTCTCAACATTGCCTGGCTATTGGTCTCCAGTAGTCACTAAATTCCCATTACATTCTGTTCATAATACAGCCAGTCCTTCAGGGTGCTTGCCTGTTTTCCTACCAAGAAGCAACGTGCTGGAAATACCGCCCCGCAATCTGAACTTTCTGAGCATTTAATTATTTCCTCTTCATAAACACACACTGCTGATCAGAGAATGCTGATGCTGGGATGCTTTGAAGGCTGAACTAAAACAAAAATTAGCTTTCAAATATCCAACTGGTCCTAACTTCATAAGGAGCTAACATAAATATCTTTAATAACTTGTTCCCTCTGTAATTAACAGTTCTTGATGTCCAACTCTCTAGACCAGCTGCTCTGTAAACTTTGCACCTCTATTGGGGGTGGAGGGTGTTTCCTGCCATTCTTTTTTTCCAAAGGAAAACCAAAGTCAAATAACAAAACAAGTACAAAATAGACTTGGTCTTTGTAACAGATACAAAATGCCTAGCTGTTTGCTCAAGGGGAGCCACTGGGTAGGAAGCAGCTGAGTCACATGGATCAGCAGCCCAGGCTTTGCAACTCCTCTTTGACCAGAGGCAAAAGTACCATGATAAACAACAAAGGGCCTTCTGTTCCCTGGAGAAAAAAAACCTACTATTTCCATCTTCAGCTTCAGGAAGAAGCACCACTTTTTCTCATCATCTGTGAGATTCATAATTGATCACTGGCGGAGTCCACTTTCTTTAGTAGGCTAAGGAAGGTGATGAAAGAGTTCCGCTTTTTATTTTTACCAGTTGCTCAGTGAGCCAACCACTAATTGATTATGGGATAGAAGCAGGGCTTTTTTTCTGGGAAAAGAAGTGGTGGAACTCTGTGGTGGAACTCAGGACTGCAAAATGACATCACTTTGGGTCAGTTGGAACAAGGAGGGAGTTTTTTAAAGTTTAAATCGCCCTTGGCGAAAATGGTCACATGGCCGGTGGCCCTGCCCCCTGATCTCCAGACAGTGGGGAGTTTAGATTGCCCTCCGCACCTCTCCAGCGGCACGGAGGGCAATCTAAACTCCCCTCTGTCTGGAGATCAGGGGCGGGGCCACTGGCCATGTGAGCATTTTCGAGAAGTGCCGGAACTCCATTCCACTGCGTTCCCGCTGAAAAAAAGCCCTGGATAGAAGAATGGTGAAGTCTCAGTTAGAATAGGATAATTAAATCTGCCTAATCTATCCCACATCTTTTCTTACTTGCTTCTCAGACAAATGTTGAGCTACCTCCTCAGACATGGACCCAAGACTCCACACACTTTTTGTGAAATATGTCTCACTATTCCATGGAACAGACATGTACATTATTGATCAGCAACCATTTGGAGAAGGCCAATCCTGCTCAACACTTCCAGCATTTCAGACCCCATAGGCTCATTGTTCAAGACTATCAATGTGGCGGTTTAATTCTTTAATTTTTAGACCCTGATGGTGAAGAAAGTACCGATGTTTTTTCAGAGAATTGAAGGTGGCTTGAAAGAGGGATTATTGTTTGTTGTGGTACTCACATTCTGCTATGGTCAAATCAATCAATCTATCAATCCAATACATTTATCAGCCACCTTTCTGCCTTACAGCACTAAAGGAGCTGGTGTGGTTTCACCGGCTGGACTGGGTTCAAATCCCTACTCTGATATGGAGGCTTGCTGGTTGACTGTGGGCCAGTCACACTTTCTCAGCCTAATCTACTTCACAGGGTTGTTGTGGAGATAAAATGGAGGAGAGAATGATGGAAACCATTCTGGGTCACCATTGGGGAGAAAAACAGGATATAAATGAAGTAAAATAAAATAAATAAAATAAGGTGACTTAACAATGTCAGGAGGAGCAAAACAATCAAGAACAAATACATAGGGGACAATTTAAGTCACAATTTCAAGGCTGCCAATACTTAAATAGATTAAACTAATCAAATATTACCCAGATCTGGATAGCCCAAAGGAGCCTGATCTTGTCAGATCTCAAAAGCTAAGCAAGACCAGCCTTGGTTAGTAATTGGATGGGAGACCTGCAAAGAAGACCAGGGTTGCAGAAGCAGGAAATGGCGAACCACCTCTGCATGTCTCCTGCCATGAAAACCCAGTCAGGGGTCACCATAAGTCAGGTATGACTTGAGGGCACTCTCCACCAATCGAATATTAACCCGAAAGTATCCCTCTTCCCTTAAAAAGCCTGTTAGCCATCCAAATATCTCTGTTTCTGTAGATAAAGGAATAAGCCCTTGCAATTCCCGCCCCCAAGTGCCCCCGGTGGAGGTCCTCTGCAGCAGTCCAGGGAGAGATGATGATGATGATGATGATGATGCAAGCCTGTGCAGGAATTTGCTGAGTCATGGATTAGCTCCTTCAAGGAGACATGGAGATCAGGCAGGAGTCCCCTCGGTGAATTCAAAAGCAGTGTAAGTCCTGTTGAGTATCATCACACCCTCTTATTTGAAATCTCCTCACACTCACTCTTATTAAACACTGAAATTTCTCCACTTACCCTGCCCCAAATCTGCTAATATAAACCATCCTTGAATTGCATCCAGTTCATCAAGATGATTTCTTCACAATAATAGTGGTTAGACTGTCATACTAGGGTCTGAGATATCCAAGTTCGATTCCTCACTCTGCCATGGAAGCTTGCTGGGTGACCTTGGACCTAGGGTTGTTCCCAGGTCCTCCCTGGCAACCAGCAGTGAGTGTGTGTGTGTGTGGGGGGGTGACTTACCAGGTCAATAGAGAGGCTCAATTGGACAGCTTGGAGGGGAAAAAATAGCAGGAATTGGGGGAGTATTATTAGCATCCTGGTGCACTGACATCATTCCCATGTGCCAGGAAGTGATGTAAGCATGTCACCAAGGGACACATCACATTTGAGGGAAACTCTATGGTTAAACCATAGAGTTAAACCATAGAGTTTTCCTCAAATGCTAGAGCTTCCCTTCTGTTCCCCAGCAACGCACTGATGTCACTTAATGGAATACAGGGAGTGACTCCAACATGTCGGGAGGATGCTGACATCACTCCACCTCATGCCCACCTTTATTTATCCCCCACTGGCTAGATGAGTGGTGGCAGGAAGCCCCAATTGGGGCATAGGATTTCCCACCCCATCTAGAGGAATGATAACCCTGCTTGGGCCAGTCACACTCTCTCAACCTAACCAAGCTTACAGGATTGTTGCAGGCATAAAATGGAGGAAAGGATAATGATGTAAGTCACTTTGAGTTTCCACTGGGGAGAAAGGTAGAGTAAAAATGAAGTAAATAAATAAATAGTTGTACAGTTCAGTGTAAGCGAGGCATCTAGACCTCACTTTTTGGCATTTTGTGCTTTTATAAAATGCAGCATTGATTCTAAAACAGTTTCTATTAACAAGCAGGTCTTTGGATGTACCTTATAATCCATCTCCCATCTTTCTGTTCTCAGCTGCCTGATCATTTGTACAGGCAACATTTTATATGCTTTGTCCTGATGCAGTGTGACCTCAGGTTAACTGTTGGCAATGCATATAACGGTGTGGATAGTGTATTGAACAGGGCTGTCAGAGTCGTTCTCTGTCAAGGAATTGCTCCTTTGCAGTTGATTGGTTAGCAAGGTGTGTGGTTCTGCTCCAGGAAATAGGGTCTTTAAATGGCAGGCAGCATGTTAGGCTTTTGCTCTCTTTCTTCCTGTCTTTCAGGAACTGCATTCTTGAACAAATGCAATATCTTCCTAGGAGCATGTTGACAATAAAAATTGAAAATAAATAAATAAACAAATAAACTCTTGGTATGTGTCATAGGCATTCCACAACTGGAACTCCAGATGTGTCTTCTGTCTGGGGGGGCAGATCTCCTACCAACCTGCTCCCCCCATTCCCCTCCACTGTTTGAAAGGCCAGTGGGAGAAAAATGGGAGGAACCTCTTTAGCATTGCACCAACGCATAATAATAACATTAATAATAACATTTGCTTTATATACCACCCTTCAGGATGACTTAACATCCACTCAGAGTGGTTTACAAAGTATGTCATTATTATGCCCACAACAACAAACATCCTGTGAGGTGGGTGGGGCTGAGAGAGCTCCTAGAAGCTGTGACTGACCCAAGGTCACCCAGCTGGCTTCAAGTGGAGGAGTGGGGAATCAAACCTGGTTCTCCAGATTAGAGTCCTGAGCTCTTAACCAATACACCAAACTGGCTCTCATGACATCCCTTTCAATGCAAAACCAAGAGTGACATCATTGTGTCAGCATAGTACTCTAGGATTCACCTACAGTTCTGCATGAATCCTAGGGCATTGCCCCAGTGTGATGAAGTCACTTCCATTTTTGCATCCAAAGTGATGTTGAATGTTGGTGTAAAAAGGTTAAAGGTAGTCCCCTGTGCAAGCACCGAGTCATTACTGACCCATGGGGGGACGTCACATCACGACGTTTTCTTGGCAGACTTTTTACGGGGTGGTTTGCCATTGGCTTGGTGTAAATGGAAAAATTGTCTCTGCCTCCCCCCGCCCCCAGCTTGGATCTGACTGGGATCCAAGCTATGGCTGGCAACTGTACTTCTGTCCCTTAAAAGCAATTGGGAAGGTCTCAAACTGTTGCGAGTAAAATTTGGCTTGGGGAATAAATGCCACACAGCACACATGCACTGAAGCCTATGTTCAAAATATTGCTGGGGCCCGACTCCCTTGCATCTTATGTTTGTGGGAATATGCATTTAATTAGGATCAGAGGCTGAAATTTCTTCTGATCTTAGTAAATCTTCCACCAGGATTCATTTAACTGCAAAATCGTCAGCACACATATTTCCTGATCCTAACCCCCCACCTTTAGAATACCATAAGCTTTTAGGATCTCAAGCAATCTACATACACGTTCCCTGTTTTTGTTGCAGTCTTTTGCTTTTAACTGGCCTTCCACTGCACTGCACAAATCAGAAAGTCCAATCAACATAATTCATCCAGAACATCACTCACCCACCCCCTTTATTTAAATCTGCAAATGGATACTTTTCAGCATACCTGAGTGTGCATCACACTTCAGTGTTATCTGTGGGTGATCTCATTTCACTCCCTGTTGATAGGCATGGGACCAGTTATATGAGCATCTGAGACGTATCAAATAACATTAAAGATGCTTTTTTGTCCCTAAACGACAATGAAGCTCAGCCGGAGAATGCTCAGTGCTAGATCATCCAGTCCCCAAAGGATTGATTCTTCAGATCTCACACGTCCCCGTTTGTGACCAGAACATTTGCACAAATTCCCTTAGATGTACATCTCATAAACACACACTGCAATCCAGTATAAGCCTACTGGAATCAATGTGGTTAGACTGGAGAAACTTTGCTTAGGATTACACTGACAGTCTGCCTGCAAAAAAGCCCAAGGGAGAATGGATTGGGCAGCTGGGTGCGCATGCATCTATGGATGTGCGTGCATGCATGCTGATCACATGTGATGTATTGCCTGTGATGGGGAACACTCAAGCATTTGTCTCTTTAGGTATACTTGCTGGATCTAAAAGGTTACACTAGTACATATCAGGAGATCCAGTTTAAATCACGAAGCACTTTGCTAGCTGTTTCCTGAAGCAAAGTCTGAAAATATCTGTTTGTCTCCTGGGCAGAATAGTTTAAAGAGCCAGACCTAATTAAGACATCTGAAATCCATCATTTTGGCCAACTGGGGAAATGTAATGTCTCCCACAGAGCTCATTGCTCTGAGTTCAGAGTGTCTAACAATGCAATTTATTTTGAAGTGGCATTTCCAAATCAGAAAGACCAATCAACATAATTTTTTTTCGCTACTCTCTCAGTGACTGAAGTTCCCCCATATGACTTCAGTGCGCGAGGTTGGACCTGAACTGTAATTACAAAGTGAATTATCTATGTTATCATGTGATGCAATGAACCTTGGGGCCTGCTTTCGTTATGTTTCTGCCAACGAGGGCAAAGAGTCCAGATTAAGATTTTGCCAGCAACAAAGGGAGAAAGTCATTATTTTGGAGCAGGTAAGTTTTTGTGGTGTCTGTATGCATTTCTTTCAAAGAAGTTGTGAAAGTTCTAATTGAAGGAAGACATGTAAACTTGATCCCTGATTATTTATTTATTTAAAAACTCGCATGCTATCTTTCAACCCAAATAGGGTCCCCAAGGTGACAGGCAGTAAAACATTAATTTCTCAAGTTGCCACTTGCCTAGATTCAGATGGCGGGGGCATTTGAAGCAGGACTTCCAAAGATGACCAGAGTGCATGGGTAGGTTCATATGTGAGATGGTAGCCCTTAAGGTACTATGACCCCAAGGGCTTTGAAGGTCAATAATAATAACAACAACATTCAATTTATATACTACCCTTCAGGACAACTTAACGCCCACTCAGAGTGGTTCACAAAGTGTGTTATTATTATCCTCAAGACAAACACCCTGTGGGTGGGGCTGAGAGAGCGCCAAGAAGCTGTGACTGACCCAAGGTCCCCCAGCTGGCTTCAAGCAGAGGAGTGGGGAATCAAACCTGGCTCTCCAGATTAGAGTCCTGCCACTCTTAACTACAACACCAAACTGGAAGCAAGTTGGCAGCAAGTATTGAGGGACCAGTCCAAAACTGAAATTATATAGTGCACACTACCCACTCCAATCAGCATTTTGTACCAATTGTAGCTTCCAGACATTTCATTTCATTTAGTAGACTTATCCTACCCTCCCTGCAGACAGACTCAGGGCGGGTCACAACAACACTAAAAATACAGGTATAATTTTAATTAAGATGGCACACCCAGCCACTCGTGAAATGCACTCGGGCCAGGGGCCGCTTTTGCCTCACCACACAGAAGGAGAGGCAGTCCTGCATTTCTGGGTGTCCGGGTCTTTGGAAGGTGAGGCCTGTCCTATAAATGGTGGCTCCACCTCTGTAGGACTCAGTCATCTTTGAAAGCTCGGCCCACCCACCGCACCCCATAGCAGTTCAGGATTAGCTGGTTGCTGGTTACCAGGGCCAGGAAGGAATTTTTTCTCCTTTTCCCAAATTGGCTCAGGGAAGAGGTATTTTTCACTTACCTCGTACTGTCCTGTGGGAGTGATATTTGGAGTGGTGGAGCTGTTATCTAGGTCTACGGCAAGTTAGATTTGGGTAGACAGAGCAGGCTGGTGAGCATCTGGTGGCACCTCCCCATTGGTGGGGAATTGGGGTCTGTCAGGGATCTGTTGGTGGGGAATTGGGGTCTGTTTACGGCTGCTAGCTGAAAGGGCAGACTGCCTGTGGGACCCTCTGTACAAGTCCTTCCCTCAGGCTCCACAGCTTGGGGTGGTTGGAACTTTAAGGCGGGGAACCATTCACCTGGCCGGCTGGGTTACAACCATGCACATGGATGGCTCGCACCTGGGGCAGTTGGTGACTCACCTAGACAGGTTGGGGAAGAGGTCCAAGGTGATCCCTTGTTCCTGACCTGTACTGCTAGGGATACCCTTGCCATTATTCAGTTTAATGTTGCTCAATAAATGGCCCAGATTTATACCCAAGTCCTGTGTCTGTCTTTTCATTCTGAATGGGAGAGCAAAACTATTTACATCAAACAGTAAAACCATCAATATCAACAGTCACAAATTAAAGAGGCGTCTGCTATCAGATTCAGTTTAAGGCTGAATAAACCATAAAGCAGACAGTCTTCAAGGGCATCCTCGCGTAGAGCACATTGTTGTCATCTAATCTTATTATGAAGAATCTCTCTCAGCTGGACGGCATTAAATATTTTGGAATCTGGATTTTTGCAAAAGAAAAAAAGATAATCTGAATTTTGAGCTGGAATCTGTCATATTGGTATTGAGCGCAAGACTCAGTATGGAGGAATTTTAAATTCTAACACACAACGATAAGTTTTCTTTCAGCGCAGGGTTAAGGAAACCAAAACCGGTACAAATGCCATCATATTGCACACATTTTCTTTGAAAGTAGCGCCACTGAATTCAATGAAACTTATTTCTGGATAAACATGAAAAAAGAGATCTGTAAGACTAAGTATGTATAAATGTCCTTCTCACATTTAGCTGCTATGACATTTGCTTTTCCATTGTCCTTCACTTTATATTAAAATAATGCCTCTAAATTCCAATTTACAACTTTTAATAAAATACATTAGAGTGGTCTATAATAATTCACTTAAGAAGTTTGTCTTTACCACCAACTTCCCTAATTGTGCCTTTTCTGTCAGCTGATGTGTCAATGTATCAACTTTTCAGAGAATTCTGTAGGATTCATTAGATACTGATATGGTTTCCCTTCCTCATATGATGTTGGAAGAATAGCTGTCACTGGAATCTAGACAGTGTGTTCCTTTTGTTGAAGCCTGAATTTAGTCTGTGAAGCAGCTTAGAGCCTACTGATTGCAATGAAATATATCCCTTTAACTTGTTTGCATGGCATAAGACCATGGATGTCATTGTACCTTTTGGGCAGCGTGATTTGAAGAATAACCCATCAACATATGGCATAACATGGATTATCAAAGGAGGCTCCGGAGCCTGTATGTTGAAAGCGACCTGCTTCCCCTTTGCCTTCCCCCTCCCGCCAATGGTTTCATTATTCTGACTTTTTTCAGTTGGGCATTTCACTCATCATTAGTATGGTTTTACTTATACTTCATCCTATCAGAAACTAAGCAGGAGATAAGCCACTCTTCAGGGTTGTGTCATCTGTAGGCCTATAATATTTAGAATCATAGAGTTGGAAGGGGCCCTACAGACCATCCAGTCCAACCCTCTGCCCAATGCAGGAGCAGCTTAAAGCAGCCCAGTAAGTATTCGTTCAGCTGCTCCTTGAAGACTGCCAATGAGAGGGAACCCGTCACATTGCTCTAGGCAGCAGATTCCATTGCTGAATTACTTTTGACCTGAAGTTCTACTGCTGAATTACTCAACTTTATATAAATCACCACCTGCTATAAAATGCTTGCTTTAAAATCATGTTTTTCACTGGATATATGAATCCTTCCCCTAGGCCACTTGATTCTGCAAAATGTGAGCTGCTTGTGTCATAGGGCTGCCAGGTCCCTTGAGTCCCCCGGTGGGGGGCTGGGAACCTGGCACTTGCCCTCAGCGCTTTCTGGAGTTCGTTCTCGTGCGTGCAAGTCTTGTGTGAGTGCACTGCCGTCATGCATGATGACATCACATCCAGGAAGTGATGTCATCACGTGGGTCAATGGGTGGCCCGACATGCGCTTCCGTGCTCGCCACAGGGCTGAATCACCCCCCCCAGGCCCAATTCAGCCTGAAACAGGCCTGTTGCAAGGCATGGGAGCATGCTGTAGTGGGGCGAGAGGGCATTCTGTGCCATCCTAGAGTGCACCACACTGCCGGGGGGGGCGCCGGGGGGAGGCGCGTTCCCCCGCTGGCCAAGTAAGTGGGGTCAGGGAGGAGGCGGTGGGAACAGGGGATCCTCCACCCCAGGCAGGGGATTGGCAGCCCTATTGTGTCATGACAAGAGTACCAGCATACAGCCAACACCACCTGCAAAGTGAAGTCCAGTGTTACTGAAGCCATGTTCAGAATGCCATGCTCGAAGAATATTAAGCAGCCTATTATATATTGAGATTAACAGCTCTTTATTGTAGTAAACATCTTCACTGGAAACTGGAAGCAGACAGTTAACAGTCAGGCTCAACAGTAATTAATTTATACTTGCAGAAACCACACCCACTTTTAACAACAACCAATACAAGGTAAGCAGCTAGAATCCTTCATTTGCATGAACTATACACAAAGTAACTACTTGCAGCACAGTGATTGGACTATAAGGCAACAGTTATGATTGGCCATTACTGGCACAAAAGACCAATAGCTTTGAAGGCCTCAGGAGTCTTCGTTCCTACTCAAGCAATACATAACACAGCCCAGCTGCCTCTGTTGTGTTGCCCATACTCAACGGTGTGCAAATTCTGAGATACAGGCAAAAATAATAAATATGAAGAAAAAGTGAGGAGTTCTGCAAAAACTTGCAAGGGGAATCTAATTTTCCCTCCTCGGTATTTCCTCTTTCTCTGCCTGGAAAGCTCATATAGTTTTTCCAACCCACCGTCAATCTACCTTTAGCTGCTCCCCAGTTTTCTCTTCTTCCCTCCCCCTGGCAATCTCTACCTAGGAAATGGCCCAGTTGTATAGTGCAGGCCACCAGGCTGGGCCTACTTGCACAGTGGGGAACCTGCAAGGACTTCCAGGCATACCTCATTTCCCCCTGTATCCCTTCCCCACACCAATTCCTTTCCCCCTCCTCCTAGCAATTCCAATGTCCTCACCTTTTGCAGCTCCCTTCTGCCCTTGCAACCCACCCACCTTTTATCTGCCCCCATCTTCAGCTATATTTAGTATTTCATTTATATCCTGCCTTTATCCCCAATGCAGACCGAAGCGACTTGCATCACTTTCCTCTCCTCCATTTTATCCATGTAATGACTCTGTGAGGTATGTTAGGCTGAGAATGTGTAACTGGCACAATGGCACCCGTTAGCGTTCTCAAGCGCCAGCCGGTGGCAGGCAAACTTCTGGGGATTTGCCCCCTCACCTGGCAATGTCACTTCCAGAAGTGGCACAACTTCCAGAAGTGACATCATTGCACTGGCTGTGGGAGCATTCCTGCACTTTGTTTGGGGCTGATTTTAGCCTCCAACAGGCCAAATCAGGCCATGTAGAGTGTGGGAGCACTCGCACAGGCGACACAGTAATGTCACTTCTAGAAGTGACGGTACCATCTATGCCCCAAGGCAAAGAAACCTCATGCCTGATGCAAGCAGGGCTCATTTGGAGGTGGAATGCACCAGAACGCCCTTCCAGCAGTTCCCGCAACAGCTCACCTGTTAGGTGGCCCCACCCACCTGACTTTTGGCCATTTTGAGATGTTTTGGCCTTGATTGGGGCAGAAAAGGCCTAGATCAGGGCTGAAACAGCTCAGATCAGGTCAGTGCCAGGCAGGGCAACCGTCCCCCACCCGGCACCAACCCGATCCCAGCCGTTTCGGCCACGATCTGGGACAAAAAGCCCCCAAAATGGCCATCAGGATTGGGTCCAAAATGGTTGGGATTGGGTTGGTGCTGGGCAGGGGAAACCACCTGGCACCAACCCAATCCCAGCCATTTTGGCCCCAATCCAGGCCCAAATGAGCCCCAAATGGCCACTTTCAGCCATTTTGGGCCCAGTTCTGCCAGGATTGGGGCCAAAACAGACGGATCAAGTTGATGCCAAGCAGGGGAAGGGTCCCCTGCCTGGCACTGACTCAGTCCCGGCTGTTTTGGCCTTGATTGGGGCTGAAATGGCCTGGATCGGGGCTGAAACAGCCCAGATAGGGTAGGTGCCACGTGGAGGAACCCTCCCCCACCTGGCACCGACCTGATCTCATCCATTTCAGCCCCAATCGGGGCCCAAAATGGCCATTTTGGGCCCATTTCCACCGGGATCGGGGCCAAAATGGCTGAGATTCGCCCAAAAGGTCCCAAAATGACCACTTTTAGCCATTTGGGGCTCTTCTGGCTGGGGCCTGGGCCGGAATGGCCAGGATCAGGTCAGTGTCAGGCAGGGGAACCTTCCCCTGCCTAGCACTGACCTGGGCCAGGCTGTTTTGGCCCTAATCTGGACCCAAATGGCCATTTTGATCCATTTTGGGCCAGTTTTGGTCTGGATTGGGGCCAGAACAGCCCTGATTGGGCCACTGCCAGGTAGGGGAACAATTCCCCATCTGGCAGCAGCTGAATCCCATCCATTTCAGGTCTGATGAAATGAATTATGCTAATGACACACTTTTGGTGATGTCAAGGGGTGTGATGAGTTCCTGCAGCTCTTTTTCTACAAAATGACCCCTGGATGCAAGGTAAGTGCCAGGAAGCCTACCCTCCCAGTGGTAGGGAGAGGGACCTGGCAACCCTAGAGCCCAATGAGCTTCCATGGCAGATCAGTAATTTGAACCTGGTTCTCTCAGTTCATAGTCTGAAACTCTAAATTCTACACCACACTGTCTTTTGTGGGGTGGCAGCTAGTGAACAGTAGCTGGGCCTGGGTGAGTCAGGCAAATTATTCAGTGGTTCCTGCTAATCCTGACCCCAATGAGTTCTCCCTCAAAGGCTAAAACAGCCCTGGAAAGGGCCCTACCCCCTTCCCCTTGCCTCTCAACAACAAAAACCAATACTTGACAGCTCTGTAGTTGCCTAGCAATTGTCACTAAGAGCATTCATTTTTTAAAAAGCTACTGGAGATGCACCTATTATTTGCAGGGGGGGGAGGTAATACCCAATGTTCTTTTAAATTATTGTTCCAGATTTGTTTGCAAACCTGTGGGATTTTTCAGGTTTGTTCATAGCTCCAGTCTCTAGATTTAACAGCCCACAAATTTGGCCATGATGAGAATTAGATATCTTGATAACATGAGGTTACAATAAAAAAGACAGAGCCTACATTGGCATATGGACTTTGTGCCAATACATATATAGTGGGTCTGCTTTCTGTCTTGGTTGGAATTTTAAGGAGGAATGATCATTTCCTGCTGTATTAGTAATGTACTGGTTGATCTGGGACCGTAGTGTCACCTTTCATACTCTTCTTTTATTCTTCCAAAGCAACCCTGCAGCATTTCTTTCTGGAGACTCCTTGGTATCACAATTTTATTGCCTTGAAAATTATCCCATCAATTACTGAGCATCCATGCCTGCAGTTCCAGTAGTCTCTTATGTAAAGACAACAGTTGCCTTCATCATCTGGCTATCCTTAAACAACATTTCATTTAGAATTTCCAATAAGCCGTCTTTCTTTCCACTTTGATCTACTCCTTTCTTTTGTCTGTTGCAGGAAATGATCTGACAAGTCTACATACGCTTGCATTTCAATTTATACTTTCAGAGTAGAGTTTATAGCTGTGGAAAGGGCATCACCAGTAAAAATTAACTGTGTAGGTGACAACCATATACATTTGTAGTTTGATCATAATTCTTTGCACTGTAAGGTTTCAATCATTCTGTGGTCTGATAAATAATACTATGAGGCTTGTGATTTGCTTTCTCCTGAATAGTTTGGCCGTAGATATACTGATGAAAGCACTCACATGCAAACAAGATCCCCAATATCTTTCTTTATTTATGCATATTATTTCTATGTCAGCCATTGAGTTAGACACATTTACTACTAGTTGCCAGCCATCGTCGTATTTCTGTAGAGTTACTGCTACTAATGTAGACTGATGCTGCTGCTGAATTTTTGATAGGCCTACCTGAATCATAAAATATTAACACTAGCTCTTGACTAAGCTGAAGTTGGACAGAAATCCACAACTGTTCCTCTTGCATACCCTAGCACCGTTCACGTTTATTTTCAGGAAATTTTCAGGATGCTTTAGTGTTACTCAGCAAGGCAATATTCTAATTATAATAATAATATTTGATTTATATACCCACTCAGAGCAGTTTACAAGATATGTCATTATTACAAACAAATACCCTGTGAGGTGGGTGGGGCTGAGAGAGCTCCTAGAAGCTGTGACTGACCCAAGGTCACCCAGCTGGCTTCAAGTGGAGGAGTGGAGAATCAAACTCGATTCTCCAGATTAGAGTCCCACACTCTTAACCACTACACCAAACTAGTTGGGAGAATTAGCTTAAAGGAGACAAGCGAGAGGGAGTAACTGAGATTCTCCACATATGTTTATGAGGATTATTCCCTTAACAGAACTCTCAAAATAAAGCTGGCCAATGTTCAACTGGAAAGGTTATTTTATTAAAAGAGAAATAAAAGGACAAATGTACAAACATCACACACAGCACACATACTAAGAGAAAATCAGTGTGGAGAGGGGAGAAAGCAGTTCTGGGGAAGGCTATAGTTACCAATCTTGAGGACAGAGGTCCATGGAGGAAGCAGCAGAGTGACCAGCATTTCACGGAGAAGAAAAAAAGAAGGCCTAAACAGATTTAGGGGTATGTGAACAGACCCAAAGACACACACTAGCTCACTGGCAGCTAGTGAGTCCAGATATAAAGCAAAAAGCTCCCTGAGGTGAGCTGCCATCTTTGCCCCCCAAACAATGACTTAATGGGTTTTCTGGAGGCAGATAGTGAGTTGGGAGAGGCTTATTGGATCTACCTGAAATGGACTATAGGTATAAATGGTGCTTGATGACCCTTTAAGTACTGGATGGGAAAAGCTACCAGGTTTAGTGAATAGAATTAGGTGGTGCTTAATCAGGATAAATGGGTGAGGGGAAGTGAGGCCACATGTAGATGAGATTAGTTGGGAGTTCTTGGAAGACCCATTGTCCTAAATTATTAATCTCTCCAGGGTGTGGAGGGGGCCATTAGTCAGTCATCCTCTCCGACTTCCTTCTAAAATGTTTTTCCAGGCTCCTGCCCGGCTGACATCCATTTTGTTTTATTTCAGGCCTGGCAGAGCCTTGCTCTTCTGCTATATGAGGTAGGGTGTTTATGATTTCAGAATCAATAAACTGCCCCTCAGTGGGAGGGGTCTGACTGCTAACAATTTTGGATATGTTGAGTACATATTTCCCCAGGTAGTTAGTTAACAGCCCTCAGAAAATGCTGAACATCTTCTGTTGAGTGGGGCATCATTTCAACAGGTGCCATCATTTCAATGGGTGGGTCTTTCTTCTTGTCTATTTTAACTCTTTAGTGGAGATGGTGTCTCCCACAAAAGGCAATTCCGTAACCTCGAACACAAGTTTCCTGATTAGTTCTAGATTTGCATCCTTTGATGACAGCAGAATATCTCGAAGTCTTTAATCATCATCTTCTTTGGTAGAATCCCCAATGATAATATCATACAGGAAAAAGTCCACACAACACACCATCAATGTGCTCATAAATCATGTATATAGCCTTGTGCTACCCTTTAAGAGTTGAAGCAATGCCAAAAGGAAACTGCAGAAATGTATATCTTGCAAAATGTATATAATTTAGAGCTTTCCTTGGTTAACTTATCAAAATCCTGACAAATCCTTGCTAAAACATTTGGCCTTATCAAATTGTTCCATATGTTCTTCTTTGAATGGCACTTTGAAATGTGAGGTTTGTTTCCCCAATAAAACTGTCACATTTCCTTGAACCCAAACATAAACACAAACACAGCTAGCCCCCCACCCCCCGCCAAAGCAATGATATACAATCCCTCATGTGCTTGAGCTTTAATTGGATAGCAAGGTACAATCTGCACTCTTGAATACGTTGTTAAAAACCCACTCTTATCAAGCTTTAGCCATTTTTCTCATTTGTATTGCAAAGATTTTGTATATGTGTATTGTTGCAATGCTTTTTCCCCTTTTTGCCTATCACCTTCACTTGCTTGCTATCCATCCAAACCACCTGAGAGTGGTTTCTTTGGTTGTCGATCCTGTTGGCTTGGGGGAGAGGAGGAAGACTGCATAGTTTGTTTCTCACATGTTCCAGCCTTGCCTGTTGTACTTGTCTGGCTCCCCAAAACGGCGCGTGTTTATCATGTATTTTAAATTGAATCAAATAGTTTATGTGATCTCACACAGCTACTTGGGAACTGTAGTTCAGTTAAATTCAGAGTACCTACCAACATGATGATTTCTACCAACTGTGACAAATGCTGTTCAATGTGAAGGTGCAAAAACAGAAGATACAGTAAATGGAGATGATGTTAAATGATGCATGACCTGCCCTTGAGGAGCACAGGGCATAAGTAAGTCCAGCAGCTCCATAAGTTGTGAGCATGTGTTACATGGAGCAGAGAAGCCCGATTCAGAGGAACACAATATCTTCACTGTGCCTTTGTTTGCTGTTCTTACTTCAGTATATCACTGGCGTGGCCGGGTGACTCTATTGGCAGGGAGGGTATACTGGGACAAACAATTCTACCACCTGCAGCACCTTAGCTGAGTTTTTGTTTGCTCTTCTTGCTTCAGATATATATATTTTGGGCATACAGTTGCCAGGGGCCCCAGGGGCCAAAGCAGAAGCTGTGCACAGGGCTGTGGGGCAGGAAGCAGAAGGTTCTTACCTCCCCCCATGCACACGTTCTCCCATTGCATCAGAAAATAACATTACTTTCCAGCACAACAGGTGAGCCGCAGGTCACACTGAAGCCCAGTTCATTACAAATCATCTCCTAATGGATGATTTTTAGTGAACTGGGCTTCAACACTCCTGCACTCCCTCATCATGCTGGAAAATGACATTGGGAGATGATTTTTAATGAACAAGGCTTTAGCACGGTTCCCCTATTTTCTGGAAATCTTAGTGGTCAGACTTGCCCTCACGATGTTAAGAAGGCTTATGAATATGGCAGAATCATTAGCTCCTCTCCCCATGTGTTTAAAACACAGACAAGCTAGGCGGGAGATGGAAAAGTAATGGAATGTGAGAAGTGTAGTAAGACTAACTTTCAGCCCCACACCCCAGAGGTGTGCAAACCCATAGAACAATGGAGGTCTCCAAAAGTACTTGAATGAATCCTTTCACACACCCTTCCAATCCTACCCTTACCCACTCTCCTACTATAGCCTCACCCATCCAGCCATTGTGGGTCATCAATAATCTTTTTACAGATATAGTTTCTCTGAGGAAGGCACAATCAAACCTACCCAGCCTTATTGTCACACCCCAGAGACAATTTCCCAATCCTTTGTCTCCCTCAGAGATGACCGTTAAGTCATTGTTTTTGGGCAAACGGTGCAGTCCTGCCCCAGGGTATGTTAGACTGCCCACTTCCTCATTCTCTATGTGTGGTTTGAACCCACTCATGCACCCTCGGACTGCATGTCTGAGCCCCTCTCCCTTGTCTTGCTGCAAAGTGCTGGTCACTGAAGCTGCTCTTCCTCAGATGCCCTCTGTCTTCTGGAACTGGTAAATATAACCCAACTCTGCAACTCTCTCCAACTTTCTTCCCTATTTTCCAGTTAGCCCTATGTGCGTGCTATGTGTTTTGTGTGCAATTGGTCTTTATTATTTTAAATAAAGACTCTTTTTGAGTGAACATCTACCTGTTTATTGAAAGGGTTCTCTACTAGAGGAAAGGATCCTTGTATACATAGGTGCAAAAGATCCTTAAGGTACTCACCTTTTGCTGTCTCTCCTTGCATGCTAATTCTCCCAACTTGCAAGGAGACCTCATAGGATAACAGAAAATGATGTCATTTTCTGGTTGATGGGGGACTGTGCACGCATTTCTACTCCCCCACATGCCCCCCAGTGAACAGGTGAGCAGGGCCAGGGGGCAGTAGATGTGGTCAGCTTCCTCCCCCCTTCCTGGTGGGAGGAGTGGAAGCCTATTGGGCACAGCCAGGAGGCACGAGCTAAAGAACAAATACCATCAAGCTCTTGTGTCTTGGCTTGTGCCCTGTGGCCTGAACAACTGGCTTGCTAGATTCTGGATCAGCCCCAGGACATAGTTGGTTTGCCTTGTCTTTTTTTCTATATTTACACTGTTATATTTCTATTTGTACTGGTATTTCATTGTAGTTGTTGTCGTCGTCGTCATTGTAGTTGTCATTGTTGTCGTTGTTGTAAGCTGCCTGGAGCCCTGTTAAGAAGAGAAACACCCCATAAATATGCTCACTAAAAAAAAAAAAGCAGCTATCCAAACAGCCACTCTGTTGAATGTCAGGTGCCACAACCACTCAAAATGCTGCTTGTTTTAAATTGAACACACACCATCAATACAACCATCTGGCATACTAATCTTGATAAGGAATGAGCATCTCAGGTAGGAGGACTGAGTTTTTTCATGTGTCCTTTACAAAAACCAAAGCATCACAATACATAACTGAGTACATTCTTTCTTTGCTTAGATCCTCAGAGGGTGGATCATTTATAAATTAAAATATAATCTCCCCTAACCACTGGCTCCATTTTTAGTTTACAATAGACACTCATCAAAGCTCTATTTCTTTACACATACAAGGGAGACTGCCTGATTTTTGTTTTCTCCTACAGCAGCTACTAGCCGCTGAAAGTGGAAGAGATTCTATCATTGAAAAGGCATAGCTGCTACTTACATAAAGTTAAAGACAGATAAATCTGAAATCCTGACTCGGCAGTTCCTTTGCAGAGAGAGATGATGGGTCCTCATCACTTTTCATCTGCAGCTTGTCTGGATTGATGTTTGCTTTAACTACTTGATAGCTAAGTGTTAAAGTCCCTTCCCTCCATCTGCAAATCAAATAAGCAGTGGATTGCAGAAGTGGGGTATCCTGGGAGTCTGGTCTCCCCACCCAAATCTCTACAAAGCCTTATTGCCACAAGTCAGTTTGAGCAAAGGGTCTGTTTCTATCTTTGTTAAGGGTTGTTTGTCACTAGTGAGAAAGAGGACAAGGGCAGGGACTTTATATGTATCTCACCCACTTTATGTAGTTTTCTTGTCTGCCTCTTTGCCAAGAGGTACAGGCAAAGCTTTGTCCTGGACCTCCGTCAGGCTAGATAATGAAAAAAAAACCCTTGCACAAAAAGGACCTACACTTATGCAGATATAGAATCTTCTTTCTCTGCCACTGAAAAGTGAAATGATGGGAGACTGTACTATGCACAGTGATGCCAGTCAAAATGATCCTATTCAGTGGGAACATCAACATTTCATTTCCCAGAGCCCTTGAGGATGGGCGGTATATAAGTTGAAATATAAATAAATAAAATAAATAAAACCAACATTTGGTTGGTTGACGTTCTTATCAGGCACAGATTTGCTAAGCCATTCTCTTCCGTCACCCCTTCTCCACTTTTCTGTTTGCTGTGACATAAAACTGAAACGGTGGCAGTGAGGCATCAGAGAATATACAGAAAAAAATATAATAAATAAATAAATATTAAATAAATAGAAGATTATTTCTGAATGTTGTTCGTTTTCCTGTTTGGGTTAGTTAGAATAATTATATCAATGAACAGGGTCTAATTAGGACAGATTTTTTAACTGCTTTCTGTCCAAATACACATCCCTATTTATAAGTAGAGATGAGCATGAATCGAATTACGATCCCAAAAAACGCACAAACCAGGCCAGTTTGTGGTTCACGAACTGGTCTACTGGTTTGTTTGGGTCGTAAAGGGGCAGTTTAAATGGCCATTTCCCCTGGGCCATATAAACTTTGCCCATATAACCTTTTCCTGTGGCTTGCAGAGGGATCTTGCTAGGGTCTCCAATTTCCTAGCCCCCCCTCCCACTGCAAACAAGATATGTGGTTTCTCCAGCCTCCTACCTATCAAGTCTGGAGATCCCGTCCCATCGTAGGGCTTTCTCATTGGCCCGATGTAATATATTTCCATCTACTTGAAGGTTGTTATAAGAAGGTCCCAATGACTGAGTGAGTTTGTTCATGCAAGGCAGGGAAAGTAGAAACAATTGAGCATACTATGATTGCCTGTAAGTTCTACCACGAAATACGTATAAAATATATCCCACCTGTATTGAAGAAGCTTTCGAGCCTTCCTGACACTGAGAAAACGAATAAGCTCCTGTTAGGTGCCGATCCCCAGATCGCGTTGGCTAGTGCCAGATTTTTAGCCGCGGCTTGTAGAATCTGTAGGGAATGTGCAAAAGAGTAACATCTGGTCTTATTCTTAAGCCTGAAAGTCCACACTTTTGTATTGATATTGCCAAGTTTTTATATAATTATTTTTACAAAGTGGTGTATTTTGTGTATGATACTCATGTTTTTACAAGTCTGTATTGGTTACGAACTGTAAATAAACTATCTATCTATGGAAAGTGAATGTTAAAATAACAAAGTGAGTGGCATTTAAAGAGAATCTATATAAGATGTTCTATAGATGGTACTTAATACCAGATAGACTTGCCAAAACGTATAAAAATGTGTCTAACAATTGCTGGAAGTGTGGGAAACATACAGGAACATTTTATCATATGTGGTGGACTTGTAAAGATGTGCATAAATTTTGGATAATGGTGCATAGATTCTTACAATCTTACAGATTACAACTCCTTTTAAACCTGAAGTATTTTTGTTAAATTGTGTACCAGAAGACACGGATAAAGATCAGAAATATTTTATCATACATGTAGTGACAGCAGCAAGAATTCTACTAGTGTTCTCTTGGAAATGACCGATAATACCTTAGCAGGAGGAATTAATAGCAAAGATAATAGCAAAAATGCAGAACTAGATAAATTAACCTTACTAATGAAAGGACAAATGTAAGAAGATTTTGCTGCCCCATGGACCCCTTTTTACAACTGGATGAAAAACAAATATAAAGACCATGAATTTAGTAATCATAAGAAGGCAATATTGTAACTTGTTACTAGTAACTACAGTTGAATGATTGGTAGTGTGAAATATACAGATAAGTAGAATGCTGTTTCAAGCGGAATGTATGATTTCTTTTTTCTTTTTAATCCATCCCCCCTTCTCCTGCCCCTATTGCTATGAGAAAACTAATAAAATGTATTTTTAAAAAACTATCAGCTGGTAGGCGGCAAGGGGGGGATCCCCCCCTGCCGCCTGCCAGCTGATAGTTTAAAGGGACCTACTACTTGTAAGGCAGGAAAGGGCCCTTTAAACTGTCAAATGCCCCTTTCCTTGCCTCTGCTAAGCAGCCAGAAAGGGGCATTTAAACCCCACAAACCACAAACTGGTTTGTAAACTTGCCCCAGTTCGTGCCAGTTTGTGGTTCCTTTTTTTGTGAAAACCCACGAACCATGAACCTCATGGTTTGTTTGTTTGTTTTTTAAAGAAATTTTTATTGGGTGAGTAAAGATTAATATTACAGATTTTCAATTGAAACCCTCATTTCCATATTCTCCCACTCTTCCCCCCCTCTTAATCTAAGACTTCCAACAGTTTTCCAACCCGCTGTCTAAACCTACTACTTATATCTCCTTTTCTATTCTTAACTGTCTTAATACACTACTGAGATAGATAATATATATTAAATTAAGCAAAACCTAACATCAAACTATCAATTACATTATATTTCTAACTTATCTCCCCTCTTCTTTTGTAAAGATCAGTATCTCTTCCTTTCTGTAAGCTTAATAGTTATCTAACAACCAAAATTCTCCCTTTACGTCCCACTTCTTTTCCAAATACTGTTTTAACTTCCCCCAGTCATTAAAAAATTCTTCTGGATTCTGTTCTCTCAACTTTCTCGTCATTTTGTCCATTTCTGCCATGTACAGCAATTTTTGTATCCAATTTTAAATAGATGGTACTTCTTGCGTCTTCCATTTCTGAGCATAGAAAATTCTTGCCGCTGTTGTCATATAGAATAATAAAGTTCTTTGTTGCCTGGGAATCTCTTCTAATTTCAAATTTAACAACAGTAGTTCTGGGTTCTTATTTATTGGGATTTGTAAAATTTCAGTCATAGCTTCTGTAGTATCTCCCCAGAACGGCTTTGCTACCTCACAGGTCCACCACATATGATATAATGAACCTTCATGGTTTTTACATTTCCAACACTTGTCTGATATTTTGTTGTTCCCATATGCTATTTTCTTCGGCGTTAGGTACTATCTATATATCATCTTATAGACATTTTCTTTGATATTGGTACAAGTCGATATCTTCAATGTATTTTTCCACAAGTGTTCCCATGCCTCCATTGTTATGTCTCTATTGCAATTTATAGCCCATTTCACCATCTGGACTTTAACAGTTTCGTCTTCTGTATACCATTTTAGCAAAATCTTGTACACTTTAGAAATCATTTTCTTGCCTTCTTGTAGTATACTTTCTTCCAATTCAGAATTTTTCCATTTAAATCCTAATTTTGAATGATCCATGTCATATAGGCCATAGTTTGTTTGTTTTTTGTGGTTCATGCCCATCTCTATTTATAAGACCTTATGATCAAAACCGGTGATAATTTAAAGAAAGTGAAATAACAGATCAGCGTCCTTGTTCATTTGACCCTCTGTTGTTCATTTGGAAGAAAAGCAAATGACAGATGCGATTGTTAGTGCCAATTATAGTGCGCTGCTGTGATCAGAGAGGAAATATCTGTAAATGTCTTAAGAGCAGGTGTTCATTTTTCAAATGTCACCGAAGTAACTAGCATGTGGGGATGCCATCTTGCCACCATTAATATGGTATAACATTGACTGAGGAGCCCAAAGGTGAAAAGTTTCATTCCCACCACCAGTGCACCAGCTGTATCTTTTTTGTTAATATGAGAGAGATCTGTTCTATTTATTCTTATGTCCATCACTGGAAAGGAAGGGGGGAGTGTCTTAAATCATTAAATTTTCGATGATGGCTAACTTGGTCTTTCGACTTCCCTCATCAAATACCTTCTAAAATGGAAAAAAAATAGTCTGCTGTGAACTTTGACTATAAAGGTAAACCTGAAACCAATTAATTTGAGTTGCAATTGTTTACGCTTTTTTTTCCTTTCTCCACTGGATCATGAGTTTTCAAGTACATGAACTGTTCCTTGTCACAAAATAAACTCCCAGACTTCTCATCCAGCTAATTGCCTAGTTCTTGTACAGCTCAAAAGCGTTTAATTGGGGCTTGTGCACAAGACCTTTTGTGGATGATGCCTTTGTGAAGAAATTCTGGTCAATATTCCGACGGGGTTATTGTAAGCAATGCTGTTCTTGCAGTTTTATTAAGAGCAGTGGAAAGAGCTGCGCTGCTCAGCTAGGATTGCTAGCCTTGGATCTTCACCGGCCAATAACCTGGTTCACATGCCCACGCCTGCCGCCACAGTGGCTGCCCTGATCCAAAAAGAGTGCATGGTAAACTCCAAGGGGGAGGAGCACGGCTGCCTGTAGGCATGCTCATAAGAGAGCCGAGAACTGATACCGAGTGACAGGTGACCGGTCCCTGTGCACCAGGAACTGGCCCTAGTGGCAAGGACGAATGGTCAGGTAGGCCCGCACTGCTTGGACAGGGCAAATGGCCTAGTCAGAGGAGGCTCTCAAACAGATGGTGGACCCCTGTTCTTGCTGATCTGTCCTGGGACAACATATCATAATGGCCACCTTGCGCTGTGACAGGGCCACATCACTGCTCCCCGGAGCCCTTGTTGAGGTGCCCCAGCAGGAACCTGCCACCAGCTCACTGATGCAGAATGCCCCGAAAAAGGCCAGTACAAATGCTGTGTGAAAAAGCTGGGCCTTGAAGAGGGACCAGCAGAGACCAGGGACTGCCCACAAGATGCCCCGCAAAATGAGTGAGGTGATAGGCCACCACTGATCTGGCAAGGGAGACCAGGAATGGCAAAGCAGTCACACGGATCTGGGAACCCTAGAACCTTACAAAAGAAGGAAATAGCTGCAAGGTGTCTGTGCATGGTCCTGGGCATGAGACCCCGCCCCCGCAGATGGGCTAGGTAGCACAACACCATTGACTGTGAGGTGAGCCAGGCAGGCTGGCCTCCCACCCTTGTTGCAAAAGCTAGGAAGTGTGCTGCAGCCACAGAGTAGGCTCGCAAGGTCAATGGAGCCACTGATCTAAGTAATTCCTGCATTATGGAGTCGTGCCAATCTGTCCAAGGTCCTACGGGAATGGTTCAGGAGTGTGATAAGCCACTGGTACCGGGGTGAAGAACCTCTCCATCTGGAATTGACACAAGGTGTCTGCAATGCCGTTATCCACACCTGCTACATGACAGGCTAAGAATGTGATGTTAGCAGCAAGGCAAATCAATACAAAATGGCGAACCAGGCGCATGACCTGCTCAGAGCAAGAGGACTGTTTGTTAACCCTTACTGTGGCCTGGTTGTCATGCCAGAAGAGGACACACTTGTCCTGAAAGTGTTTCTGCCACACTGTCACTGCCATCAGGATGGGGAAGAGTTCTAGAAAGGTGAGGTCTTGCCGCTCTGCTCTTTGGAGCTCCCTCTGCATTGCTCGCTGTTCACTGCCTTGGAAGGCAGGGTCAAAATGGGGCCTGAACTAGGCTTATCCTTTTTTAAAAAATGATACCTGAGTAGGTCCAATGATTACTGGGTTACGGGGATGAAAGCCAGAACAGCTTGTGTGAACTCCTCAACAACAGCTTCAAATAGATCCAGGGCTTCTGGACTGGTCTGAGGACAGACCCAGCACAAAAACTATGCATTCAGCTAAGGTGAACAGCTAGACAATACTACTGGCTAAGGAAATCAAATATTGTTTGCTTACATGGATTTTTATTTTCTACAGTTATGTTTCCTGGCTGTAGGTTTTTAAAAAATGTTTTACTTCATTTATACCCTGTCTTTCTCCCCAACAGGGACCCAAATTGTCTTACATTGTAATACAGTAATGCTGACCAGAAATATGTCTGCCATGCATGAACAGATGGACATTTTCTGATGTGACCATTATTTGGCATGTCACAGATAGAATGGGAGGACGTTGACAGGATGAAAGAGAAACAGGTGTGAAAATAAGGACCACCGGATGTATTTCTCACAAGAGGGAATGAAAATCAAAATGGAGATATACAATTCTGACCAGATGGCTTTCCAAATTAGACTTCAACCCTTCTTCATTTCCCCTAACTTCTAACTTTAGGGGACAATTTCTGAGCAGGCTTGTTAGCTAAAAATGCCTAAATCTCTGCAATAGTGGACTCTGGCTTGGTAATTTTGGGCCTCACCATAATCCCAAACAAACTGACCATACATCCTACGATATATCCTAGTGGCTGTGTGGTGTTGGAAAGTCTTTCAGGGAATCTTTCACCCCAACACTCTCAGAGCACCCCTGTCAACGTCAACATCCCTCAAGTTGCCCCCAGAACAATAGCACAAATGCCTTAGAGACGCAGTTACTCCATCCATGCTTCTCTCATATCCCTGACAAAACAGCAATTACTTAGGATAATACCAGAGTGCCTCATGAGGTGTGCGACGGGTGCGAAATGTTTACCCTCAGTGCATTGGCTTTTGGGTGGTGATTCACGTTCAGAAATATCCTTGACCTAAATTGCTGCTTGGTCCCTGACTCATAGCTGCATTTTACTTTCCACTTGAGGCTTGGGTGCCATGGAATGACTTTCTTGTTTTGCACATGGCAGACAACCTGTAATTAACCGAATAAACACTGGAGAATAAGCAGGCAGAAAGAAAGAGGGTCTTTGGTTGCTGAGATTTTGACATATTTAAAATAAGACTGTGTATAGGCTTTGTTATAAACTCAGATGTGCATCTAAATTGAGGGGGAAATCTCGTTGGTCTTCAAGGTGCTATTGGATTTGAATCATTCACCACTAACACTCAGAAGTCCAGATCAGCATTCTCTCTTTTGAAAACAGATGCTTACATTTAACGCAAACACATACAGCCCATGTATCCCTGGCCCTTTGCCTTTCCCTCCTTAAGGCAGCTGTGAGGTACAGCTCACCCGTGAGGTTAAAAAGGTTCCTTTGAGTCACTAGAAGTAATACATGAGCTTGAGGCCAGCAGGTAATTGCCTCTGTGTTGAAGCTGGCTGACGCAGTGGCACAGGGAGAGAGAAACTCTCCACACAACAATGCCAAAACACGAGATGAGTTGTGCTCGACATTACAGAGAACAGAAGGGGATGCTTTGTGTGGTTGCTATTTTTAGCAACGGCTGCAATTTTTATTTTATTTGTTGCAATGTCGAGTTGTGCTTATGGGAAGAAAAGAACAAACTCACTTGAGCCTATAATACACAGCAACGCCTGCTTCCTAGCATATAGGTGGATGATCTTAGGAGGATACAGTCAAGATTTTGCAATTAGGGCCGTTTCCACAGATCTTACCTGCCTACGGAACATCTTACCTGCCTATGATTTCACGCAAAACTCCCGGATAACAGCGTCTTCCTGGTGCAATTTTGCGCGAGAAGACGCTGTCTTCCGGGTCTTTTGTGCGATGTTCTGCAGGCAGGTAAAACGTGTGAGAACGGCCTAGGTTTGGGATGCAGAAGAGTGAGTGGGCTGTGCTTTTTTAGCTTGGATCGCAGCCTTTTCCCAATCTTTCCACAGGCTTCCCACCACAAGAAGCTGGCATTGGCAACATCACTCAGTCGGGTGAAAAAGCTGTATCTGCCCCTGACAAATTTGCATCAAGTTGCTGTCAACCAAACTTGATACAAATTATATGTCTCCCGTTGATTTAAGTGGGATGTAGGCTTTCCTAATGACTGTCGTTTGGTCGCCTATGAACACCATAACCCCTCCTTATGACTCAGGCACAAGGTCCACTTAAATGAACCAACCATGCCCTGTGTTTCTGGCAGCAAGAGCATCATGAAAACATCAGTGCCTATTTTTATCCTACCTTATAATTCCATGTACATATTAATTAGCTGCTTTGCAGCCTGTGTGGAGTGCCTGTGTAGAGATATCATACCAATGCATTCCCATCATTTCGATATATTACTTGCAGAATATTTTTTGATATATTACTTGCAGAATATTGTTTGCTCTTAAGAAATGCTGTGCATGATGCAAGAGGGGTCATACTCCATGGTGGAGAACTTGAATGTTATCTTTCTGTAGAACAGAGACGGATCATTCTGATCTTCAAGGCCACGTGTGGTCAAAAGAAGTACAGGCATCCCATCCTAGACAGCCCTCCCATAAATTCATTCCCTACATAGCCTGCTGTTTCCCATCTGACATGACCTATTTTGAGCAGGAAAAGCACTTGCTAGTCAGGGTACTACCCAGTCCAGAACCAGCTACTCTGCATTAGCCACTAGCTACAGCTTGATGGAGGGTGAACGGTGCACAAGAAGGGGTTGGTGCACAAGATTTTTAAAGAGTTAAAACAAGACACAGGGTAATGCAGAATCCTGCACGGACAAGTGTTTTTTGCCTACACCCTGCATCGTGTATAATTAGCTCTCAGAGCCAAACTATAAGTGACGCCTGACACAGGTTGGACACTTGTCAGCTTCCCTCAAGTTTTGATGGGAAATGTAGGCACATCCTGGTCTTGCAACTGTAATGGAGAGCCAAGCTGTAAAACGAGGATGCCTATATTTCCCATCAAAACTTGAGGGAAGCTGACAAGTGTCCAACCTGTGTAAGGCGTCACTTGTAGCTTGGCTCTCAGATAACTGATACTGGAAAGGGAGGGACTAGGGATGTAGCAATATGGGTCCAGACCCAACTTGAGTTCCCTGCAGCTACACAGCAGCTTTGGGGAATACTGTTAAAAATAAAGGAGAGCTGAAATGGCCTCAGAATGCCTCCACATGGGGAGGAGGGGCTCGCTATTCCTCCATATCAAAATAGCAGAGGAGGGAGGTTTCCCCCCTGTTTTTCTGCTCCATGTAAAGTATTCTGTGCATATGGAGCAGTAAAAACAGAGGGGGGGGGAACTCTCCCTGAGCTACTGTGACATGGGGAAATGGCTTGGGGGGAGGGGAGGAACGCCTCCTCCCCTGTGGAGACATTCGGAGGCCGTCTGGGCTCTCCTTTATTTTTTAGCTGCCAATTGCTTTTTAACTGCTCTATGGCTGTGGAAACCTGGGTTGGGTTTAAAAACCCGCACGTCTAGAGGGACGCTGGGGGGAGCCAGGAAGGGTAAAAACTCACTTTTTCTTTGTCATTGGTTAGGTCTGAGTAGAATAGCGGAGACTGTAAACAAGTTATTCAAGTAAAGTTCAAAGTTTCTGCAAAGACATAGTGTCTTTCTCTAAAGATAGAAAGAACACACTAACAAAAGTCATATATTTCATCTTTATATTCAGAATTATGCTTGTTTTCACATTTCTCCTATTCATAGCCTATTGTATTGTTCATTGAATGTCCCAGCTGTTAGTCATATTGACTTACACTGTGCAATTTCCCTTGAGTCTCAGTGAGAAAGTCTGATTATCAATAATATACATAAAGATAAAAAGGGTGGGCAAAATTTTGGGCCCTGTTCACTGTGAGTGTTCATATGGTTTGTTTCAAAAAGATGTTTGAATTCATTCTGGGTCATATATGGGAGCCACAGACAGTATCTTTGCTTTGGGCCCTTGGAGGCTTTTGGCCTCCAGGGCTATACCCTCTATGTTCTGTCCTCTTCCTACCCCGACCCAATTCTGCCCCAACCCACTTTTGGCCTGTATCCTACCAACCCACTAATCAAAGTGTGAAGCCTTCCTCCAGCTAAGGAGCTTTTCTTCAACTTAAATATTTCTGCCTCCAAAAAAACAAAGAAATGTTTAGGTTAGTGGAAAGCTAGTTTATGCTAGGATTAGCTGCCTGATTTTTAAAAAACCAATACTTGCAAATACTTCAGAATCCTCCCTATTTGTGTTTTTATTTGTTTATATTTTGATGTGTTTATATTACGTTTTATTTAATTCTTCAAAATTATGTATATGTATATGCTTTTAATGTCTGAAATGTTTTAATGCTTTGTTTTAAGGCTTGCAACCTCGGGGACTCTGAATTAGGTGGAAAGGTGGCATAGAAATGTTTTAAATAAATAAATAATCATCCACATGATCTGTGAATTTACTCTTGAACCTATTTCCTTAAGGATTTTCCAAGGGCTTTTTTTCTGGGAAAAGAAGTGGTGGAACTCAGTGGGTTTCCAGCACAGGGGGCAACTCTTGGCAGGAGGTGATGCCCCTGGTACCACATGCGCATGCACAAAGTGTGCGCACACTCCCAGGACCTCACAATGACATCACTTTGGGTCAGCTAGAACAAGGGTGGAGTTTTTTAAAGTTTAAATTGCCGTAGGTGAAAATGGTCACACGGCCAGTGGCCCCGCCCCCTGATCTCCAGACAGAGGGGAGTTTAGATTGCCCTCCGCATTACCAGCAGGGAAGGCAATCTAAACCCCCCTCTGTCTGGAGATCAGGCATCGGGCCACCGGCCATGTGACCATTTTCAAGAGGTGTTGGAACTCCGTTCCACCACATTCCAGCTTTTGAAAAGCCCTGGATTTTCCCCTCTCCTCCCTCCTCCTGTTTTCCTGAGGACTGGCTGAGTTGAACCACAAACAATTTTTTCCCCCAAGTCATGTAATTTCAACCAATAATATTGTAAATTTCAATCGGGTGGAAAGCAATCACCCCTAAGTAATGACACAATAAATCCATGCTATTATTTCAGGACATCATGTTCTCCAAGTGGCATTCAACCATTTTAGCAAGGCTATTTGTATCAGGTTATTTGGAAAACAAGGGAAACAATTAGGCAGAATGTAGCTTTCACAGCAGGGATATAAATAATAAGTGGAACGGAACATGTTGTATCATCTGCAGAGAGAAATTAGTAACTCTGGACGCATTATAGTATCAAGTAGCATTATTTACAACCAAAAATAACAATTACAAAGATAACCAGGGTGAAATTAGTGGTATCATTGCTTTTTGCTTGGCATTATAAAAGTCACAGTTAGTTTTGCTTATTAATCCCTCTCTGCAGGTCATAAAATGCAGGAATAATTGGGGATGGAAATAAGTCATTTTAAGCTGGCAAATGGCTTTATCAGGTGATAAAAGGGGGGTGAGAGTAGTTGCTGCTCTAGGCCCTGCTGCACGGAAAGTAAAAAGAATGAAACGTTATCAGGTTGTAAAGGAATAACCCCGAGTTCCGTAAAACAAACATACTGCACATGATTGTTTATCAGCGAGACAGGAAGGAGGGATGCTGGAGCCCTCACTGGTTTGGCTCATATCCTCTTAATCCATCATGATCAGGGACTTGGTTGTTTTTGAGCAGCTTGAACTAGTTTCTAGGTTTACTTTCCACACAGACACAGTGCACATGAACCTCCTCCCACACATACACACAGCTGTTGCCACCATCTCACCATATTCTGCCAGAAAATGAACAAAAACTAAAAAGACATTCCTAGATAAATGGTGGTGGAGAGTGCTGTCAAGTCATAGCTGACTTACGGCAACCCGTGCTGGGGCTTTCGTGGCAAAAGTTTAACAGAGGTGGTTTGCCGTTGCTGTCTCTGCAACCCTGGTCTTCGTTGGAGGTCTCCAATCCAATTACAAACCAAGGCCAACCCCGCTTAGCTTTTGAGATCTGACGAGATTGGGCTTGCCCAGGCTATCCAGATCAGGGTTCCTACCAGGGCCAGGGCCTTTTTGGTCCTGGTCCCAAACTGGTAGAACTCTCTGTCTGAGGACACTTGGACCTGCCAGGATCTTGTATCATTTAGGCGGGCGTGTAAGACAGAGATGTTCCGCCAGGCATATGGTGGAGACCAGGGCTTTTTTTCTGGGAAAAGAGGTGAAGGAACTCAGTCGGTTGCCCTTGGAGAAAATGGTCACATGGCTGGTGGCCCCGCCCCCTGATCTCCAGACAGAGGGGAGTTTAGATTGCCCACCGCACCGCGGCACGGAGGGCAATCTAAACTCCCCTCTGTCTGGAGATCAGGGGGTGGGGCCACCAGCCATGTGACCATTTTCAAGAGGTTCTGAAACTCCATTCCACCACGTTCCAGCTGAAAAAAAGCCCTGGTGGAGGCTAATTTTAGCCCATCATTGATCAGCCTTCCACCAGTCTCCCTCTACAAGGGGTATGGAGAGTCTACTCACGCTGGTTGCCCCAAAAGAGGTACAGTATTTTATCTGTTTTTATGATTGATTTTAAGTTGTATTTTAATCAGTGTTGTACCTCACCCTGAGCCCACTTGCAGGGAGGGCGGGTTATAAATAAATAAATAAATAAATAGGCAAATAAATAAATAAATAAATAAATAATACACCCTGTAATTTGCAGGAGTTTTAAATAGTCTTACTGTTTCTTGTTCATTTTTGTCTGAGCAAAGTTAATGGCTGCAGATCTGTCTGGATCTGCAGTCATTCGCACATGCGCATTCTCCCAATCGAGTTGCCATTTTCCACCTCTGGTGTCATTTAATTATGTAAACTGCAGGGAAGGGGCATGTATCAGTGGTACAGCATCTGCTTGCTATGCAGAAGTTCCAGGTTCAATTCCTGGCATCTCCAAGTAGTAGGTGATGTGAAAAACTTCTGGAGAGCCACTGCCTCTAAGTAAAACATCGACTTGGAGGAACCAATGGTCTGATTCAGTATAAGACAGTTTCATGTGTGTGCATGTGTGTTCTTGTGAGCCAACCATCCAAGCCCTAGGGGAGAGATTTGAGGCTCGCCTCATGAGTTATCACAGCTGTCAAAGATGGTTTTCCCAGGGTGCAGCTCATTCATTGCACTCTGGGTGTGCTGACCCCTGTGATTTCCCCAAATGTGGGAAACTTGACTGCATAATTTGAGGTCAAGGAGATCCACCTTGCTTCGACCAGGGCCCGGGCCTTCTCAACCCTGGCCCTAACCCGGTGGAACTCTCTGTCTGAGACAACTCAGGCCCAGCGGGATCTTTTAGCATTCTACCAGGCCTGTAAGACCAAGATGTTCTGCCAGGCTTTTGGTGGTTGAGGTGCGCGGGCCTCCTCTCGGCCTCCTACCAAGGAGGGCGAAACCCCCACTCCTGGTTTTAGCTCATTGCTGTATATTAGCCTCCGCTGACCCAGTGATCTTGCAAGACTGTGAAATCTACTGTCTGTTTCAATTTTGCTGCCAGTTTTAAATTGCTTTTAGCTGTATGTTATTTATTGTATATTGTATTGTATTTTAATCAGGTTGTGATCCGCTCTGAGCCTGCATTGCAGGGAGAGCAAAGTATAAGTCTAATAAATAAATAAAGAACATTATGAACATGTTCCATGTAAAGGTCGTAGCATTCCTAGCTAAAAATGGACATGATTCTGGCTATACTTGTGTAGCCGTGGGTAGCCGTGTTGGTCTGCAGTAGAAGAGCAGGATTTGAGTCCAGTGGCACCTTAAAGACCAAGAGATTTTCAGGGTGTAAGCTTTCGAGAATCAAAGCCCTCTTCCTCTGACTCCAAAGTCCTATAAACTAAGTCATACATGTGTCTGAAAAAGGGGTCTCTGACTCTTGAAAGCTTATACACTGAAAATCTTTTTGGTCTCTAAGGTGCCAGTGGATTTAAATCCACCTAGAGTGGTGTTTGTGGGGGTTTTTTCCATTGTAAATTACAGTAATTACAAAAAAGGGTGTAATGTAATTATTATCAAAATTAATATGAAAATGAAACAAATTCCCCTTCAAAAGATGCACTTTTGCCTCTCTTTGATGCTACCAGTTTCACTTTTCAAGACAGTCTAATAAAGGCATAGAGAAAGAACAGTGTCTCTTAAAGGGGAGATAGAGGCTCTAGGCTTTCTTGATTGATGGCAAGCTGTAGCCACAAGGATTACATGCATGTGTAATGAAGGATATGGGGTGGCACTTGCCTTCCTTTCTCCTCCCAATGCCTGCACTGCTGTATAAAATATTCCCTTGCAGTCTATACTTCCCTGCTTGCTGGCTGCTCTCCAAACATCCCATCCAAGCAATTCTTCCTCCAGCTGTCTGCCTGCTTGCCTGCCTGCCCAGATGTGTTACCTGCCTGCACAGATGTATTACCCTCCTCATGCCACCTAATGCTGTTGCCTTATCAGTTTGCCTCTTCTCCGTTCTACTGTTCATCCCACTGAGTAGTACAGTGCCAAGTTCCCTAACAGCATATCACTATCTGTGTTACTGGGCATTTGTAATCTTTCCTATCAATTCTCCTATAGACTTCAATACTAAACATAGATTCCTTCCATTGTCTTGAAAAGGAGGACCCCTTAATCACATCTGTCTGAAATCTGGCTGCATGGGTATTCTAGGGGACTACTGCAGTTTCCTTGAGTTCTGTCCAATTTGGGTGAAAAACCACAAAGGTAAAGACCTGAGAGGAGAGAAAAACAAAAAAGAAATAATTACAGTAGAGAATTCTGAAAACAAAACAACAATAACAAGAGAAACAATAATGAAACAAACACCATATGCAATAACAAAACAGTCCCTTTTTTGAATTAGCAGCAAAAATGAAACAAACTGAAACAAACTCCCATGCGCAAGTCTAATAACAACCTCACATCTCTTCTAGGAATAATTCTGAATTCCTCATCTCTGCTGCTTCTACCCATGGTCCCCATTTCAATTTCACTTCTTCCTTGTACACTTGAAACCTATGATTCTTAACTTTTGTCTCATTTTTTGATTCCTTACACCATTCTCCACCCCCCTGCAAGTTATTTCAGGACTTAACAAGAAGTTAACAGTGCAATCCTAAGAAGAGTTACTCCAGTCTAAGCCAACTAATCTCAATGGGCTTAGACTGGCATAACTCTGTTTAGGAGTGCACTGTAAGTCTTGTTTTATAAGGGAACGGGAAGAGTTAGAATCAAGTAGATGGAGCAGACTAAAGTTTGCATTTTGATTTTCTCTTTTGTGTGTGGCGGTGTTTGTGTGTGTATTGGAGCTCCTTGTCTGGGCACTACAGTATGTGGGCCTTTTCCTTTTAGCAATATAAAATGTAGCAATCACCGAAATGCACAAGCAGAAATTCTCACTTTAAGAGCCTGTCTTGCACACCCCGTCTTCCCTACTCACACTGTGTGCGTGTGTGTTTGCCTGGGTTTGTTCCTGCGTCTTGGGCTAGATTAATTACTGTCATCTCCTTCACTTACTCCACTCTATATCCAATTAACTGCCGTGACAGCAACTAATTAGACCGCAACTAGTATCCTTCACTCTACTTTTACTTGTTGCTGATATATTAACTCAGGTGACAACCACCGAAGCAGCCAACAGATGAAAGTGTCACTGGTCATCATCTACCATTCTTAGCCAAACCATCTTCAGCGCATAATCAACCTCTCCCGGGAAATTATGCTTCTGTCTGAAGTATAGTTCCTGTGTTATTATTCCATGCTTCTTTCTCCTTCTCAGAAAGGTGTCACCATGTGTATATACAGGAAAGAAGAAGAGGGAAATCAGTGTTGACCTTGTATGGGGAGGGACCATGGCATGGGCTGTGGGAAGGGGAGGGACGGTGGCTCAATGGTAGATCATGTGCTTTGCATGTGGAAGGTTCTAGGTTCAATTCCTACCACCTCTGGCCAATAAAAGTTCAGGAAGTAGGTGACATAAAAAACCTCTACCCAAAGCCATTGAGGGCTGCTGTCAGCTAGAATATACAATGCTGACCTTTACAGACCAATGCTGATGTGCTGAGATGGCATTTTTCTTGATTTCGATTTTGATCCGTCTCATTTTTTTGTGGCTGTTATTGATGATTCCTTAGCATTTCTTTTATATCTTTTATACACCATTTGTACACCATTGACACACCACTTATATATAATAGATGCACAAATGGCATTGAAAAATATCCATGAGAAAAAAAAATGATGCAGGAAGATGGAGAAAAGAAAGACTCGGCTTCTCACAATATAAGAGCAAAATCCAAATGGAGGTATTTAAATAACAACAACAACATTCAGGAACAACATCAACATTCAGGACAACTTAATGCCAACTCAGGACGTTTCTGCATGGCCAAAGCCTCCAAAAGATTGCATGAAACTCACAGAACGAAGCATCTTCTTAGCGCAATTTCCCAGCATGATTCCATTTAATGGTGCATTTTCTAACGTTATCGCACCATTAAAGGGGATAGTGCTGGGAAATTGTGCCAGGAAGATGCTTTGTTCCATGAGTTTCACATGATCTTACGGGTGCATGTGAAAACGGCCTCAGAGTGGTTTATGAAGTGTGTTATTATTATCCTTATAATAATCACCCTGAGACATCGATCCCAAATGTTAGAAGAGACCTTATCAACTCTCTCCTGGTGGCAGCTAGGAGTGCAATAGCAACCAAATGGAAAGACCAATCTCCACCTACTACAGAACTTTGGTTTACAAAAATCTGGAACCATTTGATAATGGAAAAAATAACTGATAATCTACATCAGACGGAATATCAGTCTTCGGGATCAAACTTCTGGGAAAAATGGATCCCATTTTATGAATTCATAGAAGCAAGAGATCTGCAACCTCCCTCTTCACACCACTCATTGTTAATGTATTAAAGTTGAAGCACTGTGTTAATATTTGTAAATGCAATGTATTATATTGATTTGTTGTTTAATTATTGTTACAGTTCTAAAATTGAATAAAAATATATATTAAAAAAAAATAATCACCCTGTGAGGTTGGTGGAACTGAGAGAGCTCTAAGAGAGCTGTGACTGACCCACGGTCACCCAGTGGCTTCAAGTGGAGGCGTGGGGAATCAAACCTGGTTCTTCAGATTATACTCTTGTCGCTCTTAACCACTATACCAAACTGGCCAAATCAAACCAGCAAACTTGGAAAATTTGGTCTTGTCCCGACCGAGTAGCTTCCACATACCAAAGAGCACAAAGTGGTAGAAGTATTCAATGTGGCGGCTACACTTTTCAGAGGACACGGTATTTATTTATGCATTTATTGAGAAGTTTATAGCTGCCTCTTAGACCAAAGGCTCTCAAGAGTGCCTTACAGCATAATGAAAATAGAAAGCACCATAAAAACTTCAGATTACCTGAAGGATTAGCTCCTCCCATAATATCCAGACCACCAATTAAAATCTGATTCTCAAGCCCTTCTTTCTGTGTCCCTTCCTTCAGAGGTTAGGCAGATGGCGACTAGAGACAGGGCTTTTTTTCTGGGGACCCATTGCCATTAGAATTCCCTCCCCATGAGGCTCGCCTGATGCCTACTTTGCTTACTTTTAGGTCCCTGACTAAAGCACATCTTTTAACCTAGGCTTTTTACCCAGGCCAGTTTGGTGTAGGGGTTAAGAATGGCAGGACTCTAATCTGGAGAACCAGGTTTGATTCCCCATTCCTCCACTTGAAGCCAGCTGGGTGAACTTGGGTCAGTCACAGCTCTCTTGGAGCTCTCAGCTGCACCCACCTCACAGGGTGATTGTTGTGGGGATAACAATAACTTACTTTGTAAACCACTCTGAGTGGGTGTTAAATTGTCCTGAAGGGCGGTATATAAATCAAATGTTGTTGTTCTTATTTAGGGTTTAATGGTCTGCTCTGTTTTATGGATAGTTCTTATGCAGCTGATGTCCAATGTCTGTGGTTTTTTAATGGCTTGTATTATATATATATATATATATATATATATATATATATATATATATATATATATATATATATATATATATTGACTGTTAAGAAACACCTTTATTTACATGTAGGAATTCTCTTTCAAGGCCCTTTTTATTTCAGAGGAATGAAACGAGACGAGTGGGTGGCCCCAATCCCAGGTCGGCCGTGCTTCACAGGCTTGTAAGTGATGGAAAATTCACCTAAATAGTGGCCAATCATTTCAGGCTTGATTTCCACCTGTTTATTTTATATTTTTTATTATTATTATCCTCAAGCAGGACTCTGAAGAGGGACAGAGACATATTCGAAATAAATAAATAATCATAAAACAGAACATACTGCGAAAATATCAACCATCATAGTCTCATTCTCTCACAACAAAGCAGTCATATTAACACAAAGTAACTAGAATTTCATCCAGAGCAGACAACAGAAACAAAACCAGCCAGGCCACTAACAAATTTAAAAAGCTCATATTTATTCTGTGGTTGTAAGGTCATCAGATCTGGGAGCATGTGAACAGTTGAGGGAAGAACTTTACAAAGTTGGAGGGCCACAACTGACCAGGCCCTGCTTCGCATTGCAGTCCATCTCATATCTGCTGCCACTGGAAGAGGGTGGAGGGCTGTGATGCAAATCTTCTTTGCCAAGAATGAGTAGGCCATGACTTACAACTAGCAGGAACTTGAGGAGTGGGACATGGGGTGGTACATAGCATCATACGCACCATAATGACACTTTTGGAAAAATCTGTAAGTCACATCATTTAACTCTAGGAATTGCTGGGGTTTATGTAAAACCATACAGTTTCAAGCAATTCCTAGAGCTATGTGACATCACTTCCAGTTTTTTGCAGGAAGTGACATCATGGCACACAGACCACAGGTATTTTTTTAAAAAAATAAAAATAAATTAAATACTGGTTGGATCTATGGCTGGCAACAAAGGGTGCTAGTGGGAGGCCTTGCAACCCTAGATATAAGGCAGTAGCCAGTCCTTCATATAACCTGTCCCCTGTTAGGGGGAATCACAGTTTTAAATAAAGAGTTACCTTTATTTAAAATAAATAAATAGTTATCTTATATCTATGTTGGTTCATCCTCTCCTCCTCCTCTGTCAAACTTTATCTAAGCAAAAGAAGAGAAGATAAGCTGAATGGCTTTGGCACCTTGAAACTGGAGTGCCTCCTTGTAACCAATGTCATGGGCAGTGGGGAGGGGGGCTAGAAAGAAGAAAGCATGAATGTCAGCAGCAGCAACAAGGGGGTGGGGTGGGAATTCATATGGGACTTTTTAAATCAACATTTGAAAGAGATAGATGGTTTGCACATGTTATATTTTGCTGTGTCTGCATGGTACTTGTAGCTTTCTTTCTGTTTTTCCTTCAGATATTAAGTGGTAGACAAAGATTGCTAAGTGAGAGGCAAGTCACAGATAGACATGGGCACGAATGGGAAAAAAACTGAACAAGCTGTTTATTGTTCGTTGCCATCCAAGAACAATGAACAACGAACAGCAACGAACATGACCCTGTTCACAAACATGTTCGTTGTTCATTGTTTGTGGCCCCTTAAAGATCCCTTTAAACTATCAGCTGGCAGGTGGCAGGGGGAATTCACCCCTACCGCCTGCCAACTGATAGTTTAAAGGCCCCTTTCCTCCCAGGGCCCTTTAAACACCCCACAAACTGACCTTCCCAATGTCCAATACCCAAAAAATGTGCAGGGGACATAGTCCTCACTGTCCTCCGAAGACCCTCCAAGTTTCAGAGAGATTGCACCCCTGGAAAGGCATGATCAATGGGTCATTCCCTTTGTTGTCATTTTCTCTTCACAGTGGCAAAAATGGGACTCTCTGGTGGAAGCTACTTTGAGGGGTTACAAACTGACCTTCCCAATGTCCAATACCCACCAAATTTGCAGAAAACATAGTCCTCACTGTCTTCTGAAGACCCCCCCCCCCAAGTTTCAGAGAGATTGCACCCTGGGAAAGGCATGATGCATGGGTGTCCCCTTTTGTTGTCATTTTCTCTTCACAGTGGCAAACAGGGACTCTCTGCTGGAAGTACTTTGAAGGGTTAAAGCCAGAAAGAAAGCCAAAAGGAGTTCAGACAGAGTTCAGTCCCTGCCGTTGCAAGGGGAATTGACTGAAGGTCCCCAGACTGTCTGGCTTGATGAATGGCTGACGAAGGCAAGGAACAACGAGGCTTGCAACCACTTGTTCGTTTAGAATGGAGCCTCATGAACGGCTTGTTCGTGAACAGACGAACGGGCTGTTTGTGAGTGCTTTCCATTTGTAATGCTGTTCGTGCCCATGACTAGCCACAGACTGGTTTTGCATTTCATATTCCTTTTCCCTCCCTCTGCCACACAAAAATGACTCCTGGTATTATCACTATTTTCAGTCTCCCAAGTTTTCTTTGCCGCTGCTCATTTGTTTCTTTTACAGATATTTATAAACACACACCATTTTTATTAAATTTAAGAAAAAGTATAAAGGCCATGGTCACACAGATAAGCTGTGTATATTGTTGTGTGTGTTATGTGCCGTCAAGTCGTCTCCGACCTATGGCGATCCTATGAATGAAAGACCTCCAAAACATCCTATCTTCAACATACTTGCTCGGATCCTGCAAACTGGAGGACATGGCTTCTTTTATTGAGTCAAGCCATCTCATTTTAGGTGTTCCTCTTTTTCTAGCATTATTGACTTTTCCAGAGAATCTTGTCTTCTCATGATGTGACCAAAGTACGATAGCCTTAGTCTTGTCATTTTAGCTTCTAGAGAGAGGTCATGTTTGATTTGATCTAGAACCCACTTATTTGTCTTTTTGGATGTCCATGATATCTACAAAACTCTTCTCTAGCACCACATTCCAAATGAATCAATTTTCTTCCTGTCAGCTTTCTTTACGTTGTTATGGAGGGAAAATTGACATAAGGAAACAGAAAATGAAGCAAAAATGAACAAACAAAATTTTGGATCCCGTGGAACTTTCCTGGTAACAGAGTCACCTTTTTTTGGCACCAAGTGCCTTCCCCCTGGTGCAAGATGCTTTTCCAAATTGCTTGTTTGGATTTGCCAGCTCACACTTCTATTGTGCAATCCTAAGCAAAGTTACACTCTTCTAAATCCATTGAAGTCAATTGTAACTGTGAATGTAACTGTGCTTAGGACGACCCTGTCTAAAACTGAACCTCTAGTGTTGTGTTCCAAGCCTTTCATGAGTTCTCATTCTTAAGCAATGAGGGAATCTTATTTCTTATGGGCAGCACCTGCAGTAGAAAGGTATGCAGTGGTGTGGAAACAGCATGGTTTTGTAAGCATTGGTTTGGGGGGGCGTTCATTTAACGGAAACTGAGAAGAAATGGCAGAAAATACGTATAAGTGACAAGAAAAACAGGCTTATTGTGCCTTGATTAAAATTCAGCAGTTTGATTTCTTCCGCATAATGCTAGGTTCTGCTTGGCTGCCTGGCTGCTTTCGGCTCTGCCTCTCTGTCAAAGCAAAGATGTAATTGGAACTCTAATGCTGACCTTGGGTCCAATGCGTTGGCCTCTGTTCTTGGCAGAGAAGGTGAGGGTAATGAGAAGCGTATTTCATTTACGGGTAAGTAACAGCTTATCAGTCAAGTACTTAGCACTTCTGTTAGTGTAACCCTCAAAGGAAGGAAAGGGGTCAGGGTGAGTCTTGTTCTAACCACACAGCATAAAGGTGTCTGTTAGAGAGCACACTGGTCAAGGGAATTCTCCAATTCATAGAACATAATTGTATTGAAATGGTATACGATGCTACATCTGCACATAAAAAGAATATGGAGTGGCATCTTATCATTTTGTTCCACTAAGTAAGGAGTCTTGCTTGGTGTATAATAGGTAATCTTTTCACAGAGGAAATTGGGATTTATTCCTAATTTCTATTGCTTTTTCTTTTTTGGCTGTGTGTGTTTTTTTTCTTTTTTCCTTTTTCCCTTTGCTATTTTTAAAAATCTGGAAAAACTTCTTAACAAAACATTTCTTTCAAGACCAAGCCAATTGATATGTTATAAAGTCCCCATGACTATCAAGTGTGTTTCTATCATATGTAGAGGAAGTTCCCCATTAGAAATCTCCAAGTAGAGCATAGAGATGTCTGGAATTACAACTGACCTCCAGATGACAGAGATCAGTTCCCTTGCAGGAAACAGATGCTTTGGAGGGTGGACTCTATGGCCATATACCCCACTCGGGCCCCTCCCTTCCCCAAACCCCACTCACCCAGACTCCACCCCCAAATCTCCAGGAACTTCCAAACCTGGAGTTGGCAAACCTGTTTGTACTCTATCAAGATCAGCCTATTGACAGTCTCACTCTCGGTATGCTGATTTTATCCCTTCTTCCTTCAGAAAGGTACCTCCTTGCAACTTAATAGCCTAATCATTAGTTCATTGGGGCTGGGGGAAGATGAGAGATCTTCCATCAACTGGAAATGCATTCAGACTTCATTTCCCAGATAAATTCAGTCCAGTAGCAATCCAGCATCTAATGCATGCATAGTGTTAATGTCCACAAGAGTTTGTTTTTAAAAACCAGTTCCAAGAACAATGAATATTGAAGGGATTTTGTCTGGTAAAGGAGGAAGGCTTTAGCATATAGAACAAGATTTTACATTCTTCCTCCCCCGCCCCTCCTTCTTCTAATTTCAGGCATGATTGATTAAAACCCACTGTCGGAGAAAATATCAATTTGCACGAGGCAATGGGCAGGAAACCGATTTCAGTCCCTTTTGCAACGCAAACTGCAGTTTGTGTTTCTCCCCCGCCCCGCCCCACATATTCCAAATTGGCTCCCCACACTTCTTCTCCTTGGATGGAAGCCAAGAAGCTAGCTGCTGACTTCCCTACATGGGACAGCAGTTGGGAAAATGATACAGCCACAGTTATTTAGGCAAACAGGTTTCTGCAGTGATGGGGAACGGCCAGATGCAACGTTGGAAATTACTTGGAAACACACGTCGAACAAATCAGCACAGCAAAGGTGCCAGATGACAGTTGCTAAAGTGATGCCAAACAGCAGAATTTCCCAGCACTAAGCCACTCCTCTGCCTGTCTTAATGGTGCCAGCCTGTGTTTTAATACATACCTGAGCCTTGCAATCACAGGAAAGTTATTGTACCCCACTAGAAAAGCCCTGCGATTCAGCTGGAATTTGAATAGGGAACATCGACAGGGAAAATGTCTTACTATTCTCTTGCAAAATCCAGGTTGGGTCTTCCCCTTCACCAAGGAAGCAAGCATTTAACCGCTGTGGTTCAGAAGAAACTAGGGTATAATTATAATAGAGGAGTCAGCTTGGATGCTGCAGAGGTATGGACAGATTTGCTGATATTAGAATGGTGTAGCATGGAATTAGGGTTGCCAAATCTGGGTTGGGAAATTCCAGGAGATTTGGGGTGGAGCCTGATGAGGGTGGTTTTGGGGAGGGGAGGGACCTCAGCAGGGTATAATGCCATAGAGTTCACCCTCCAAGGCAGCCATTTTCTCCAGGGAAACTGATCCCTGTGCTTTGGAGATCAGTTGTAACTCTGAGACATCTCCAGGCCCCTCCTAGAGGTCAGTGACCCTAACTGGAAGTGATGTCCTGCCGTGTCCTTCAGCCAGACATTAGCCATCCCAAGGAGTCCAATGTGACTTCTCAGACCATAATTATTTCTGCTCACTTTGCCTCACCATTTGTATCCCATCAAACTCCCACCCAAGTCCATCCCCCAAATGAAGACACGAGACAACCACACTTTGGTTTTAAATAACTTTATTTAAATGGCTGGTCTATGGCATCACATTAACTATATTGAAAGGCAGGACGCACTAGGCAGTTCAGCAGCAACCATCATTTGGGCAACACCATCCTAGCACCGGACATGGCCCCTGACTTTGCAGGCTTTGTTTTTTTTTTTATTCTAGCCTGCATGGTTAAATGTATCAAGAGGTGCCAAACCTCACCTCTCTCCCCTAGCACACTGCACAGGCAGTTCAGGATTTGGTTAATGCTGGCCAGCACCAACACTGTTCCTACTACACCCTATTGTACAATGAATGATGGGCTGTTTCAAGAATGGCGCTTCACAGGATGCTCACAAATTCTCCCTACTTATTCTCCCACCTGTTCTTGCCATTTCTAATGACAGTCTAACCAATTCAAGTCCGGGCTTATTGGCTTATTGACACCACTCCTAGGAACAACACGAAACAGGTGAAAAAGATCCCCTGATAGGCCAGTCATAAGGGTTCTGAGGTGATTGGCTAGAGCCAGTGTGGTGTAGTGGCTAGAGTGTTTGACTGATATCTGGGAGATCCAGGTTCAAATCCCCACTCTGCCATGGAAATTCACTGAGTGATCTTGTGCCAGTCACACCCCCTCAGCCTAACTGACCTTGCAGTGTTGTGTGGGGATGAAATGGAAAGGAGAAGGAAAATATAAACTGTTTTGTGTTTCCACTGGGGAGAAAGGCATCATATTAATGAAGTAAAATAAAAATAAAGTAAAATTTCATGTTGCCCCATTCAGCAGTATGAGACAAATACCTTGATTGATTGATTAGATTTTTAGACCACCCTCCTCTAGCAAGAAAGATAGAGCACCTTTACGAGATAGTTTAAGGGGTATAGCTGCATTGATGTGCAGTTAAAAAGCAAGATAGCAACTTAAATACCAACTAGATTTCCAAGGTAAGCTTTAAAGAGTCCAAGCTTCTTTATGGAGCTTTGACTTTTGAAAGCTTATACTTTGGATATCTAGTTGGTCTTTAAGGTGCTGTTGGGTTTAAAAACAGCTTCATTGGGATGTGAGCCCATTTACACAGCCTTTTTTCCTCTTACGTATCTTCCAGTAGGCTGGGCAATTACCCGCTCCACCTTATTCAAATTGGAACCTACCTTATTCAATACCATTTGTGGCTCCAATGGCCTTGCTTAAATTTCTGGACAGTTCTCCCGACCTTCAGAATTGGCTTTTTGAGGGTCCAGGAAACTGCAACAAGAAGAAGGAGGAAGACAAGCTCTGTTCCTTGAGCAGAACTTCACTTCCTGTTGTTATGGTCCAACCATATGTTTTGAACTTCTCTCAATATTCCTAGAGAAACTTTGCCTGAATGGCAGGATTTGAGTCTAGTGGCATCTTAAAGATTTTCAGGGTACATGTTTTCAAGAGTCTGAGCTCCCTTCTTCGGGTATCTGAAGAAGGTACCTGAAGAAGGGAGCTCTGACTCTTGAAAGATTATACCCTGAAAATCTCATTGGTCTCTAAGGCTCCACTGGACTCAAATCTTGCAAACCGAAATGGCTAGCCTCTTAAAACTTTTCCTGAATGGGAACCACCTAGCTCCTAGTGAAATTAGGGGGCAAATCTGTTGTCAGGGAAAACATGCAGATGGGAAAGTTCCAAGAAATCTGCTAGAGAACTTTGCTGTGAAGTCAGAAAAGATAGCTCTTCCTATGTCTCAAGTTTCCTGTTGACAGTGTCATCAGAATATCTATCTATACAGTTTCCTCACTTGCCAACGGCTAAGCACCAACAGAGATTTACAGTGCAGACAAACTATAAATCCAAGCAGTATTGTGCTCGCCATTTAATGGCAATGCTAACTAGATGAGAATTTATGCATTGTTAGCAGTAGGTAGCACGCCACAGTAAACATAGGGCCACTACAAATGTCCTCAGCTGCATTTCATTCCCATAAAACATGATAGACTTCAGTGCGTATATAAAGTATCTGAGCAAGTAATGATGCTAGAAGGAATAAACAGAAATATGTAGCACTTACGTTATGACCAGATTCTAAGGGTCATTTCAGACATTCACCCCAATCCAGCTAATGAAAGACAGACAATGCACACAGTTTCTGCCACGTAAAAGCTCCATCCCCACTCATATTATCAGCAATACCACTGCACCAATTCATTTATTTGCAGGGCACAGAAGAGGGCTTCGATTCAGCGCCTTCACATTCTTCCTTCCCCCCCATAAATGATTGGTGCTATCTCGTACAATTTAATATTTATTTTGCGTCCCAGTCAGGGTACAATAGCACCTTAAAGACCAGCTAGATTTCCAAGGTATGAGCTTTTGAGAGTCAAAGAAATCTAGTTGGTCTTTAGGGAGCTATTGGACCTGAATCTTGCTCTTTGACTGCAGACCAACACGGTTACCCACCTGGTAGAATATCCTGTCTGAACCTCACAACAAATTGATGCGCTAAGAGGTCAGAGTGACTGGCTCAAATATGCAGCACAGATAGGGTTGCTAGGTCCCTTGAGTCCCCTGGGAACCAGGCACTCATCCTCTGCACTCTTGGGTGTCTCTTGTTCCAGGAACTGATGTCATCACACCAGTCAAAGGGTGGCCCGGTGTGCGCACCCATGTTAGCCAAAGGGCTGAATCGCCCCTCCATGGGCCCAATTAGGCCCCCAATGGGCTTGTTGCAGGGTGCGGGGGTGCGCCATGCTGCCCGGGGGCACACTGCCCCCCCATGCTGACCAGATAAGTGGGGTTGGGGGGAGGAGGTGGGATCAGGGGATCCCCTGCCCCAGGTGGGGGATTGACAGCCCTATGCACAGATGAGCTGGAATTTGAACACACAAAGTCACATAACTAAATATCCAGCATCCCCTGACTTTTCTTCATAAAAGCATATGGGCCTCAGACCAATTATCCATCCAGTCTGATATTCCACTTCCAATAATGGGCAGCCAAAAGGTTATAAGTAGGACATGAAGACAGAGATGACCACAAACTGTTGGGATGGATCCAATCATCCTCCAAGGAGACTTCCTCCAGCTCAAGAAACCTTCCTCCAACTCGAGCTGCTTGTCCATTGGAGGAAGAGCTACTCAAACTGGAGGAAGTTTCCTCAGGTGGGAGGAAGGCTTCAAACATTGCTCAGCGGAAAAGGAGGAGAAGGGTAGGATCCATACCATTGTTTGTTCCTCGAATCTTGTATTTAGATATTTACTATCTTTGTACATGGAAGTTCCATATAGTTCTCAATGCTAATATCCATTACAGATATTGGTTATGATGGCTAAAGCCCTGCATGGTCTGGAAACAGTATACTTGCACCTACTGCTGCATTGAACCTGCTTGGTCACCACTGAAACCCTTCTCTGTATACCAGCATTATTTAAAATTAGGTCAGAAGTGGAAAGAAACCAGATTTTTCTTCTGTGCAGCAGCCAAATGGCTGTACAAATCTATTGGGATTTAAGGGCCCAGCTGGAAAGCTGGTGATGTTGTTCAAGAAGGGCCTTGCTGAATAAAAGGACTCGGAATAAATCAATTACCACTGGCTTGTTCATTATCTGTGACTGTGCCGTATTGTTCCGCTTCGAGGACCCAAAGGGAGTCACAAATTCTGCTATCTCCATAATTTGGGTTTATTTACTGGTTGCATCTGATTACTGAAATGATGTAGCTGGAGAAAGGGTTCCCATACGGCTGCTCCCACGAGGAAAAAAGAAAGCTGAAACATTCATTCTTACTCTGCAGCTGAATTGTAATTTACACTTGGCTCAAAATCCACTGCTTTTTGTCAGCAACCTGGAACCCGGAGGGAAATGCAGCCTGTGCACGACTGTGGAAAGGGGAACTGTAAACAGAATAGTGATCAAGTACTCGAATTAGTTAGTGGAAGAAGTAATAGCTACAATGCAAAGATGGGCTTAAAATTTGACGTAGCCCCTGTGCTTCTTCCATGGCAGGGCTCTGCCTAAGAATATGTCAATAAATAGTAACAGAGACTTAATGAATAGTAGTCCTTTTTTCCATCATAGTTGATATTCATGCAATTATTTATTTGTTTGTTTGTTTAGGGAATTCATATGCCACCTCTTCAGGAATCATGTATGAGGCAACTAACTTACAAGTAAACACAAGACCAACAAATAATTTAAAAATCTTAAAATATCAAATTATTATGATGATTTGATGATTTGTGGATTTATGGACTAAGGAATTTTGACGGTAGAAAAAAGAGAGCCTATATCTTTAACATAGAGTAAGAGAAACTTTGAAAATGATACTCATATTTGTTGTGGAGTAAAACCGAAGCCTTCTTTTGTTTATATAGGGTTTTTTTCCCTTTTTTTGTCTGTATGTTCTGCTATTTTTGTTTGTTAGCTAATCTTTTGTTTGTTTTGTTTTTGAGTAACTGACTTTTTATGCTTTATTATATAAAACTTAATTTTAAAAAAATCACAACGTACCAATATTAAAACAAAACAATATAAAAATAAGCCACAGACATAAAATTATTATTATTAATAATAATACAAGTATCATACAAGGTAAAATAGCAGTAAAACCACCATAAAACGCCTTTTAAAGAAGCACAAACCATGTAAAAAGGGAGGGTAAGCATAAACAAAATCAATGGAATAAACAACCGATGGCATTAAATGATAGAATGCTGAAAAGAGGAAAAAACAGCACTTAGTAACAAACACATTATTTTATACATTTCCCAAAATACCATTTGTTAATGCCGAGCAAAATGCTCCGGGAATAAAGGGTTATATTCATAAAAGTGACTGATCCAGTTCACAGTCATTCTGTATTGAGGATTCATAAAGTACCTCCCGTGTATCATACCTATGCAAACCCTCCTCCTCCTCCATACCAGTTATGTTCTAGAAAGAGAGTTGCCAACAGGAGGACTGGGGGGGAAAAGAGCTTTGTCCCTTTAAGAGAGGCATAATGAAATGTTATTTATTGGGTGATGTGATTTACTTCCATGCCATGAAAACTGCAAGTTTCCATGCAGGAAGACTCTATTCAATGGGCAGGACATTTGTGGGCAACCCTACCTCATTATTTATTTTTTATTTATTTGCAATTTTCCCCCCTGACTTTCTGCCCCTTTACACATGTCCTGGTTGGAACACTTTTACTTTATTTACTTACACAAATTTCTCTACCACCTCTTCAGAGAATCTGCTTGTGGAAGCTTGCAAAATAAAACATAGTAAAAAAAATAAGAAGTCATTAGCAATTAAAAACCCAGTGTTACAAATTGAACAGGAACATTAAAAGAGCCTAAAACAGCTTTCAAAGAGTCTCATAAAACAGTTATTGGGTTATATGCAGACTGCAAGTCCCGATTTTAAAAGATTAATTAAAAGCCTGGATAAAAGAGTAGGTACCAGATAATAATAACAACAACAATAACAACAACAACATTCGATTTATATACTGCACTTCAGGATGACTTAATGCTCACTCAGAGCAGTTTACAAAGTATGTCATTATTACCCCCACAACAAAACACCCTGTGAGGTGGGTGGGGCTGAGAGAGCTCCAGAGAGCTGTGACGAGCCCAAGGTCACCCAGCTGGCTTCGTGAAGGAGTGGGGAATCAAACCTGGCTCTCCAGATTAGAGTGCCACGCTCTTAACCACTACACCAAACTGGCTCTACACCAAACTGGCTAAACCTGAACTATAAAGTTATTCCACAGACAAAAGGGCCATTTCCACACTATTCACCTTCATCCAGAATGCTGCGAAACGTCGTGAAAAAAACACAGAAGATCGCGTCTTCTTGTGCGAGTTTTGTGCGATGTCGCGCAAAACTTGTGTGAGAAGACACGATCTTCCACATTTTTTTCATGACATTCTGCAGCGTTCTCGATGAAGGTGAGTAGTGTGGAAATGGCCAAGGTGCCACCATTGAAAAAGCCTGGTCTCTGATTGCCACTCAGCTTACTTCTGAAAGTAACCTTGCACATAATCGGCATATTGCGCTATATACAGGCAAGAAAATACCTTGAGTGGCATGCATGGTGGCAAGGGCAAGATACTCAGACATTCTCTGAGTTTCTAAATATTTGAAATTTAAATTCAGAATTTTGTAGTATTTATACATTATGAAGTATTTGATGAGCATCTCGCCTTGTACAAAGATCTGATTATTTTAAAAAAAAACCTCCCCTTTCAGCTCAAGAGGCTTAAAAATAATAACGAGCAAGATTTGAGTGCAGTAGCATCTTAAAAACCAACAAAGAGTTCCCAGGGGATGAGCTTTCGAGAGTCAAGCTCACCTTATCAGATATAAGTAGGAATGGAGATTGGAGTCTTTTTATTCCGGTGAGGTGGGATGGATGTTGCAAAGAATTAAGAAAGGATGTAATTAGCCTGATTAGCCACTAATTACATTTCATATCGTACCTCCACATTCTATCTTACTTCTTTACAACACCACTCCCACTTTCTGACTGGGATAAAAAGATCTCTGTTCCTACTCATATCTAGACATGGGCACGAATAGGGGGGAAAAATAAACAAGCTGTTCATTGTTTGTTGCCATCCACGAACAACGAACAACGAACAGTAACAAACATGACCCTGTTCACAAACATGTTCATTGTTCATTGTTTGTGGCCCCTTAAAGATCCCTTTAAACTATCAGCTGGCAGGTGGCAGGGGGAATTCCCCCCTGTCACCTGCCAGCTCATAGTTTAAACGGCCCTTTCCTGCCAGGTTGAAGGGGCAGGGCCCTTTCCTGCCAGGGTCCTTTAAACACCCCACAAACTGACCTTTCCAATGTCCAATACCCACCAAATTTGCAGGGGACATAGTCCTCACTGTCCTCCAAAGACCCCCCCAAGTTTCAGAGAGATTGCACCTGGAAAAGGCATGATCCATGGGTCATTCCCTTTGTTGTCATTTTCGGTTCACAGTGGCAAAACAGGACTCTCTGGTGGAAGCTACTTTGAGAGGTTACAAACTGATCTTCCCAATGTTCAATACCCACCAAATTTGCAGGGAAGATAGTCCTCACTGTCCTCCAAAGACCCCCCAAGTCTCAGATAGATTGCACCCCGGGAAAGGGTCTCCCCCTTTGTTGTCATCTATGGGTCTCCCCCTTTGTTGTCATTTTCTCTTCACAGTGGCAAAAACGGGACTCTCTGCTGGAAGTACTTTGAAGGGTTAAAGCCGGAAGGGAAGCCAGAAGGAGTTCAGAGTTCAGTCCCTGCCATTGCCAGGGAAGTTGATTGAAAGGCCCCAGTCTATCTGGCTTGATGAACAGCTGACGAAGGCAATGAACGAGGCTTGCAACGACCACTTGTTCGTTTAGAATGGAGCCTCATGAACGGCTTGTTCGCGAACAGACGAACGGTCTGTTCATGTTTTTTTTCCGTTCGTAATGCTCTTCGTGCCCATGTCTACTCATATCTGACAAAAGGAGTTTGACTCTCAAAATCTTATACCCTGGAAACTCTTTCTTGGTATTTAAGGTGCTGTTGGACTCTAACCTTATTTATCTACTGCAGGCCAAAACAGCTACCCACCTGAAACAATAATGAGATAAATAGATGGATAAATGAGAGACCCTGTATAACAGCCATTACAGCTACAACAAAACACAACTAGCACAAGCTCTCTAAGGACATAAAAATTCAAGGGAATGGAGGGGAATTACCCACCGGGATTTAACAATTTGTCACTGAGGTTAATGTGATTCATCTGTTACTCACTCCCACAGTTTGGTCTTCAAAAGGCCTTGATATTTGCAGTATTTACATCATGAAGGTTTAGTAACCAAGAATAATAAATTGAACAGAACGTCTTCATGGGGAGAAAAGCACTATGGCAAGAGCCGTGTTTTCTGAGACAGGTTGAACTCGATAGATTGTTCACTTCACCATGCAACCTGCAGCATCTTTAATTTAGTTTCTCAGACATGGCTCCTTTGGTTCTAACTCAAGAGAATGTGAATTTCTTTACTTATTTATATATGCATTTACTCAAGGTGGATTACAGCGGGCTCAACCCTGTCCACAGCAGGGGCAGAGCCTATGCACAGAGTGTTCCCAAGTGGAAAGGGCGTGTCTGGATAGAGAATATGAGAGGCATGCATATTCCTTCTGTTGCCTTTATTTATTTATTTTTATTTATTAATTTGATTTTTAGCCCGGCCTCCTCGCGAACAGGCTCAGGGCCAGAAATCACCTAGAGCCAGAAATACCCAATATTCATGCACTACAGTGGGAGGGGGAAAATAGAGCTCAATTGTAACATCAATTGTACATACCAAGTGTCCAGCATGCACAACCAACCACCACTAGCCCTACCTAACTGGTTGGCCACTGTGCATGCTGGTCTAGACGGACCACTGGTCTAATCCAGCAGGGCTCTTTTATGTCCTTAAGTTCTTTTATGTACACAGTACAAATTATTTTCCTTTATATGTGTGCTGGGTAATTATCATGTTACATTCAACATATATACAGCTCAACGTGTGATTTAAACCCCATATTGTCCAGATAATGGTCCCCAGTTTCATTTGTAATGTGAATGTGCTTTGGCTCATTCTTACGAACACATACATGCAGGATGCATGTGTATTTGCTGTAATATGTAAACAGGGCTGGTATTTTATGGGGCAGGGGGCATCTTTCTGTGAAGTGATACACCCTAGCCAGATGCAACAGATTCGCCCTGGAAGCTTTCGCTCATGTGTTTTTAGTTCATAGATCCAAGCCAATAGAAAGCAGTATGGTTTTTTTCTCGAATGATTCTAATGAAAAGGAATGTGATTTTTTTTTTTAAGCCTTGGCAAGCAAAGTGTTTTGCCATCGTAAATATTTCATGTTTTCCCTGCCAAGCAGGGTGAACAGGTATTAATGAGTATCTCATTTTCTGCTCCGCTTGATACCTGTACGAAACATATTTCACTCTCCACTAACCTGTTGGATGTGGAGAGAGGGGGAAAGGAGGTGTGGGGGGTGGGAGGTGGGTTGCATTAACGACGTGCTTTTGCCTCACAGCACCTTGGAGGGATTTCATAGCTCGTCAAGAGGATGCTGTAAAGTGGATTGGGATATTTCCTTCCATTTAGTCATCATTTAAAAACATTTTCTTCTTGGTGGCCATCTGTAACTTAATCTGGCCGCTCTAAATTCCTAATAGGTAGGATGGAAATTAAAAACAGCTCACTGCTATGAATGGAGGCTAATTTTGGTCCAAAGTGTTAATTTGCTCTTTGAATGCTCCCGACTTCCCCATTTCGTTTTTCACCACACTACACAGACAATTAAAATGGAATTACAAACATCATCGAAAATGAAGTATAACGGCAGGCAAAGTGTTAGAGCAAACAGTGGCGTCATTAGAAAGGAAATGGAGACCCAGAGCCGTTGATCATTTCATGTTATTTGCTTCTTCTAAGTGGCTCAAGTCTGAATATTTTTTGTTCCAGTTTTCAGTTTAACAAATAGACAATTACAGCCATTAATATGACATTTTTACAACTGGCAAGACAAAGAAAAAGATTGCACTGAATCATTATGTTGGTTGTTCTGATACTGAATAAACATTACCCAATTTTCAACCAATGTATCATCCCATTAAAATTCATGTCTTGCCATGCCATCCTAAGCATACCCTTGCTAAGTCTCCTCAGAACCCTACTTATGTCAATTCAGAAAACACATCCTTAGGAATGGGCTGCTAGGTTATTAAAGGCAATTGGCTTAGAAAAGTGTACCTCTCTTAATCTCCCATCATTGGCTATCTTTACCATTTCATATCCACCAGATGTTCTTATGGTTTTCTTCAGTTATGGAAGCTGCCCGGGCCTTCCACTTGATGGCTATACACATTCTCACGGAACAAAAGTTTGGCACAAATGCTGCATCACAGATTTCTATTCCACTTTTCAAATCCATCAAAAAGTACTATGGAATGGCCTTCCAGAGGCCAGGTACCTTGGCCTGAAATTGCAGGAACTGATGAAGTTGTATTTAGTGGGCTTTTGTGTTTATGAGTTTGTCTTTATTATGCTTTCATTACTGCTTTGTTGTTTTTTATGTTGTTGTGAGGTACTTTGGCCTGTGGCGGGGGGGGGGGGGAATCAGGATATAAATAGTTTAGATAAATACTTTTCCAATTAGTTTTTAACATTTCCCACTATGGTTGAAGCTTCTTGAAATACAGTTGTGTGAGTTTCCTTCCTGTATCTGCAATATTCTGTAGTCTTTTGCAGGGGGTGGGTACGGGATCTGAGGTTAATACAAAATTATCATACCATGGGTCCAACTAGTTTAGTATTTTCTGGCAGTGGTTCTTCATGGTCTCCAAAGATCTCTCCTGACACCTGCTTCATGAGACTGATTTTTACTAGAGATTGAACTTGGAACCTTCTGCATCTATTCAGGGCCAAGCTACAAGTGATGAATGACACAGGTTGGACACTTGTCAGCTTCCCTCAAGTTTTGATGGGAAATGTAGGCGTCCTGGTCTTGCAGCTTGGCTCTCCGACTGCTGTCCAATGGACTTTTCAACTGTCACTTGTCCAACATTCCGCCAAGCTGCCTACATTTGCCATCAAAACTTGAGGGAAGCTGACAAGTGTCCAACCTGTGTCATTCGTCACTTGTAGTTTGGCTTTCAGTCATTGAACTATGTCCCATCCCAGATGGGAAGGCTCTAAAGCAAATTTTGTACTCGCTAACATGTTCTGTGGCAGTCTTTATTTTCCTTCTTGTATAAGGGGATCACACAGGCTTGCATGCGAGTAGAAGAACAAATTTGATCATGTTCTCATGCAACACACTAGCACAAGATGTGAAACAGCCGTAAAGGAGGTGGAAGGAATCAAAAGCATGTGAAGGATACCCTTGGGTCCAATACTTTGTGCGAAGTTCAGAGCTTATCAGATGAGCTCAGAATATAGATACATTATTTATTTAATAGTTTTTAAGGGTATTAGTCAAAGATTGTCACTTTGACTAAAAAATAAACATGAAGCACATTCTTCAACATGTGGTTAATCTTTTGTTAATCTCGAAGAAAATACTTAGTTATCTACTTAATATACATTGTGTGTGTGTGTGTGTGTGTGTGTGTGTGAGAGAGAGAGAGAGAGAGAGAGAGAGAGAGAGAGAGATATTTCCTTCCATATTATGCATTTCCATTTTGGGGAACTATTACACCAGCCATTTTATCATACGTCCTGAAATGACAAAGATTCCCTCATTTCCTTTCAGATGGAGATGTTGACAAGGGATGCCACTTAATTATCCCAAGGGTGCAGGGTGGCTGCTAACGTTGGAGGGGCACCAGAAAACATTCTGATGCATTACGGCTCAAAAACAAGAAATATGGGACATGATATGGGTCCTTAGAAAAACATGCTATGTCTTTCTAAGGACATGCTATGCCAAGGAGAGACACCTTTAAGTCTAAGGTTGTATTTGGATGCAGAGTGTGGGAATGAGAAGTAGTCAGTTTCCCTGAGAAAAAATGGCTGTTTAGAGCCATATTTTATACTGCACTGAGATCCCTCACCTTCCCAAACCCCTTTCTCTGTAACATCCCTCCCACCTTCTGACCAGGATACAATAATAATACCCATTCAGAGTGGTTTACAAAGTATATTATTATTATCCCCACAACAATCACACTGTGAGGTGGGTGGGGCTGAGAGCTCTGAGAGAGCTGTGACTGACCCAGGATCACCCAGCTGGCTTCAAGTGGAGGAGTGAAGAATCAAACCTGGCTCTCCAGATTAGAGTCCTGCCGCTTTTAACCACTACACCAAACTGGCTCTCCAAAAGGGCTGAGGGAATCTACACCAAAAGGGCTGAGGGAATCTTCATTCCTATATGTATGTGAAAGCTTACACCCTGGAGATCTTGTTGACCTTTAAGGCGCTACTGGACTCAAACCTTGTATTAAGAATCCTGCCTTTTGTTGTCTCCTTGCTTGCATCAAGCTACAAAAGTGCCATGACCACACAAATCCATTTTCCTAGAGTCAGAAAGGACAACTGAAGAGAAAGGAATGGGAGAAAGATCCATAATCCTTACACCCATGAATCTTTGGATCCAGCCCACTGACATCCAATGGATATACGAAGAAACAAAACAAAAATAAAGAGCAAGAAAAAAATGAGGCACAATATGTTGGGTGGAAATGGCCATAATTGCTGGTGCAAAGTACAAGAACGCTGCTGCACACAGTTGTAACATCCATGCATTATCACAATGCATTTTAATAATCCTTGAATATTTTCTTGTAACAAGAGCTTTTCCCTACTTGAACATATTAAAGCAAGAAGAATATACCTTATTTGCAAGCACTGATAGAAACAGAGGGGGAATCTTGCTCCATGCATCCTTGTTGCCCCTTCTGGGTATGAAAGCATGAAAGTATCTGATAATTAAATATTAATTTCTCAATACTTATCATATTGTTTGTTTTCCAGATTTTCCAGAAAACAAAGCCTCTTTTGTATTGTCGAAGGCTTTCACGGCCGGAGAACGATGGTTGTTGTGGGTTTTCCGGGCTGTATTGCCGTGGTCTTGGCATTGTAGTTCCTGACGTTTCGCCAGCAGCTGTGGCTGGCATCTTCAGAGGTGTAGCACCAAAAGACAGAGATTTCTCAGTGTCCTGACACTGAGAGATCTCTGTCTTTTGGTGCTACACCTCTGAAGATGCCAGCCACAGCTGCTGTCGAAACGTCAGGAACTACAATGCCAAGACCACGGCAATACAGCCCGGAAAACCCACAACAACCAAAGCCTCTTTTCTATGAACATATGAAGCTGCTGTATCATGAATAGACGTGGGCATGAACAGAAAGAAAACAAACATGGTATTCATTGTTCGTTGCCATCCACGAACAACAAACAACAAACATTGACGAACATGACGTGTTCACGAATATGTTCATTGTTCGTTGTTCGTGGGGGCCAGCAAGCTCTCCTCCAGCCATTAAGATCCCTACCACACCACTCCCAGAAACCCTACCTGAGCTGGCAGCAGGAAATGTACAAATAATAAATAATAGCTTGGCCCCAGAACCTGGCAGCAGTCCTGGAACCTGAAGGGGTAGATCCCTACCGCACCACTCCTATAAACCTTACTTGAGCAGGCAGCAGGAAAAGTACCAGTAATAAATAATAGCTTGGCCTAGAGCCTGGCAGCAGCCCTGGAACTTGAAGAAGTAGATCCCTATCCCACCACACACAAAGAAAATTCAAGCTCCAATGCATTCTCCCTGTCTCTCTCTCAAAATGCCAACAGCAACTGTCTCTCCCTCACTGTCTGCAAAACCAGAGCTGGGAGCCCCCCTCCCCGCTGCTCTTTGCTTCCTTGTAACAAATTTGGAGCTCTACACTTGAAAGGAAGACCTGCCTATCAAGCTAAATTGGGCTTAGATTGGGGTTTCCAGGGCAACAGCAGGAGTTCAGACAGAGTTCAGGCAGTCCCTGCCTCTGGTTTCCAAGAGAGTTGATTGCAGGTGCCAGACTGTCTGGCTTGACGAACAGCAATGAACGAAGCTTGCAACGACCACCTGTTCATTTAGAATGGGGCCTCACAAACAGCTTATTCGTGAACAGCTGATTGGGCTGTTCGCGGCTTTTTTTAAGTTCGTATTGCTGTTTGTGCCCATCTATAATCATGAATCAGACAACTGGTCCACCTGCATTAATATCTATATATCACAACTTATATTTATTCCACCCTTTCTCCAAGGAGCTCTTGATTCTCCCTACCTCTTCCTCATCATCAAACCAGCCTCCCCCCCCCCAAGCGGGCTTCCTTTTGTCATCACACCAGGAATGATGCCATTCCTGGCATGACAAGGAAGAGTTCCAGGGCATTTCCCATGCTTTCCACCACCCCCACCAACCAGGTGAATGGTGGTAGGGTGTGAAGGCTGGGAGTGAGGGATCCCTGCTCCCACCAGGGGACTGGTAACCCTACTGCTAACAGGAAATGTCAAGACACCAGCTAGAGACAGAGATACTATCAAGCTATGCTCCCCTAAGGTCACCAATACTCAGGTGGGACCTGAAGTTCTCAAGAGAATACTGAGACCATTTCCCCTGGAGAAAATGGCAGGTTCAGGGGGCAGACTCTATGGTATACCATAAATTCAAGATGAACTCACTCCCTAGATCCCTCATTCACAGACACTGCCCCCAAATCTTCAGGAATTTTCCAGACTAGAGTTAGTAAATCTGCCACCCTCCAGTAAGTGGATTTTGGCTAATGAGTACAGTAGAAGGAACTGGGGAAAGGTGTGTGTGTAACTTCTGTGTGCAAAATGGGTCTTCTTTCTCTGCTAGCCGATCTTCTACCTAGCTTTAGGCTAAGAGCTGAAAGACAAGAGTCCTTTGCCTCACACCTCTGGACAAACTGAGGATGTTAATTCCCGTGTGTAGAGAAAGAACTCGGTGAGATGTTATTCAGCCGCTGCTAGCTGGCAGAATTTTCCCCGTTTCTCCCCTGCCCTGCATGTTCTTATTCTCCCTCTGCCTTTTCATTAAAGAAATGGATTTATCTTTTTCATGAGTTTTGTTTTATCAATAAAAACAGGTGGAGTTGTAAGTAAGAAGAGGAATATAGGTAATATTTCCATTTTATCTACCGATTTGTGAGATCTTCAGAACATTCCAAGCTACAATTTGCTTTAATCTAATCTCTAACTTTAATTGAAATCCTGTACTTGTTGTTAAACTAGGGTTGCCAATGCCAAGTTGGGATATTCCAAGAAATCTGGGGGTGGGGACTGGGGAGGGTGGGGTTTGGAGATGGGAGGGACTTCAGCAACGTATATTTACATAAAGGGCACCCTCCAAAGCATCCATTTCCCCCCATGGGAACTGATCTCTGTAGCTGGGAGATTGCCAGGTCCCACCTGCAGGTTGGCAACTTTATCTTAAACAGATCGCTCATATTTTTTGAAACCTTAATATCCAATTACTTGATTCTCATATCTTCTCTTTGTATCCCACTCAGCAAAGGAAGGGGGGAAAGAGCCACACATACTTCTCTGGATTATAGTTTTGAGCTTTGACTGTAGAAAGCACATATCTTGGAAATCTAGTTGGTCTCTAGGGTACCCTGGTCTTGAACATTGTTCTTCTCTGGATTAGGTTCCGTGAGACGTCGTCAACTTCTCCTAAGTACGTATGCCTTTGCTGTCTAGTCAAAACCAACTTATGGTGACTCTAGCAAGGGGCTTTCAAGGCAAGAGATGAGCAGAGAAGGTTTGCCATTGCCTTCCTCTCCAGAGCAACCCCAACCTTCCTTGGTGGTCTCCCATCCAACTACTGACCTGGGCCAATCCTGCTTAGCTTCCAAGATCTGAAGAGATCTCATTATACTGTGCCACCTTCCCTCTCTCACTTGTCCCTAGACTCAAATTTATTAAGCCCAGCACAGCATAGCCAGCAATCCTACCAAATCTCATGGAATACAATTGGACTTATTTTCAACTGGATCTGCTTACTATTGCTCCCCTAATCAAGCAGTCCCAGTCAGTGCAGAGTAGGGCTGGGGAAGATTCATGACATGAGCAAATCTTATTGTGGAATCGTGCAATCATGCTCACTATTTTAAGAAATCAGGATGTTTAATCTCGGGTGGGTGGCATGCTCCTATTGGCTACTGATGCTGCAAGTGGCCATAGACTTCCCCACAATTCCTAGAACTACTGCTGTCAGTCTCCAAAGCACTGAAAGGGATCCACACAACCTGGGGAAATGTTTGCAATTTAGAGGGTTATTTCTAAAGGAGGATCCACCCAGCCATTTATTTTATTTGGGGCTGCTTCTAAGAATCTCCTGATCCAAATGTCTCCCCAAAATTTTGAAAATCTTAATTATTTTGTTTGGCTTCCGAAGCAGAACTGATGTGATGGGACCATCAATAGTTTCCCTTTCTTTTATTTCCATATTTTATACAGAATGCACATTTCACTGCCTTCAGTCTGTGTACCTTTTCATTACTGATACACACACATGCATTGACAAATAGATGTGGAAGAGCAATTCTGATGTGTACCTGATTGCATTAAGATTCTATACTGTGGTATTTTATCAATATGCACATTATATGCATCAGTAAAATGATGCACACAAAGAATGTTGATGCAATCATCGTGTTCAAGAACATCAAGATCACTTTTTTGCAAAATTTTATCAGTGTGCACTGATGTAGAGGAGAATAAAAGCTATGTGTTAGGCTCACAGAGCTTCTAAGAGCCAATAGTGTCGAAAGCAGATACATAGTGGCATTTAGTTCTTTGGATATCATCTTGTAGGATAGATGACTTCTCTCTGTAGTGCTCAGAAATTCCTATCAGAAAAAAAATCTGTTATAGAATCATGAATAAAATGAATATTTGCAATATTGTATTGTGGGTTTTAAAAATTGCAATTATCCTGTTAAATTAATTTTTTTTAAGCAGCAGCAACTGGCACAGCCTCCAATTCCCAACTTAATTTTAGGTCTTCTCTCAGTTAAACTGGAATTCACAGGGAATAGAAACCCAAAATAGGAAGAACTGCTTTTTTTTTTTTTAACATGGAGATGCTCACCCTTCCAGTCTAGGCCTAATGGTTACCCAGATCACTGCCTCATACAGGTCACAAGCTTGACTATGGGACCAAGATTGTATTAGCACAAATACAATACAATCAGGGGCCAAGGTTGTATTCACGCAAAATGTATGCGACTGTACCATCAACCTGCAATTGCTGTGTGGGGAGTTTTTTCTTCTCTAAGCTTCTTTACACCGAAGCTCTTTCCTCCTTGAGAGAAGATTCCTGGTTAGTATGGATTATACTTCTTCCAATGGAGCCTGGGCAGACAAGACCCCTGCCAGTGAGATCATATGAGCCCAGTTTCTGAAGCCAACATCACTTAAGCTCCTATTGGGGCTGCTGCTTTTGTAGAGGCTGAAGCATTGGCAAAAAAAACTCGCTCAGCTCCATTCCTGAATTGAGGGATTGCATTACCCATAGGGTGGCCAACTCCAGATTGGGAAATTCCAGGAAATTTGGGGGTGGAGCCTGGAGAGGGCAGAGTTTGCAGAGAGGAGGGACCTCAGCAGGAATGTGATGCCATGGAGTCTGCCATTCAAAGCTGCCACTTTTTCCAGGGCAACTGATCTTTGTCATCTGTAGATCAATTGTAATTCCTGGAGAACTCCAGGTCCTGCCTAGAGACTGGCAATCCTAACAGCTACCCAGCTAAGCCAAAACTTGGTCATTTCCACACGTTTTTACCATCGTGCAAAATTGCGCAAAACTCACAGAACGAGGGCATCTTCATGGCGCAATTTCTGATGTCACCCCATCATGATTCCGTTTTGTGGCGTGATGACATCAGATATGGTGCCGTGAAGATGCTCTTGTTCCGTGAGTTTTGTGCAATTTTGCATGAGGGTAAAGACATGTGAAAATGACCCTTCTGTTGTCTCCATCTTATCAGGATGTTCTTTTCTTACACCTGCTTATGCTGGGTTATCTACATTTGACCTGATTCTGTCTAGTGGGAGCGAGACACTGCCATCCAAGGTGCAGTAGCAGCACAGATGTATTTTCATCCACTTTTACTTTTTTTAACTTTGACCCCTTTTGCATCTTCACAGCAGGTGAAATCAAATCTCCCACAGAGTCAAAGGCCGGGTAATTAAACAATACACAGAAGAACTACTTCCATAACCCTGTGTGAAAATGAGCATGTGTGAAATGATTCAGACTTAGATGAACAACAAATAAGACAATTTAAGACCCATTGTTCATAAATGACTGACTGGTTTGCTTACTCTTTATTTAAACAATGGAAGGTGGAATAGAACACAGGGCCAACAGGTCTGTGGCTAGAAAACCAGGAGTTGCAGAAAGCTATATGAGAACGAGCACACATGAAACCTTGCTAATTGCACAGTAATGTAGCATTTGAATATTCAGAAAAGAATTCACCAAACAGACTTAAGTTGATCACAAACGGACAAACTGCTCAATGGTAGTAGCTCTTTACCTGTGACCAGCGAGCAGAACATGAGCTGAAACTGGCAGGTGCTTGACCATCCCTACAAGTGTCGCTATGTGCCACAATCCTTGACATTTATTTAAATAATTTCTATACTGTCTTGGGAGGGAAGGCAGCACAGAAATGGTACAGCTCAACCTTGTCAGATCTCAAGCTAAGCAGGGTCAGCACTTGGACGGATGAACACCAAGGAAGACTCTGCAAAGAAGGCCATGGCAAACCACCTCTGCTTCTCACTAGCCCTGAAAGCCCCTTGCTGGTGTCACCATAAGTTGATTGTAACTGGACAACACACACACACACAACAATGCTGTCTCATAGCTACAAGTCTATTGAGGTGGTGTCCTGGAATAAACACATAGGCAGCCAAAAACATCAATCAATTTAGTCTGAAAAAACAAGGAAACCAACAAACGAAACAAAGGTTCCAGAAATTGCAACTGGTCCAGAACGCGGCAGCTTGCATCCTTACAGGGACACCATTTAGGACACACACCCGTCAGGTGCTATGCCAGCTGCACTGGCTTTCAGTTGAATTCTGGATCTGGTTCAAGGTTTTGATTTTGATATTGAAAGCCCTTAATGTACTGGGACCAACATACCTGGGGGACCACCTCTCCCACTGCATCCTCCAGAGAGCCTTGCGCTAAGCTGATAAGCAGCTGCTGGTGGTCCCTAGCCCAAGGGACATCCATCTGGCCTTGACTAGGCCTAGGGCTTTTTCAACCCTCTCCTGGTAGAACTGTCTCCCAATGGAGACTCTGGTCCAGCAGGATATGTTACAGTTCTGCAGGACCTGTAAAATGGAGATTATTCTGCCAGGCTTATGGCAAAAGCTTGACGATATCCCTTCTGATTTTCCATGCCCCCGCTGTACTGCCCTGCCACCCTGAGAGTAATTGTTCCATCCTTTCACTATCTGAAGCTTATGGTCTTAGTTCAGCCTCTTATGTGAATATTGATGCCTGTTTTTATTGATTGGTTTGGTGTGTTTTATTGTGGTTCTAGGCAGGGCTTTTTTTTCTGGGAAGAGAGGTGGTGTAACTCAGTGGGTTGCCAGCACAGGGGGCAACTCTTTGCGGGAGGTGATGCTCCTGGTACCACAAGTGCACGCATGCTCCCTGGGCCAATGACATCACTTTGGGTCAGTTGGAACAAGGAAGGAGTTTTTAAAAGTTTAAATTGCCCTCGACAAAAATGGTCACATGGCTGATGTCCCCGCCCTCTGTCTGGAGATCAGGGGGTGGGGCCACCAGCCATGTGACCATTTTCAAGAAGTTCTGGAACTCTGTTCCACCACATTCCAGCTGAAAAAAAGCCCTGGTTCTAGGTGTATATTTTAAACTCTGTATTCAAACATCGTTGTGAGCCATCCTGAGCCTGCGTGTGGGGAGAGCGGGATATAAATGTAATAAACTAAACTAAATTAAAATATTAAAGGAAAGGAAAGCCCACCAATTCCTAATTTTAGTGCCGTTCTGATGGGCCATTCTGAATCAGTCTTATTACTTACTGCCTTTTCTCTTTCTTCAAGCCTTGGAGCCTGGCATGTTTTTCAAGAGAAGCAGACAACAGTCAATAGTCATGAATTGGCGGTGTGAACAGACCCTAAAGAGTTTCAAAGTGTTTTTTAGTTTTTTTTAACTTTCTCGTTTCAAACCATGCAGTGAATTTGATAGTCAATATCACTTTCCCCCCATTTAATGGCTGACTGCAGGAAAAAATACCTCTTAAAAACCCCAGGTGCTCAAAAGCTTGTGCTTGTGCTTTGAGCTTGTGCTCAAAATTACACATAAGTCCCACAAAGAAAAATAAATCATTACTCTTATTGATCATGGCTGCTGTTCCATTGTTGTCTTGTTTGGGATTTTAGATTTGATTTATTTTTTAGTCCACTTTAAGAAAAAGAGCCACTTAAAACAAAGGGAAACACGAGACCTTTCCGTGCGATCATAAAGAAGCTGCATTCATGGACTGCAAAGTAGCAAATAAAATTAGCAAAATGCATAGATCAGATCTGCTCAAATGATGACAAGACTGATGAATCCCCCTGTCAAGGCATTATGTTGTGCCATTTGTATGAAAAAAACCCCTTGGTTTTGCTACTCTAATAAGGCAAAAAAAAGACTTTAAACAATTAAAGTGCACCATGCAAAAACAGTATAATACTCAGTAATCACTTAGATACCATTAGAATGCTAAAGTGCAAGGTGCAAGAGTAAATAAATACAGTAATAAATAGAATATTGCAATTCAAAGTACAACAAATAAATACAAGTTCACATTCAATGATAAATACAATAATATAGTATACTTCTTTTATAAGACCATGTCACCAAAGAATACTACACTATTCTCTCTACTTAAAGAGCTCAAAGACTTAACTATAAACATTTGATGATATTTATATCATCTTGGAAACCTCAGGAAAGTCTTTCTTATAACTTTTATGTCTCGATCCCAAATGACAGTTTAATGCTATTGTTTGTACTTTTCAATTTTTCATTGAGGTTTATTATCAAGGAGTGGCAAGTGTCAGGCACAGGCAGCCCACCTTTCAGGGTCAGTTGTCAGTCTGATGGGACAAGGATAATACTGTGGTCCAGGCAAGGGTCAAAGTCCATAAGCGGCAAGTCAGCCGCATTTCAGTCCGGTGGCACCTTAGAGACCGACAAGATTTTCAGACTTTAAGCTTTCAAAAGTCAGAGCTCCTTTCTTCAGCTATTCTAACTCTTGAAAGCTTATACCCTGAAAATCTTGATGGTCTCTAAGGTGCCACTGGACTCAAATTCTGCTGTTCTACTGCAGACCAAAAGAGCGACCCAAATAAAACATAAGCAGCAAATGAAACTGTAAAGGCCGGTCACAGTTAAGCAGTCCAAGACAGGCAGCAGGTCAAATCCCCAAAACAGCCACTGAAATTCAGAAGGGACTCAGAAGCTAGAAGGAGTAATCCAGGTCAAGCAGGAAGATGCACTTAAAAGGGAGTGGGAGTTTAGCCTGCTGGGACCCTCTCAAGCGAGAAAACCAACTTCTTACAGGTATTCAAGCAGAGGAGGGGAGTCCTGGGCATATATCTGCTTGCTGACTGAGCTCTGGGCTGAGTTTCTGTCCCCTGCTCTGCTGCAGGCATTTAAGCCTGGCCATGGACATGGCTAGAGGTTTGGACATAAGCCAAACCATAGAGCCAGTTTTGTGTGAGAGCCAGTCTGATGTAGTGGTTAAGAGCGCGGGACTCTAATCTGGAGAGCCGGGTTTGATTCCCCACTCCTCCACTTGAAGCCAGCTGGGTGACCTTGGGCTAGTCATGGCTCTCTGGAGCTCTCTCAGCCCCACCCACCTCACAGGGTGTTTTGTTGTGGGGATAATAATGACATACTTTGTAAACATCTCTGAGTGGGTGTTAAGTTGTCCTGAAGGGCGGTATATAAATCGAATGTCGTTGTTGTTATAAAACTTCCCATTTACACATCCCAGTCTTGCTTTTTTTTTCTTCTGAGAGTTAGAATTGGATGCCATTTTGTTCCGCTTTGCACCTGAGGTATGAAGGGTTCCTTGGCAGCTGAACATGTGGCTACTTCTACAGGCTTTCCGGCATAAGTCACTTCATATATGGGCAGGCTGCGTCTTGGTAAATTATGCTTCATTTGTAAATTTATGTGCTTCAACTTGAGGTAGCTTTTCCACCTGCAGAGAGTTTTCTTGATGACCAAAGACATCTATCCCCCAGAGATATGGGTAGGCCATTAAAGCTGACCTACTTTTTGAGCGCAGATTGCTTGCGTATCACCTCATCTTTGTACCTGAGCAGACAGGACACATTATTTAATTATCCTGAGTGTTATGTGATTTTTTTAAACACCTGCAAAGCTGGTGACATTCATCATGTTGACACATGCTCGAACTGGCCACAAGTTTTAGAACACATCTGGGGTAGTGGCCTGCACTCGTGGGCAAACCAAAAGCCTTTATTTGAAAATCTCTCCTGAGCACCCACAATCAATCTATTCAAAGGGAAACAAACTAGCACCTGAGAACCAGTTTGGTGTAGTGGTTAAGAGCACGAGACTCTAATCTGGAGAACCTGGTTTGATTCCCCACTCCTCCGCTTGAAGCCAGCTGGGTGACCTTGGGTCAGTCACAGCTTCTAGCTCTCTCAGCCCCACCCACTTCACAGAGTATTTTGTTGCGGGGATAATAATGACATCCTGAAGGGTGGTATATATGTTGTTGTTGTTGTTGCTGTTATCTACCACTGGCAACCATCAATGAGATGGACGACTTTTCCTGTTAACAAATACTGGGTAGTGCAAGCATGATGTACCAAGAGTACAAAGACACGCAGTCTCGATATACCTCCTTCATTGGACACATTTTAACAATAGGAATTGGGCAGATGATGAGGGCTGGGGGGGGGGGGAGTGTGATCATGAGTCTATGCAATCACTTGCACATATGGATTTTTCGAGGTCTTGACTGTTTGTAACCCTTGTCCACTAGAGGGAGATAGACAGTTGGGGTATTCCTTAAGGAAAAAAAGGTGCAATTTTCCCTGAGAGACTGGAGGGCCTGAAACTGCAGGGAGAAGCACTCTCTCCTCAGAAACACTCCTTTCTATTGCCTCTTGTGTGTATGTTGGTTTTTCCTCTTTAAATAAAAATATTCTTTGACCTTAATAGCACCAAGTCTGATCTGCTACCTTGGGGAAAGGACCCCGTAAATACTGGTGGAGTTATCCCGTAGTTACCCCTCTCACATAGCCTTATTCCTTGCCGCTAATTCCTCCCACTTACTCGCAAGGATCCCTATTCCAGGTAACATCAACAGCTCCTTCACACAGCCCTCTTTCTCCTGCCTGCTGCTGGAGTTTTTTCCCCATGTCAACTGTTTCTTTTTGCTTCCCCTGCCACTGGTGCCTTGGGGCCAAGTTCTTTTCCCCTGCCATGCATGCCCCCCACCCTTCTTTAACTTCACTCTCAAAGAGGGCATTTATTTTATTTTATTTATTTCATTAAATTTCTATTCCACCCTCCCCACAGGCAGGCTCGGGGCAGATTACATCATTTAAAACCCAGTCACGACAATAAATCCATAAAATTCATAAAATTCATAAAACATTTTAAAATTCTTAGTTAATTTACATAATAGAATAGATATCAAGATGGCGGCCGATGATGCCCTCCCCCCCAGCCATGATGTCCCAACTCTCCCTTCAGCCCACCATTTAGCACTTCCAATCAAGCTGCCGGTGCCATGGAGCTACTGTGTGGGCCTTGTGGGACTGTCCTAGCCTGCTGAACAACCACAGTGATCCACTAACACACCAAAAGATAATGTATCACTGAAAGGCAAACATTTTTCAGTCCTGCATTTACTATCAATATGTTACAAAAATGTGATTGTATTCCTTTGAGGTTTGGCACACAGCTCCGCTGACTTCCTGTTGAGTGAGGTCAAACGTCCAATATTCCATGAAGCTGAGAATGCCACTATGTAGCTTGTAGCTTTTTAAAAATGTCATTATCGTGTCATTTGTCAGGAAGAGCTGGAGAGAGGACCACTTACCCATTAGCCCTGCAGCAGTCCAGGGAAAAACTAGCAGCACCACAAAGCTTTTCACACTGGCCACCTGCTGTAGCTGCAGGCATCTCCAAAGAGGGAGAATTGGCCCTCTGCCTACTTCGAACAACAGCCTTTAAAAGCAAACTTTGGGAGGTTTTTTTTATTGTGTTATTTTGTTTCATCTCTATTTTAATTCCACTTTCTTAAAACACTTTGAAACTGACCCTGGTGCTCCAAGGTTTAAAAACTGTTCAGTGAATCATGCCCATTTATAGACACCTTACCTCACACTGTTAAAAAGTTATAATTATTCATCACATTGTTTTAAAAAAGAAACTGTGTGTTTGCACAATAACCATTAAGTAATTTCTTTTTGTAATTAGCACTAATATCATACCTGTCAACAATTAAAATCACTTCTTGATGCTGTAATAAAGTTAATTTTTTTTTAAAAAAAACCTCAAATGGCATTTAACCACAACTGAACAAGCCATTTCTGATCCAGTCAAATGGCCAACTCTGCAGTCTTTGCATGTAGGTTACTGAGTAGTCTTCACTTGCTCTGAATTGTACCCATTAGTTGCCTGGATCTCTCATTTGATAAGCACAGGGATAGTTCCAGCATCCCTTCCCACCACCTACCCCTTCTGACCCCTCAGGGTTCTAAGTAGTGAAAGGCTGGGGGTGTGGACATGGGGCAGACATCAGCAACGATGTGATATCACTTCTGGGGAAAACCTGGAAGTGATAGCACACCTCCCTCGAAATCACTAGTAACTCTATCATAAAACCATAGAGATTGCAGCAATTCCTAGAGAGGCATGATATCACTTCTTGTTTTTTCCTGGAAGTGACATCACACCATTGGCCATTTTTTAAAAAAAAAATTCTCTCACCACTGCTCAGAGTTAAGGGCAGGGGATCCCCCATCCCCACTGGGGGGAGATGGCAACCCAAGCCTAAGGACTGCAATGGGGGAATCCTTCTTTCCTTAGTACAGCTTCATTGACGGAAGGAGCAGGAAGGGCCTCCATATTGTAATCCCTTGTGTTCATGGCTGTTAATCCATGTAGGTCCTAAAGCTTTGCCAGGGTTGGAAGGGGCATCTCCATGGAAATGAATATGGGAAAAATCCACTACCATCTACACCTTCCTCTGATGGTTCATGGGATACATCATCACCCTTTATTAGTGTACGCTGAGCAGACTTCTTCAAAGTTTTTGCATGAACATATTCTCCGCCATTTTGCAGCACCTAAAAAGTTCTGTGAACAACAATACATCAGCTGCGGCTCAATAGATCTTATGACCTCATTTGGTTTGTCCTAATTTTCCAAAGCAGGAAGTTCCCTGAACCACCATCCAACAAATTGAAAATCTTTCGAATGATGAATTGTTAGACTACCTCCCATAGCTTTCCCAGGTAAGGAGAAAAATGGATAGTCAAGGAAGTCTCCTATTCAGATCAATAACTTCATTAACCACATTTAATTCATCCAAGTTGATTGATACATTAGCTGCAGCGTGAGATCAGAATAAAGGCCGATCAGATGCTGCAGTGATTTACTGAACTTCACAGCCACTCTATAGATTAGGCTGTTGACTTCAGGGAGTGTCGCTCTGTTCTCGGCATGGCTAATTGGATTTCTGTGTACCCAATGAGAGCACCTTTCATCTTGGAAAAGAAAAAAGAATAGATTAGGACATACAAAATGGAATGGCAAACAAACAGCTTGCTTGTAATCCTGATGTGTTAAAGTAATAGTATTGTATTTGAATGTTGAAGATGCAGGTTCAAAGCTTCGACTATGGCTAAGTCTTACTAGGTGGCACTTGGTTAACTTACGGATGCAATGAACACCTGTAGCGTTTATCACAGATTTACAGTTGTAGATAAATGTACAAAATCAGGAAATATTTTTTGGGGGGTGGGGTGGGGATTCCAACATAGTAGCAGAATGTTGGTCCATGAAAAGAAGAGACCAACAGCAATTAGTTGTGCAATTAAGCCAATTAATTGCTCAGAATGAGGACGGAGCATTAGTTACGGTTGGATCAACAGTGGTCTTTGAATGAAGAACCTAAGTACTTATCAACTATCTGATCTCTGCTCCAAATGGTGATGAGCACAAGTTCGGCTGAATTCATGTACATCTGAAGTCTTTGAATGGGGAGGAAATTGTCCAGTGATGCTATCATTGAGAATAAACCGTGAAGGGTAGAAAACGCAACAGTTGTATATCCACCGTTGCCTGCAAGGATGAGCAAATCCAGAACCTAAGAATGGCACATCATGTAGATTGTATTGCTAGACACAAATGGTGAGAGTAAGGGCAAGGGGAACTCCTGTTTCGAGCTTAGGACCTGCAACTGCGGTCCTCAGCATCCTGATCTGCTAGGAAGTGAGTCTTATTGAATCCCTTGGGGCTGTCTTAACCTACAACACCTTATAAATGGAGGCAAGTATCTGCTTGACAGCTCTATTCACAAAGGATCGTTTTTATGAGCTACCCTCCATTATTACACAGCCCATCTGCTCTGTGTTATATTAATTTTCTGTGACAGCCTGCCTTGAAACCAACAAGTAGGTGTTTATTCATTAAGTTAAAAATATATTTGAAAAACATACTTGCGATACAGTATGTTATCTTTCAATGGTTCAAAATGTACCTAAGCAGCTACATTAGGCAACATGGCGGGCTGTCCAACGCATAATGCATGCATTTGCATGGATGCTTCACTAGAGAGACCTGATCCATCTCCATCCGTTCAGAGATTTACCCTCTAGCCTGGGAGAGGCAGCTGAACCCATAATGTTAGCAAGCCACACCAACAACCCTCCAAAAAGGCATCAAGAGGACAGAATAGGGACAGTGAAAAAAACATTCTTCCAGCTTCATTTAGCTCAGAAGATGGCCCCTCGGCTGATCTGGTCATATGGATCCATGCTAGAGTTAGCTCAGGGCTAGACTACTGCAATGCACTCTACAGGGGTTTGCCCTTGAAGATAACTTGGAAACTTCAGTTGGTGCAAAATGCTGCAGCCAGATTACTATTGAATGGTAGCAAAACATGCATGTGACATCCATTCTGCAGTCACTTCATTGGATACTGAGCAGTTATACCAGGGTCTATCCACGGTGCTGGTTATCACTATAAAGTCCTTTCTGGCCATGGACTCACACACCTGCAGGACCGCCTCTACCATTATACTCCACCAGGATAGATTCACTCATCTGATCAAACCCTTTTGAAGGTGCCAGCATGCAAATGGGTAAGATTGGCCACTGCCTGTTGACCCACATTGTCTGTGGTGGCTCCCACCTTGTAGAACGGCCTGCCTGAGGAGGTCACACTCATATCATTTCACAGAATGTTCAAGAGGGCATGTTTATAACGGGATTAGAACTGTTGTAAAATGGAACATTAGAAAGAAGGGAATAGGACTGACGTCTACTGCAATGCTTGTACGTATCCTAGTGCTTTTACTGCATTCTTGTCTATCTTTTTAATTTACTTTCTGCATTATGGTATGTCAGGCCTTAGACAATTTGCTTTGTTTGTTTGCATTGTTGTCCAGTTCTGTAATCCTAATTTGACTGCACTGTTTATTGGATGTCATACGTTGCCAGGTTGAAATGTATTTCTTCATCTCAGCCTGGAGGGGCTTCAGTTTTCCTGATCTCATCCACTCTTAGAGGCAAGATACACTTTATATTGAGAGAGACAGGAAACACTCCATCAAGATTTTAAAGGATGAATTAACACTGTTTTGCCACTTGAAACTGCTTATTTTTACAGGCAAGTCTTTTTTCCCTTCCATTTTCTTCCTTTCTACAGATAGTGACAGCTTAGGGAGTTGCTTTTGATCAGCAAAACAGCCTGGGTAGGATTGCTAGGTCCCTTACCCTCCTGCTTGGAGGGTTGGAGACCTGGCACTTAACTCATGCCAGAGGCATGTTCAATCCTTGTGCACATGCAAAGCACGTGCACCCCCTGGATCCAGTGCAATGATGTCACTTCTGGAAGTGACATCACCATGCCAGCCACATGAGCACTCCTGTGCTCTGCACAGGGCCTATTCGGCCCATTTGGGGCCGCAATTGCCCCCAAATGAAGCGCGACAATGCTCCCACAACCAACACAACAACATCACTTCCAGAAGTGACATCACCACGCTGCTTGGGAGTGAGTGCGCAGCGCATGTTCCTGAAGTGCCTGCCGGTGGTGGGCAACCTCCAGGAGCTTGTCACCACTAGGGGTCAGTAGGCAAGGTGGCAAACCCCCAGGAGTTTGCCCACCACCGGCAGGCACCTGAGAACCTTAAACCTGGGTGAAGAGAAAAGCAGCCACCCTCTTGTAGGCATAACAGGCAACCTGCTAGGGTGGCAAGCTTTCCATCGGCAAGCCCCATTGCCCACCACCACTCTGAGCAATGGCAGGAGAAAAATAAAATAAAAAGCCCTAGAGTTTCTAGCAATTCCTAGAGATACCCTTTGTTATTTCCAAGTTGTACCTGGAAGTGTTCTCATGAGATTAGTAATGTCCTTATCCCCACCCTCCTACCAGTTGCAACCCTATCTTCTCATCCTGCACTATGACTCCAATCTGCATTGAGGTCCTAAATGGCTACTTCTTATTTTTAAAAATGTACTGGAGAGATCCAGCCACGGACCTCCCAATATCACATCTTATTTTGTCTTCTCTGCCCACATCTCTGTTGGCCCCACCTCTGACTTTTACAAAATGTCACATTTAGCATGGAGTTTTACTAGCTGGACTGGAGAGCAGTTTCAGTCCCTCCATTGCTCAGTTGATTAGATCCTTATGTAATTCGAGAAATATGCTCCAATGCTATTTATTTTCCTTGGAGAATTGGCCATTTTGAAAAGGTTACAGCAAAATTTATTTTTCCCATTGAAACTGGCGACTGCTCTTTAGAGAGCCATGCAAGGTACGACTAGTATATTTATAGTTATTGTTGCGAGGCAGTGATTTTAGCCTTGATAAAAGGAAACAGGGACGGCTGATTGCACCTTGGTGGCTTGTTACATGTCCACATTTTTATTTCATTGTTATCAAATAACACTTCAGAATTCTGACTTATGACTCTTCAGATTGTAATAACTTGGAGGCTCATAGCAACATTTCTATACAACGTATAGCCCAATAAAGGTATAGGCTAAATGAGTTAGAGAAACAAGCATTCTAACTCAAAGTTTATGACTCTATCCTGTAGATGTGCAAAAAAAACCCATACATATATTCATACAATATCTTGTGCACTGCTGAAAAACATATGAAATAGTATTCCGCTACTAACAACAACATATTTTTGTGCATAAAAATTCCTTCTGCATCAATATTTGGAAAATAATCTGAATCTCTTGGATAAGAAAATTTTGCTAAATAGAAGGCAAACCAATTTTAGTAATGAATGTGAGTTCATTCTTCTGCTTGAATTGCAATTTGATTACAGCATGTGAGCAGCAACCTTGAGCACTCGGTGGGAAAAAATTCACCTTTTTATCAAGAGCTCAAAATTGTTCTCCATTGCATTGCAAATGTTTTCACAAGGGCATTGGGCTTTTCTAGAGCTGTAATCCTCTTCCCTCTGCCATCCGTCCAAGCACCCCTCCCCTCAGGAGAAATTTTACTTGCATGTTGCATTGGGTGAAGAGGGTGAGAGAGCTCAACATTGCACTTTACAAACAAAACTGAACTGAGAATTTAACTTACAAAAAAAGTTGGGGTTTTTTTTGGTTGTCTCAGTCCTGCAGAAATGGTGAAGAGAAAGGTGCCTGGCTTGCCTCTCTAGTAGCCTGGCCCAATTCGTCTACCTGATTTCCAAAGCCAAAGCCATCCCTGAAATGCTCTAAATTGGACTGCAAACACTTTACTCAGAGTGGAAACGCACGAGCCGAACTTCACATGAAGAGCGCTTGATCGATCCCGCAATCTTTCCTGGGAATTGTAGTCTTACCAGCCCCCCTCCAAGCAACTGGAGGAAAATCGAGCGAAGTGGATTTTCTTCCAAAGAACAGCTGCTCCACTGGGGAGATTCTCTTTCAAAGAGATTCTCTTTCAAAGATTCTCTTTCAAAAATCCAATCAGCTGGTTTTCCTTCAGGAGCTCAAGAGACTGGGTGGGGGAGAAGAAGAATGGGAGGGACTGGGTTTCTCGCTCGCAAAATACCTCGGCTTTTTTCCTGCCTCTTGTTATGTCGTTCCCAACCCCCCAACCCCATCCTGAGTTAGTGGAGGAACAGGGTCACCGGAGAACTGCAATTCAATCCAGTCGTTTTCAAGCAGACACCAGTGCAGATGCCACTGCCCCCAGAGGCTCAGAAGCGGCACATTCTCTCAAAATGAAGTGGATTTTAAAAGAACTCCTCATACGATTGCCAACCTCCAAATGGTAAGAAAGAAAAAATGGGGGGATGTCCCAGAGTCAATGCAGAAACAAAGGGACCACGAAAAACCAATCCAGCATTTATGTTCCAAATTGTAGAACTGAAATATACAATGCACTGGAGCTTGATATATATAATTACTGAGTCAAAAATTAACACCAAACCTCCCGGCTGGAGATGGCAACGGGCTTGCCAGCTTGCAATTTTCCCGTTTCGCAAGAGTTATGCTTCTTCCAAAGCCACAACTTTTCTGAAATTAATATACAAAAATTAATATACAAGTCGTGTGAAAACCTCCAAATGGTGGCTGGAGATCTTCTGGCATTATCACTGATCTCCAGATGACAGCGATCTGTTCCTTGAAGAAAATGGCTGCTTTGTAGGGTGGACTCTATGGCATTACTTCTTGCTGAGCTCCTGCCTCTCTGTGAACCCCACCCTCTCCAGGCTCCACCTTCCCAAATCTCCAGGAATTCCCCAACTTGGTGCTGGCAACCCTAACTTCCTATGATGACACTGATGGCCAAACTACAAGTAATGAATGACACTTGAACAGCAAGTGTATTTCTCCCTGTTCACTTGCCCTCCACTTGCACTCCACTTGATTCACTTGCCATTCAAGTGTCATTCGTCACTTGTAGCTTGGTCCTGAGGCATTTTTAGTCATAGAAAATTTATGCATGCACCAACAGTGGCTGTCCTGCCACCTGTCACACTAAATGCTTTCATCTGCACCCATGCAAAACTGCTCACTTGAAATTCTAAACAATCGATCTTTTTTTTTAAAAAAATGTTATTTTAAAATATTTGCACCTCACTTTTCTCCCACACAGTAGGAATAAATCATCAAATGCAAGCATATGGGGTACTTGATTCCCAAGCGAACTGACACCGCAAGCAAGGGATGTTCAGTTTTTAAATGTGAAAATGGAAGCACCGATCTTCATTTACAATTTCAGAACCATCTCTTAAAGCACACAAATTAAAGGAAGAAGATGAAGTTGATTAAGGAAAACTTCTGACAAGAGTCGGTCAAGATCAAATACTTTCAAGGTGACCATCCTACGGATACTTTCCCGAGGCAGTAAGCCCCATTATTGGAATTTATCTCTAAATAAACATTCATACAAATGGGTTCCGTATCTTATTGAAAGAGCAAAGCAAGCACTTGTCTTATCATTGGAATAACGTGACATATGTCCCCCTGCTACAGGTGCAGAAAGAATTACACGGGGTGTGCAGCCTAATATATATATATATATATATATATATATATATATATATATATATATATATATATATATATATATAAAAGTGGATCAGGGTACAATTCCAAGCAGGCCTACTCGGAAGTAAGTCCCACTGTAGTCAATTGAGGTTTGCCCACAGGAAAGAATTCTTAGAGCTGCCACACCAAAGAGGGAAGACTTTTCCCAGGAGCTCAGAGTGCCCTTACAATAGAATTTTTAGCAGATAATCCTTTCTCGTAGATCCATCGCTCCCTCCTCTCAGAATACCTGCCCCCTACAACAGAAGCATGTAATAGAAGCTGGCAGCTGCCTTGCCTCTTGATTTGCCTTGGCAAATTTTAAAAAGATACAAGTGGAGCCTGGGTTGTATGATCTTGCAATCCTAGTCTAAGTTTTGTAAACTAATCTGAAAATTTATTTTTATTTTGTTTATATTCCACTCTCCCCACAAGCACATGTGGGCCATTTCCACACGACTTACCTTCCTCCGGAATGTCACAGAACATCATGAAAAATACACAGAAGATAGCGTCTTCTCATGCAAAATCCCACCAGGAAGATGCGATCATCCGGGAGTTTTGTGCAACATCGCGTCTTCCTGTTGTGATTTCACATGAAAAGACACTATCGTCTTCGTGTTTTTTGCGACGTTCCGCAACGTTCCAGAGGAAGGTAAGTCGTGTGAAAACATCCGTGGTCTTCGGAAAGGCTACAATACTATTCAGAGTAATACAATAAAATAAAGTTCAGAGCAACTCTGGACTGGCATACATGGGAAGAAATAAGGCAATGCTTTTAGTGGAACATTCCATTTCAGGCAGCAGTTACAGAATATGACTGCTATTCATTTATTAAAATAATTCTAAGATATAGGAAAGCAGCAGGGCAAGATTCATAGACTTCTCCTTGGAATGCTTGTCTTGCATAAGATAATTTTTGGTGGAGGAGCATCCAGGTACCTCCACCTCTACAATACACATGGGCCTTTTTCACACTACTTACCTGCTCCCAGAACGTTGCGAAACATCGCGCAAAAAACATGGAAGATAGCATCTTCTCACAAGAGTTTTGCGCGACATCATGTAAAACTCTCGCGAGAAGACACTATCTTCCACGGGTTTTGCACGATATTTCGCAACGTTCCAGGAGCAGGTAAGTAGTGTGAAAATGGCCATGCTCTCCTCCAGCCTGTGTGTTGTTTACCTGTTGTGTAGCTTGGGAGCAGAGAGCCCTCTGTTCAGAAAGGGGTTAATGGCTCACACCTGACCATTATATTATTTTTTGTGAATTTGGATGGGCGTTCGTTTATTGACTGCTTCTAAAGCCCACATATTTGTAAAACAGTAGAGTAGCCAGCTCCAAGTTGGGAAATTCCTGGAGATTTGGGGAGTGAAGCTGGGAGAAGGTGGGGTTTGGGGAGGAGATGGAAGGGAGCTCAGTGGGGTATAATTCCATAGAGACCACCCTCCAGAGAAGACAATTTCTCAGGGGAATGGATCTCTGTCGGCTAGAGATTCATTGTAATCTTCAACTACCTCCTGGAGGCTGGTGGCAACTCAAATTCTGAGGAGCTCTCAGAACAGGCTGGAGAAGTCCTGAGACCATTGCTGAAGGCTTCCAGATTTCCTCCTCCTTTAGGTGGCGCAGAGTGGTAAGCTGCAGTACAGCAGTCCATGCTCTGCTCATGACCTGAGTTCGATCCTGGCGGAAGCTGTGTTCAAATAGCTTGACTCAAGGTTTTCCATCCTTCCGAGGTCGGTAAAAGGATTATTATTATTATTATTATTATTATTATTATTATTATTTATTTATTTATTTATTTATTTATTTATTTATTTATTTATTTATTCAATTTATATACCGCCCATCCCCAGGGGCTCTGGGGGTAAAGTGTAGATGACTGGGGAAGGCAATGACAAACCACCCCATAACAAAAAGTCTGCCCAAAAACCATCATGATGTGACACACACACACACCGCCCCCATGGATCAGTAATGACTCGGTGCTTGCACAAAGGTAATGCATTACTGTACCTTTACCTTACCTAGGTGGAAATACACATTACTAAGTACCTAGAGACACACAAGTGAACCTCATTTCCTCCCTCCAACTTTCCATGCACTTGTTTGCTCAGTTGCACTTCAGTTTGCTCAGAGCTAAACTACAAGAGATGAATTACATGAGGACATGAAGGGAGTCACAGTGTTAGCCAGGAAGCTGAGTTTTAAAAGACAGATTGGAAGGCTTTGTGAATTTCCCCTCTCTACAGAGCCAACAAAGATCTCTCCTCAGAGGGTTTGTTAATTTCCTCTTCACCTCCAAAGACTCTGTCAGTTTCACCTCCCCTTCTAGGATCTTTGCAGCTCTGTAGAGAAGGGTAATTGTCAGAGCCTTTTGATTTGTCTTTTAAAACTCAACTACCTGGCTAACATTGCGACTCCCTTCATGTGAGCATCCTTGGGTAATTGGTCTCTTGTAGTTTAGCTCTCATTGTGAAGACATTCACACATTCAATATCAGTGCCTTAACTGTAAAGGTATCTCACTTTCCCCCACATCCATTAATTGAAATGCAGATCTTGACATTTTCCCACACCCTAAAGAAATGCAAAGTAGCAAGTCAAAGGAGCTTACAGTACTCGTTCTTGCAGTGAAAAGAGAGCTGAATTGGTACGTTGCCCTCTAGAATCACTTGCAGATGTACTAGTCACACAAAGGGAGCTCTCATGAAAGTGGCATTCACGTGCGCTGAGCAAGAATAGCCTGCAAGTGAATTGAGGACCACACATAAAATCCTGCCCTGGAGCATCCCCAGGTAATTTGCAATGTGTATTTCCACTCTATGTTTCTCCATGCCTGTAAATTGCTCCCATAGCCAAAGGGCTGTTCTCCTAGTTGCCCAGGAAATCCATTGTTTCTTTCCCTTTTGCTTATTCCAGCGTCTCTCTTTCCAACTTCCCCCCTTCCTTCCTTTGCTGCTACTGGGCTTCACGAGGATTAAAAATGTCTGTGATACAATAATTTCCACCCTGGCTTTGTTTACATCCAGCTAGGCCAGTATGCTTCCAGATAATTTTCTAGCACCCCAGCAGCCTGAGATGAGAATGGCTTTGTTTTACAATGTGCTTGGTTCCATTCTACAGGTTGTACTATGCCTTTGTCACAGCTGTGCAAAGTCTGGATTTTCTTCTTGGTCAGATGGAAGCATTGCAGCAGGAATGTTAAAGCACCCTTCCCTTGAGAATGCCTGCTTCCTTTGCTACAATTGATTTGGATATCATGTATTTTGGAGCTGGATCGACCAATTTACAGATGGAACATAAAGCTGATGCTTTAAAAGCAACAGCAACCATGAAGAAATGAAACAATTGCAGTGGAAACAGCCACCAGATCCCAGCTGGATCTTTTTAAGTATGGTTCCCACCAGGTACATTACCAGGTGTTTTGGAAGCATTAATTTTTGATTTGGTCGAGAAATCGCATTAACTATCAAATTAGAGATATGAAGCACAGGATGAACAAAAAAAGGTGCATCATAGATTCATGAATACTACATACAACTTGTGGACAAAAGAGTCTATGATTCTCCATGAAGTCTCATTAAGATTAAAAGAGCAGTGATTTAAGATGAGGAACAGCATACGCTTGGCATGCAAAAGGTCCCAGGTTGGGTTCCTGATATCTCCATTGAAAGGATCGTGGGTAGTACATGTTTAGAAAGACATTTTCTCTTTCTGGAGAAGTTCTACCAGTCAGTATAGACAACCCTGAGAAAATATGGACCAATGGCCTGACTTGATATATGGCAGCTCTATATATTCCTACTAGCTTGATACCCATGCTTCGCTACAGTATTTAACTACTTTAAATCCAATTATTATACCTATGGGTATGTAACATTTTTTGGTTTGTGTTTTGCGGTTTTTTGTTTGAGTTGGCAACCCTAGGGGAAGACTGAGAGGTGCATTTTACCTTAGGACACATTCAATGACTCCCAATAGCAACTGCAGACTGTTTAGAATGTGGCCAATCAGGCCACATATGCAAATGACCTCTGTGTTCCAACGAATGACCTCTGTGCTCCAACTGTCTCTGGGGGAGAGGAAGGTGTGGAATGTTGTGAGCCCCATTCAGCCCACATATGCAAATGAACTTGAAAGTCTAGCCCAATCAGGGAAGAATGTCCACGCTGGCAGTGGGTGGGGACGCAAGCAGGCAGCAGCCTGCCAGCCACAGAGGGAAGCTGTATCCCTTTAGGAAAACACATTTTACCCCTTTTTACCCCCTTAGGGGACAAGTTTCTTAAAATCCCTTCTTAGTGGGTATTTACATAATGAAAAGAATGTTCTCCCCAAATTTCATGTTTCTAGATCCAGAGATTTGGGCTGGGTGTTGATGAGTCAGTCAGGATACTTGCTTTTATATAGATAGATTTATATGTCATTAATATATATCCTACTATATAATTCCCTTAGCGTCTATCTGACGACTCACATTGATGCTGGTGTGCCTGGGCGGGGCACACCAGCATAAAAGGGCGCTGGGGAAGGCCGCCAATGGAGGGCGCGGGCTAGGTAGCCCAGCTGGAGGAAGAGGGCGGCGCAGGAAGAGCGACGCGCTCAAGCCCCGGTGAAGCCCGGGCAACGGCGAAGTGCCCATCCACCTCAGAGCTCCACCGAGCCGCACCGTGCTGCACTGCTCTCGGCGGGGCCTGGGCAGGCAAAACGCCCATCGCTCTCGGAGCCCTGCCAAGCCACGCCGCACCACCCTTGGCGGGGCCCGGGCAGGCAAAGCACCCATTGCCCTCGGAACCCTGCCAAGCCACGCTGCAGTGCTCTTGACGGGGCCCAGGCAGGCGAAGCGCCCGTCCCCCTTGGAGCCCCACTGCACCACACCGCACTGCTCTTGCCGGGGGCTGGGAGGAGACAAAACGCCCATCGGCCTCGGAGCACTGCTGAGCCGAGCTGCGGCGGTCTTGGTGGGGCCCGGGCGGGTGAAACGCTCATCCCCCTTGGAGCCGCTCTGTGCCGTGGCACTCTCAGCAGGGACAGGGCGAAGAGGCATGAGCAATGTGCCCATCGCCCTGCGAGGCCCACTGGAGCCGGGCATATGGAGGGAAGAGCGAACCCACTCTGCCCCCCCTCCCTGGCTCCACACCCCGCCTTCCAGGCCTCCCCAGACCCCTCCTGCCTTTCCACCCTCCCCAAATCACCCCTGCCCTTCCTACCTGCCATCCCGCCCCACACCCCTCCTATTTCTCCACCCTCCCCAAACCCCCTTGCCCTTCCTACCTGCCATCCCTCCCCAGAACCCCTCCTGCTTCTCCACCCTCCCCAACCCCCTTGCCCTTCCTACCTGCCATCCCTCGCCAGAACCTCTCCTGCATCTTCACCCTCCCTAAACCCCCATTGCCTCCTTAACTGCCATCCCTCCCCAGACCCCTCCTGCTTCTCCACCCTCCCCAAACCCCTTGCCCTTCCTACCTGCCATCCCGCCCCACACCCCTCCTGCTTCTCCACCCTCCCCAACCCCTCCTGCCCTTCCTACCTGCCATCCCTCCCCAGAACCCCTCCTGCTTCTCCACCCTCCCCAAACCCCCTTGCCCTTCCTACCTGCCATCCCTCCCCAGAACCCCTCCTGCATCTTCACCCTCCCTAAACCACCTTGCCCTTCCTACCTGCCATCCCTCCCCAGAGCCCCTCCTGCTTCTCCACCCTCCCCAACCCCCCTTGCCCTTCCTACCTGCCATCCCACCCCACACCCCTCCTGCTTCTCCACCCTCCCCAACCCCTCTTGCCCTTCCTACCTGCCATCCCGCCCCACACCCCTCCTGCTTCTCCACGCTCCCCAACCCCTCCTGCCCTTCCTACCTGCCATCCCGCCCCACACCCCTCCTGCTTCTCCACCCTCCCCAACCCCTCCTGCCCTTCCTACCTGCCATCCCGCCCCACACCCCTCCTGCTTCTCCACCCTCCCCAACCCCTCCTGCCCTTCCTACCTGCCATCCCACCCCAGAACCCCTCCTGCATCTTCACCCTCCCTAAACCCCCATTGCCTCCTTACCTGCCATCCCTCCCCAGACCCCTCCTGCTTCTCCACCCTCCCCAAACCCCTTGCCCTTCCTACCTGCCATCCCTCCCCAGAACCCCTCCATATCTCCACTCTCCCTAAACCCCCTTGCCCTTCCTACCTGCCATCTCTCCCCAGAACCCCTCCTGCTTCTCCACCCTCCCCAACCCCCCTTGCCCTTCCTACCTGCCATCCCGCCCCACACCCCTCCTGCTTCTCCACCCTCCCCAATCCCTCCTGCACTTCCTACCTGCCATCCCGCCCCACGCCCCTTCTGCTTCTCCACCCTCCCCAACCCCTCCTGCCCTTCCTACCTGCCATCCCTCCCCAGAACCCCTCCTATTTCTCCACCCTCCCCAAACCCCCTTGCCCTTCCTACCTGCCATCCCGCCCCACACCCCTCCTGCTTCTCTACCCTCCCCAACCCCCCTTGCCCTTCCTACCTGCCATCCCGCCCCAGAACCACTCCTGCATCTTCACCCTCCCTAAATCCCCGTTGCCTCCTTACCTGCCATCCCTCCCCAGACCCCTCCTGCTTCTCCACCCTCCCCAACCCCCTTGCCCTTCCTACCTGCCATCCCGCCCCACACCCCTCCTGCCTTTCCACCCTCACCAAACCACCCCTGCCCTTCCTACCTGCCATCCCTCCCCAGATCCCTCCTGCATCTCCATCCTCCCTAAACACCCATTGCCTCCTTACCTGCCATCCCTCCCAGATCCCTCCTGCTTTTCACCTCTCCCTAGACTCCCCTTGCCCCCCACCTGCCAGCCCTTCCTAACCACCTCCCCCCCAGCCCTCCCCAGCTTTCTAGAGCCCATTGTAATTTGCACAATGGGCTCTGTTTCTAGGAGAGAGAGAGAGAGGAGAAGAAGAAGAAGAAGAAGAAGAAGAAGAAGAAGAAGAAGAAGAAGAAGAAGAAGAAGAAGAAGAAGAAGAAGAAGAAGAAGAAGAAGAATTCTGTGGAACAAATAAAACAAATTGTAATATTTAAACATCTAAAGTCAAGGTTAAAGCTACAGAAGGCCAGTCCCCTAGAGCAATTATTCACTCCACTAAGAAAACAAGCTTTCAATATTACAATATTAAGAACACTTTTCTAGGAGTAAGCCCAATTGAATAGACTTGAGTAGGATTCAGAGTAAACCTGTTTAGGATTACACTCTGAATGTGCTTTGTAACAGCTTTAATTTAACAGATATTATTTTTAGAATGGGAACATTTCTGCTTTTTAAAACTAAATCTGTGATTTTTCGTATATATAAGAAAAGAACTATCCCCACAAAAAGTTGCATGGTCCAAACTACATCACCTGAGTTACACAGTGCCTTCAACCCAAGTTTCCACAATTTAAAGGGTATTTTTTAAGTTCACCATTAGCATTATTATGCTTATCTTGGGAGGGGAAACTCTTTAGATATTATAAAAATGGCATAGAATTTACATGGGACAAGACAATTTAAGGAACATATTTTCTATTCATTTTTTTTCTTTGGAATAGGATGGCTCAACTAGCAAAAATGATTGATCATAGTCTTGTGTACAATGAATTTGTGCATTAATCATTGATTTTATAGTTGTAGCTTTATATTTAAAATTATTCCAGTGCTGCAATTAATATATTCAATTCTTGACTGGGGAAAGATCCCACATTCTGTGAGCCTTATTGGCAGGTTTCCATTCATGTTTTCTTATGTCCATTTGTGTAATTTATTTTGGCTTTTGTCAGCCATTGTAGTTCTTCAATTTTCATGGTCGGTTTTATTCATTTGTTTGTGTTGTGTATGATTGTTGTGGTGTGTTGGACCATGATCTTGTCCACTACTCTGCCAAAGAAGCTCTCTGGCTGACATTGAGCCATCAGTCTCTTTCAGCATAACCTACCTCGCAGGGTGATGGTTATTGAGAAGATAAAACAAGAGGAGGTGAGAACTATGTAATCCGGTTAGGTTGCCATAGAGTTTTGTTCAAATCCTAGAGTGTCATGGCTGTGGAAAATGACATAATATCATCAGCACAACACCACATTTTAAAAAATTCTCCCATTTGGCATGCTGAAGGCAGAAGGGTAGCAGACGGTGAGACCTAGTCTTCCTAAACAGGCAGGATGAGAAATTGCATCCTAAATCAATCCCATTCTCTTTCCCCGTCATTACTGCTTCTTTGGGGTTCTTTAAAGCTATTGAATCAGCTGCGCTGCTCAGGCCAATGTTCACTATCCTAAGGTTGGTTGGTTTGTTAAATGTTGCCATTTCAGAGAATTCATCCGGTTTTCTATTTTAAATAAGGAAGGAGGAAATCTAAAGCAAGGGTGGGGAAATATCCTCAAACCCCATGTATGTCTCTTCCAAGCATAGCCATTATTTTAACTGCATGTGCAAGCTTATACTACAGCTTTAACAAAAGAATAAGCCAGATGAGTCAATGGAAGTTCTATGAACAGCATTTACAGCATTTTTTAAAACTTAACTTGCAGGAACATGAGGGACGGTTTCTTAACCTTTTCTATGGAATCATATCCCAGCATGAAATGGTATGGGGTGGGGATGGGGGCTGCTCTTTGTCCCATTAGGACAAATATTCAGGAATCCATGTTGGGAATGTCAACCTGCAATACTGATACCGATACCGATACCGATAACCATGCTTATATACCGCTCTTCTAGATAGATTGGTGCCTCACACAAGTTAGTGTTATTATTATCCCCACGATATAGCTGAGCATCTGGGGCTGAGAAGAGTGACTTACCCAAGGCCACCTACTGAGGTCATGGCAGTAGTGGGCTTCAAACCAGTGGAGTGCTGATTCACAGCCAAACTTAACCACTGTGCTACAGCAGCTCTAGTCCTTTGTAGATTTCAGTCGAAACTCATTGATTACTATTAGTTCAGACCACAGTAACTTTGCACAGGGTTGCTCAGTAGGTTAACATCCTCAGGTTGTGGTTCAGCCTGTAGCTCTTTTTTGGCCAGAGAATGAGATGAAAAGGCTGCTCTACATTTAATATGGTTGGCATTTTATTTAATTTAAGTATTTATATCCTGCTTTTCTCCAAAAGGGACCCAATGCGGCTTACAAGACAAATACATAAATCAACTTGCATGCACATCAAACACCCCAAACCCAAAACATCTCTGGGCAATCCTGGATTCTTTGGCTGGTTTGACGGAAGTCACAGTCTGTGAGCCGCAGAGCCAAGAGTCCTTTGGCCCTTACCCTCCAGCCCAAGGGCTCGTACCTCTGGCTACACTCAATCTTTCTAAGGTACCTGAGGCAGGAAGGAGGAAAGCAATCCTCAGCGAAGATGTTACACAGCTGGCAAAATTTCTCTTCTTCCCTCTCTTCCTGGGCCACAGGCCAAACAGCAGGGTAAAGATAATAAAGAATACTTGTTTTAGCTGTTTAGCAATCTCATGTTCTTTTGGAAATGGTAACGTGTGACATAAATATTAAAGAGGAATAAAAGAAACCCTGCAGAGGCACATTACTGCTTTTTCAGCCCTTCCCGCCGTTGTTTGCTGGGGATGCGCTGAATCTCAACAAACTTTGAAAGCTACTAAGAAAATTTAAATGATGGTCTGAGCTTCAGTTTCTACGCTGAGCCATATGGTCCCAGAGAACCGTGCGCTGCAGAGAAGGTCTGGCTGTATAAACCATCTCTGGAGATTATGTAATATAATGATCTTCAGCTAGCAGCTGTTGCTAAATTACTTGACTCAAATGCTGCACAGTGTGCTGTTTATTCAATGAAGTTGATAATAACTGATAAGGGGAGATATTCTTCTTAATAACATAAGAAGAGCCCTGCGGGACCAGACTAATGGTCTATCTAGGCCAGTCCCTTGACTCACACAGTGGCCAACAAGTTATTCTGGAGGGCAAGCATCAGAGCAGAGAGGCCTCGACCTTCCCCTGATGTTGCCTCTTGGCTCTGGTATTCAGAGGTTTACTGCCTCTCAATGTAGAGGTTCCCTTTAGTCACCAAGGCTAGCAGCCCCTGATAGAGATTTATCCTCAATGAAATGGTCTAATTCTGTTTTAAAGATGTCTGTGCCTACAGCCATCACGATATCTTCTGGTAGTGAATTCCACATTTTAATAACTCGTTCTTCAAGTGTAACTGGGTCTCCTGGGAACCTATTTTGTTGCCTGCAGGTGCATGAAACACTGGTGGGAGAAAACGATGGGGAAAGGCGGGGGGGGGGGTTCCCATCAGCATCACACTAGGATACTGACATGAATTCCAGCAAAAAACTGGGAGTGATGCCACAGATGTTCTAGTATTTGCAAAAATCTCTGTTGTTCCACCATAGAGTTTTTGCAAATCCTAGAGCAGCCCATGATGATACTTCTATTTTTTACTGGAAGGGATGTCAGCATATTGCCATGACACTGTTGTGCCAGTCTCTATCCCTAATTGCTCCGAGGGGTTGCCAGATGCAGACTGGCAACCCTATCTGGGTCTCACTGGTGTGGGGTACTTGTGTCCACTTCAGATTTCTCGTGGGGACTCACAGGATTGAATACAACTCTCCCCCCAAGTATGTGGGCTCAAATTATAAATCCAGTACTCCCTCTCCACCAGGTATGTGTGCTCACATTATGAATCCAGTGCTTAGAGTGCTGTACTAGGATCTGTGAGACCTGAGTAAATATCTCCACCAGTGAAAGGTGACCCCGAAAAGCAGCCATGTGTGCTCAAAATGTAGCTGTTTTGAAATGATGCACCACTCAGTCCAAGGGGCATACATAATCCAAGCAAGCCAGGCAGGGGTGTGATAGGTAATAAGAACCCAGCGATCTTTAAAAGTAATGACAAAGAATTGTCCTGGATGGCTTCAAATACAGGGGCTATACCTTGAATTCTGTATACATACATATACCCAGGGGTCGTTTTGTAGAAAAAGAGCTGGAGGAACTCATTAGCATAACTCATTAGCAGAACTCATTATCATATATCATGCCCCTTGACATCGCCAGAAGTGCATCATTAACATAACTGATTTGCATATGCCATACCCCCTAACGTCACCTATCCTGACTGTTTTGGACCCAATCTTGGCCATTCAGGGCCGATACTCGTCCCAAACTGGCAAAAAAGGGGCTGAAAATGGCCAAAAAGGGGCCCAAAATGGTCAGGATCGGGCTGCTGCTGAGTGGGAGAGTGATCTACCACCCATCAGAGGCCCGATCCGGGCCATTTTGGCCCCAATCCAGGCTGAAACAGACCCAAAATGGCCGAGAGTCAGGTGGGCGGGGCAACCTAACATATGACCTCTTTGGGGAACTGCCGGAACTGTGTTCCGGCACGTTCCCCCTCGAAATGAGCTCGGCATGTACCACCCTCTGCAACCTAACAACAGCAACAATTGAGCTTATGTACTGCTCCACTCAGAGCAGCATACAAAGTCATTCTAGACTCCTGCGTATGAAAGCACAAACCATAGTACGTTACTCAGGGTTTCAGATGGATTTCTCTTGAGGGGTTGACTTAAAATGAAACCAGAGGGCCGGGTCCTCAAAGCGTGTCAGCAGCACACGCTTCTCTGGCGCTATCTCCGATGCTTCTGTAGAGCTGTAACCAGCCAAGCAGAAAACAGCTTATGGTATCGTGAAGGATAAACGGTGGTGGAACGAGCCGATCTATAAGCAATTGTTAGCAAAACTAGGGGGGAGGAAATAACATCCTCTCTTTCTGCAGGCAGAGACAAGGTCAAGTCTTTTGACACATCGCTGACAATTCCAGGAAAGGAAAAGGAAGCAGGATGGTTTCATTTCAAATCAGGCAAGCTGCAGTTCAGCCTGTGGGATGAACTGAGCTCAACTTGGGTATTGATACTTAAAAACCTATTACATTGCAAAGAACAGAGTAATGATGAATTAAGTTAAATTGAGGAATGGCTTGGGGCTGCAGTATTGAAAGAATCTCCTCCCACACTGCCCAGACCACCAGTTAAGATCCTCTTCTCAAGCTCTCCTCCCTGTGCCTCTGTCTGCAGAGGTGAGGTGGGTGTCGGCAGGACTGCCGTATCTCCCAACTCTGGTGGGATGCCTCCCAACTGGCAGCTTCGGCCCTTTGTAGCCAGCCAGTGGAGTCATGGCAGGAAATGGGGGGCAGGTATCAAACCAATACCATGATGTCACTTGCGGTGAAAATCCGGCATAGTGGCGCGTGACACTCTAGGAATCAATGATGTCACTTCCAGGTTCGCACCAGAAGTGATGTTGCAGCGTTGGCAAAAAACTTATTTGCATGTCCACACTCAGGGTGCAAGCACTGGGTTGGCAACTCTGGATAACAAAATAATAATAAAAAGACAGTAAAGTGCCACTGTGTATAAATTCATTGAAAGTTCATATTTAGGTACCGGCTAGAGACAGGGCTTCTTCAGTGGTGGCACCTAGGCTCTCTAATGCCCTTCTCCTTGAGGCTCCCCTGTCGCCTATCTTACTTTCCTTTAAGTGCCAGGCCAAAACATTTCTTTTTACCCAGGCTTTTAACTGAAGTGATTCTGTTTTGTTTTTATGGTCTGCTTATATAGCAATAGCAATAGTAATAGCAATAGCAATAATGGTTGATGTATATACCACCCCTCAGGACAACTTAACATCCACTTAGAGAAGTTTACAAAGTGTGTTATTATTATCCTCATGATAATCACCCTGTGAGGTGGATGGGGCTGAGAGAGCTCTGAGAGAGCTGTGACTGACTCAAGGTCACCCAGCTGGTTTCAAACAGAGGAGTGGGGAATCAAACTTGGTTCTCCAGATTAGAGTCCTGCCACTCTTAATCACTACACCAAACTCTAGCCCGAGTATAGTTTAATGACAATCATTTTAGGCTTCTGAATGCTGTTTTATGTTGTTTTTATGTCCCAGGAGTGTTTTCTTGGTGTTAGTTTGATTTTATTTTAGCCGTGAGCTATCTCAAGCCAGTTTATGAAGACATACATTTTCTAAATGTATTGAAAGTGGCCTAATATTCAGTAGTACTGGTGTGACTCTTCCATCCCAAGATGGTTTTAACCTGTTGAAAAAGAAATGGGATGGTTTAAGAGGTCTGAAAAGAAGTCAGTTAGAGAATTAATCCCATGGTGGCCTGGAACCAAAGAGTTACTAGATGGGGGAAGCAACAGCGAAGAGTGAAGTAAATCACTTGATTTAATGGATCTTTCCTCTCTTTGCTGAGCTTGTCTTTCCTCTCTCATCTTATCCACTAAACAATACGATGATTCTTATCCCCGGGAGGTGGATTGAGTCTCAGCATTCTCCCCTGTACACACTGAAGGGAACCTCCTCAATAAAATCTTGTTTTATGGTTTCCTTCAGCTCCATTTTTCTAGTTGACATAGCAAGGCTTAAATCCAAGGAGATAAAAATCTTTCTTCCCGGCAATAGAAGCAGTGTGTTTTTTGTGTTATGTTTAGCTCCCCTTGACACATGTTTACCACATCAGGAATAAATGTTGCCTTGGGGCCTCCCTTCTCCCACACAAGCGCTCTGTCTCATGTGAGGAAGGCACCATCATTTGACTGTCCATCACAGCCCACTTCTGCTTTCTCTTCTACCAACAGATAGACCTGGGAGATCCCAAAAGTAGATCTTTCTGCTCAGCATAAGGCACAACAAATATTCAGGAGGACCCCGAGGAAACTCGTTGCTTGCAGCAGAGTAGATTTGCGCATATAGGGCGTTCGTTTCATTTCTTTTGTTTTTGTCATTAATTCCAAAAGGGGCTATTCTGTTTTGTACGGTTTTGTTTCATTATTTTTTTTTTCATTATTGGTGTTTGTTTCAAAAATTTAGTTATTTCCCATTGGTTTCAATGGAAGACACCCCCCCCCCCAGGGTTGCCAGTCCCCTGCTGGGGGCAGAGGATCCCCCCTCCACCCTTGACACCCTTTATGTGGCCAGTGAGGAAAACATGCCTCCTGGGGCACAATCCTGGGCAGTGTGGTGTGCTCCTGCGCACCCCAGCAGCCCAATTCGGGCCAGATTCAGGCCAAATCGGGCTACTGTGGAACACAGGAGTGCTCCTGCACTCTGCAGCGGCCCAATTCAGCCAGATTTCTGCCTGAATCAGACCGGATTCAGCCCAAATTGGGCCCAAATTGGGCTGCTGCAGAGCACAGCAGTGCTCCCACACACCACAGCGGCCCAATTCAGGCTGATTCGGCCCCCTGTGGAGCATGGGAGTGTTCCCAGGGCGGCATGTGGCCTGCACAATAATGTCTCTTCCAGGAAGTGACATTATCTCACAGGCTGGGAGTGCACGCTTCACATGTGTACCAGAGGGAAACCAAAATGTAGGCACTGGGCCTCCAGACTCATATATGGGGGGTTGGGAGTAGAGATGGGCACAAACCAGAAAAAACAAACCATGCAGTTCATGGTTCATCACATTTCACGAACCATGAACTTTCACGAACCTGCCCCGGTTCACAAATCGGTTCGTTTTTGTTCATGAAAATGTCACTTCCAGGCCAGCAAATCACCACTTCCAGGTCAGCAGAAGATGACTTCCAGGTCAGCAGAAGGTCACTACTGGGTCAGTAGAAGGTCTGAGAGTGTCAGGAAGCTAGCTATAATACATGTTGTAATTAGCTTGACAGAGCATGGGTGCAAAGTGCAGAAAACTAGCACCTGTAATGTGAGAAATATCCTGTAACTTGGTGCAGGCAGCATCAGGAAGTCCATGACGTAGGTTTGCCTGGGTAGGGGATAACATTTGGAGAGCAGCAGGCAAGTAGGAAATTATAGATTGCAAGACAAAATTTAGCATAGCAGAGTACGTATTGGGACATGAGATGAAGACAAAGTCCCACTCCGTATCCTGGGGATTTGTATACTTTTCACATGAATGTAATCCTAATGGCTGCTGCTTTCAGTTAATCAAGAAGACCCCGAGCTCTTTCTCTCCTCTGCCTCCAAGGAACACTGTCCTCTCTGTATGCCAGGGGTCCCCAACATGGCACCCTTGGGCACTATGGCATCCACTAACACTTTTTCTGGTGCCTATCAAATATTTTTATTTTTATTTTTTATATTTTATTTATTTATATTTTATTTATATTTTTATTTTTATTCCAAAAAATTGGATTGTGTTAATGTATATATATATATGTTGACCTACCCAATAAAAAAATTGTTATAATATTTAAAAAAATACAAATATTTTTATAAAGTGGGTTGGCCAGATGGGTTTTTTTTTTGCCCAGCAGGTCTTCCGATTGGTCATGCAGATTGAAAACAAGTTGCTTCAGCAGCACACTCTTCACTGTGTGATTGCAGCTGTGGGTAAGCAAGAAATACTTTAAAACAATGTGTTCATTTAAAGCTGCAAAATTGATATCTTAAGAAAGGAGAAATCTGTTGTGACAAATAGAAAATAGCAGGGCTTTTTTTCAGGGGGAACACGGGGGAACGGAGTTCTGGAACCTGGCTGGTGGCCCCGCCCCCTGATCTCCAGACAGAGGGGAGTTTAGATTGCCCTCCACGTCGCCAAGCATCATGAAAGGCAATCTAAACTCCCCTCTGTCTGGAGATCAGGGGGCAGGGCCACCAGCCATGTGACCATTTTCTCCGAGGGCAACCCACTGAGTTCCACCACCTCTTTTCCCAGAAAAAAAGCCCTGGAAAATAGCATATAAATAAAGAATCGTGGTTTAGTTTACAATGAGGGAGAATCGAAATCAAGATAGGGATTTTCAGACTGAAAGAGCAGGGAAAGCAGAATTATCTTTCACCAATTATCCTTCACCACCACCATCCCCAAATCTGATAGTAGGATGGTCAGATCCCTCTCCAGCAGGATATCACCACTCAGTAGGGCAGTGGGAGTGGGGATGTGGGGAACTGATCTCATTCTGATACTGTGGTATCACTTGCGGCATGAGCCCAGAAACGGTGTCATTGCAGCAGAGTGACACTCTAGGATTCTACCGAATCCTAGAAATCCTAGAGCACAGTCCAGCGTGATGATGTTACTTGTGGGTTCATACAGGAAGTGATGTCACAGCAATGAAGCAATACCAATTTGCCTGACCCGGCCCACACAAAGCTCCTGCTGGGTGCCAGCACTGGGCTGGTGGTCCTAGTTGACAACCTCCTTGGTGTCAGTAATCGTTCTCAGTGGATGAAGTTAAAACAGCACGGAAGAGGCACAAGCATTCCTTGCTGCATGAACCAAAATACCACAGCCAGAAAACATGTTACTGATCTGCACCATTGGTTACTAACACAAAGACCAGAAACTTTAAAAAGTACAATACAAGAGTTCTCAGCGGTAGCATGTTGATGTCACTGCAGGAAGTGATGTCATCATGTCAACCTCCATTTCCGAGTGCTTTCCTGAGCAGCATTGTGCAGTTGCAGAAGGTCAGTGGGTACCCAAGCTGGCAGGCTGCTTCTCTGGGCCAGCTGCAGCCCTGATGCACCATCACATGAGGGGAGAAGGAAAGAGGAGGAGCTAGAGTTTTCCCTGGACAGTCCTCCTAAATTCCTGACTGTCCGGGTGAAAACAGACACCTGGCGACCCTAGTTGCGAAAAAGTCACTTCCTAAAGTGACGGCGTTGTGCTGGCCATGGGAGTGCTCCCATGGGTTTGTGACCCAATTTTGACCCGAAACAGACTGATTATGAAAGAATCAGCCACATGCAAAGTGCAGGAGCACTCCAACGGCAGCAGAGATGACATCACTTCCAGAAGTGCTGTCATCACACTGAGTCTGGGAAGCGCACTCACGAACAACTTTCAGCAAGTAAGTTCCAGGAGCCTCCTGCTTCCACCTATGGGGAGGTGGGGACCTGGCAACCCTATTACCTATCTTTTTTTAGGTGACAAGTTCATTATCATAACAAGTTTGATTAAGCCACTAGCAAGTTTTCCCCCTGCCCCCGATAGGCCTTTATCACTCCTGCTGGGGTGCTTTTTAGCAAGACAAACAATTGAACGAATCCAAAAGCAGAAACACCATTATTTAAACACACACACAAATCACTGTTTTTATATGAGAGGAGGAAGAGGAAGAGGAAGAAGAACAGGCAAAGTCCACAAAACGAGGAAAGGGAACACAGATAAGAGCAACAAGGCCTGGCAAAGTGTAATTGCCTGTTCCTGTAGCCTATCCCTGTCAGGCATGAACTGATAAGAGCCGTCTCTCTGCGTCTCTCCTATTTAATTAGAAGAATGGATAGATATCATCTTCTCCGAGAGATGCGGCACCGTCGCCTCGCATGCAAGGAAAGCTGCTGTCTGAGGCATTTTCTCCTTCAAAAGAATCAAAATCAAGATGGGATGAACATGCTACTATTAAGGCCCCAGAGGCTTCCTTGAGGGGATGAGAGGGAGGGAAACCGTGACTCACTTCGGTTACTTCTCCTAGCCAGTAAATTAGCGTTCCTGCCTACTTGAGAATCTTTAAACCTTTCCCTCTGGATTGCTGTGTGCAGCTGAGACTCCCCCAAACATCTGTTCTTTTGGCATTTGAAGTCCATTGCTTGCTTTCCACTTAGCACTTTCTCTAGCTAGGCCGCCAGGCCCTCAGAGTCTTTGGTACACCCTGATCATCGCTCCTGCAGATGTTTAATTATCTTCAGGTTTCAAAGTAGAATTAAAAATGAATCAACAAGTTGGCTGGGGCAGGGGGAGGGGTGTGCTTGGCAGTGCCCGGTTCAAATCCCATCTCATCCAAAAGCTTACTAAGTAGCTGCTGTTTTCAGCTTTGTGCACACAAACACCCATTTTCAGTATGGGGATTATAATAATAGGACAAAATATATATGAAGAAAAGGGGGTGTTCTCTTGTGTTTAGGGCTGTCAACTCCCGTTTGAGAAATACCTGGAGATTTGGGGGTAGAGTCTGGGGCGGGCAGGTTTTGGGGAGGGGAGGAAACTCAGTGGGGCATAATCCCAAAGTCCACCTTTCAAAGCAGCCATTTTCTCCAGGGGAACTGATTTCTGTCTGCTGGAGATCAGTCACAATTTTAGGAGATCTCTGTAAGGATGCCAGGCAACTCTCAAGGCACTTCACCTCATGAGTAAAAGTTCTTTATTGATAAGATGCCAGTATCATACACTTACGCCATCTTTGCTAGGGCTGGCGGCTACAGACAAGTATCAAGCAGATATAGGTTCCCTAAGGCTACTCCCCCCCCCGTGCTTTCTCCTAACAGTGCTCTAACTCTGCATTCAGGAAAACAGGCTGTGTGATTCATGGACTGCTGATGGTCAAGCAGGCTTCCAGGCTCAGGAGAGATTACAACAAGAACAAACATCTTCCGTTCCCAGTTTCCCACCCTGGGTTCAAATAACAGAAACACCCTAGAAACACCCCAACAGCATCAGCTTCGGCTGCAGGGGGGTATTGAATATGACAGGTGATTCTGAGCACCTGACAATCTCCAGGGCCTACCTGGGGACTGGCAACCCTTTTTTAATGTTCCATTCACAAGTAAAACAGGAAGGTGGGGTCTTTTTTTTTTTTTTAGGAAATGGAACACGAAGGGAGCTCAACGCTGTCTTCTCCCTCTGAGGACCTCACTGTGTTTTATTGCTTGAAGCAATCTCTTATACTGAAAGTGACCCTGGGTGAAGAAAATATGCCTGCAGCAATAGACTGCAATGGGTTCAATCCAACAGAGATTTCCTGCTGATTGATGGGGGTGGATGGGTCGAAGCTGGCAATTTCTCTAATTCCCTCCCCTGCCAATTTCCCCTTTTATGCTGTTTCTGGGTTCCTGTGTTTCCCGGGAACAGCATTTCAGGGGACATTTGGGGCTGCAGCAAAAGAGAAGTGAGAAAGTTCTGCTCTACTGATGTGAACGCCTTCTGCCAGTGGAAATTTTCAGTGAGGTCCAAACCAGTGAGTGAGGAGAGAGCGGGGACACATCACCTGTGCTCCATTTTCTGCCTTGCCTGGTATGCACCCATGCACCAAATTAGATCTTCCCGGAACTTTGTCTAAGGGTCAAGCTAGACATGCAAGTTTTTGGGTCTCAGTTGCCCAACGAGTTCCCTGAAGCCATACAGCAGCTTTGGGGAATGGCTGTTAAAAAATATGTGCCGTCAAGTCACCTTTGACCTATGGCGACCCTATGAATGAAAGACCTCTTAAAAATCCTATCCTTAACCGACCTGCTCAGATCTTGCAAACTGGAGGACCTGGCTTCTTTTATTGAGGCCAGCCATCTCGTTTTACGCCTTCCTCTTTTCCTACTGATTTCCACTTTTCCTAACATTATTGACTTTTCCAGAGAATATTGTCTTCTCATGATGTAGCCAAAGTATGATAGTCTCAGTTCTGTCATTTTAGCTTCTAGGGAGAATTCAGGCTTGATTTGATCTAGTACCCATTTATTTGTCTTTTAACCATCCATGTTATCTGCAAAGAGCAAAACAGCCTTGGGATCCCTCCTTGGGGGGAGGTGGTGCTCCTCCCTGCCCACACGGGGGGAGTCTTTTCCCATTTTTACTGCTCCATGTGCACAGAATACTCAACACGGAACAGAATAAAACAGGGGGGAAAGCCTCCCTCCCATGCTGTTTTGACCCCTGCACATCTAGCTTGACCATCTCGGAAGCCCGTTAGATTTGCCATGGTTTCTTATTGCTTGTGATACTTGCTCTTGGAAACTTCCTTCTGGAGATGTTATGGAGAATTTCCACAATGTTCCAAAGACAATATAAAACTTCTCTCTTCTAAGAAGCTTTTGAAGGGAATGGAATCTAATGAAACTGAAGTTTGTGAAGCTATATGGAAGTCGTAGAGCTGATTTAATCTTGTTTTCTGCTATTTTGATTTTCATATTTTATAATGTTTTAACATGTACATTTTTACCTATTTATTTATTTTTAAATGTATATGCCACCCCTCCAGAGAACCTGCTCAGAATGGCTTACAAAATAAAACATAAAAATAAAACATTAAAAATTAAAACAATTAAAAACCCAGCCAAAGCCTAAAAGCAGCATAAAATATTTAGTAGCCTAAAGTGATTCCCATGAAATTATTCTTAGGCTCAAGGCAAACTATCAAAACAATTTGAAGGATTGACTTCTTAATTAAAAGCCTGATAAAAAGAAATATTTTGGTCTTGCACAGAAAACAGAATAGGGTAGGGAAGACTCAAAGGGAAGGGCCTTCCACAGACAAGGTGCCACCACAGAAAAGGCCCTGCCTTTGGTTGCCACCCACCTCACCACTACAGGAAGGGATATAGAGAGTTGTGCTTGTGAGATGCATCTTAGCTGCCAAGCTGGACATTATGGGAGGAGGCAGTCCTTCAGGATGCTTATGCTGCCCAGTTCACACCTATATTTTTATAAGCCACTTTAAACCACTGTTTGATGAGGAAAGGTGGGGTATTAAAACACATTTAAATAAATTAAAAATAGACCCTTCCACTTCTCCCACTTTATGCATAAAGAGGGAGACCTGTGAATAAGTGCATGTAATTCCCTTGTCATGTCGAGTTTGGTACTAATCTTGACTAACTTTATGGGGCTGCTGTTAGACAATGTGTGTGAAATACATGAAACATCTGATATAAAGGAAATGTGCTGGATTTTCAGACTCATGGGCTTCTATCCTACCATTCCACTTAGCATAGTCTGAAGTCATCTTTAAGTGGCAACCAATGGAGGAGGGAATTATTGGGTTGTGAGGGGCTCACCAGTGACATCATCACATTGCCAGTGACATACTGACATTGTTCTCTTGCACCCAGAAGTGATGCCAGCAAATCACTGGGGACTAGAGATGGGCACGAACCAGAAAAAAACCCAAACTGTGCGGTTTGTGGTTCGTCGCATTTCACAAACCATGAACCATGAACTTTCACGAACCTGCCCCAGTTCGTGAACCGGTTCATTTGGTTTGTGAAAATGTCACATCCAGGTTAGCAAGTTGTCACTTCTGGGTCAACAGAAGGTCACTTCCAGGCCAGCAGAAGGCCACTTCCAGGTCAGCAGAAGGTCTGCAGGAAGTCCATCCCCTGTTGCCTAGGAAACTTATTGATCAGCACCAGGCTGTCTGGAGTGACAAACCAAAAAATAAACCAAATGAACCAGCCTATTATTATTATTATTTATTACATTTCTAACCTGCCCTTCCCACAAGCGGGCTCAGGGCGAGGGTTGTCTAAAGTTCATGGCGGGTCATCAGAAATGGGCTCTGATTAACTGCTGGTTCACGAACCATGAACCAGCCCAGTTCGTGCTGAACTTTGGTTCGTATTTCTGTTCGTGCCCGTCTCTACTGGGGACACTGGTATCTGGGCAAAACTCTATGGTTTAACTTTAGAGTTTTGCCCAAATAACAGAGCCTCTCCAGTTTCTCCCAGTGACACACTGACTTCATTTCTGGGCACATGGAAAATGACATCAGCACTTCAGGACATTGGTAACATTCCCCCTCCCCATTTTCCTCCATTTTTTTCTCCAGCCAACTACCTGAGTTGTAGCGGTAAGTCTTCACTGGCAGCCAGGGATCCCCCATCATGACAGGGGTTGGGGATGGGAATCGTAAGCCTGGTATGGAGCATTCCACTGATCAAAAGAGAAAGGGGTCCCAGATGATAGCACGGAGTCCTTTTCTCACTACCTCTTATCCTATGCCCTTAATAGAAGACCAAAACATAGGAATTTAAAATAATGAAGCTTTTCCCTCAGAAAAAAAGAATCAGCTGTTGACTTCTTACTATCCAGGCTAAAGGATCAGGAGCAGGGCCAATATACAAACATTGGCTATTCTCCTGGTTTGTCTTTTATTCCAGTGCTTTCTCTCATGACAGGATAATCTAGGATTGTATACACTCAATCAGCCTGTTGCCTACAACAACAACAAAAGAATTGCCTCCAGGCAACACAGCAGAGGACCTTTAGAAATGGTAGTTCCTTTTATGTCAGGAGGCTACAAATGGATGTGTGAACAGACAAGTTAATGAATTTTGTGGACTTAATTACATGTGTGGGATATTCTATACTTAAAATATTTCGGATGCCTCTCCTGACTTTCTTTGAAAAGCTTGTTCCAGCCATGAATTTCTCTTATCGCTGAGAAATTCTTCCAAAAGTATAACCTAAAAGGAACAAAAGCAAGGCAAAATTCATGCAGCACCTTTAAGACTAATCAAGTTTATCTCAGCACAAGACTCCCTCAGACATATCTCGGGGAAAAAAAGAGTTTACACAAAGATTTATAGCATTTGTATTTCACAAGGAGGAAGAAGGGTGTGGAGAGGGAAGGAGTTGTGTGGCATGGTGTACATCAGGGTTTAGTATTTATTATCACATTTATATCCCACCTTTCTGCCCAATCAATTGTAGAAACAAGAACCAAGTTACAGAAAGATAAACAAGGTGTACGTGTGTGTGTTTTTTTAAGCGAGTAAGGTGCCGCTGGACACAAATCCTGCTCTTTGTGTGTGCGTGCGCGTGTGCATGTGTGCATGGGGAGGATGTTTCAGTGCAAAGCATTTTTTTCAGATTCCTTCTTATTTTAGGAAGTAAATTGGAAACAAGGGGCTGAAGTCCCTCAGAATGAAGTGTAAGACCAGGAATAAAAGCATCATAGTACTATTATAACATCATAAGTGGAACCCATTTAAAGCTATAAAAGGTGGATTATGCAGAACCATTGCCAAGCACAGTGGTTAAGTGGTTCAGTTGCAAATCAGCACTCTACTGGTTCGTATCCCACTATTGCCATGAGCTCAGTAGGTGGCCTTGGGTAAACCACTCCTCTCAGCCCCAGCTCCCCAGCTGTATTGTGGGGATAATAATAAGCACAATGATGATGATGATGAATAATAATCTGTTTCATCCTGGGCCGTTTCCAGACGGCTTACCAGCCCCCGGAACGTCACGCCATGGTGCGGGGAAAATGCGAAATATCGCGTTTTCTCGCGCGAGGTTTGCACGACGTCGCGCAAAACTCCCGTGAGAAAATGTGATATTTCGCATTTTCCCTGCACCGTGGCGCGACGTTCCGGGGGCGGGTAAGCCGTCTGGAAACGGCCCAGGATGTGATGTTTAAACTTTTGATGAACTCTAATTCAGCACTTTTGTCTTAGTTTCTTCCTGTTTTTTTGGTGGGGTGGGCAGGTATGAGAACAGGGACTTTAAGATCTGCAACAGTGTGTCCAAGAATATTAAAATGTGATCCTTCAGGTTTATGAACATTGTGTTTTTTGATGTCGGATTTGTGTCCATTTATCCTATCCCATAAGGACAGACCCGTTTGTCCCATGTAGATGGTAGAAGGGCATTGTTAGCACATAACAGCATATATTAAGCTGGATGATAAGCAAGTCAATGAGCGCAAGGTTGTATCTTATTAGGTCCCATGGGGACAAAGTTGACATCTGGGTCTGTTACAAGGTTTAGTTCCTGAGTTTGTATCTCCACTGCATCCATTGTCATTGGCAAGAAGCTGTTTTAGGTTGGGAGGCTGCCTGCAAATTGATTTATCTTTAGTTATTTATTTACTTCATTTATACCTCACCTTTCTCCCCAGTGAGGATATAAAGTGGCTTACATAGTTCTCGTCTCTATTTTATCCTCACAACTCAGTGAAGCAGGTTAGGCTGAGAGTACGGGACTGGCCCAAGGTCACCCAGCAAGCTTCCATGCCAGGGTGGGGATTCAAACCCAGGTCTCCCAGATCCTCATCCAACATTCTAACCACTACACCACACACTGGCTCTCCAAAGCCTGTGACAAAGAAATATTCTTATATAAGAGTGGTTGCATTGGACTGCTTTGAGCAGGAAGCTTTTCCTCTGCCCCCACCCATTTTCCCCTGTTCATTTGCACATTTTTATAAGCAAACTTGATACAGCCTTGCTTTCTGGTGAAGTTTCACCAGTGCACACCGTTTACATGTGCATTGCTATCACACGAAAGAGAACTTGATGTACACATACACATCTCACACTAAGGCTGTCATTTTTTCATTGTTTTATCAAAGGAATTGAAGAATGTGAAAGCTGTAACAAACTATGCAACTTAAGATTTGCCAGGCCAACCCTAGCACCAGCAGGAAGGTTGGGGGTAGGGACGTGGTAGGAGGCGTCACTAGCATGGTGGTAGAAACAATGAGCTGCAGGCCTTCGGTATGAAGTGTAAGAACAGAAATTACAGTGTGATATAGCTTAATAGTTCTATTAAAATATCACCAGAGGAATCTATTAACATCTATAAAAGGTGAGTTGTGCAGACCTGTTGCCAACTTGGGCAACACTTGGGAATGGCAAGTATTTGTATATTGATTTTAGTTTTTGTTTTTATCGATTTTAACTGTTCACCGCCCAGAGCCCCTGGGGATGGGCGGTATATAAATTGAATAAATAAATAAAATAAATAAAAGTAGAGATGGGCACGATCTGCATTACGATAAAAAAAAACCCACGATAATGGCATTTGCGCAATCGGGACCTGGTGGATTGTTGTCTTCCACGACAAATGATCCAGCGGTCGGGAGGGGGCTGGACTGGGGCTGGACGGGGTGATCGTGATAGGATCGGGAAGCTAGACATTCAGGCGCCAACAATCTATTCCCCTGGCAACGGAGGCAGGGGAATGCCTGAGCTCTGTTTGAAGCTTGATAATATTTCCCCTAGCGAGGAAAAGCAAACAGTTGTGAGTGAAAAGGTGGCTTCCTGAGAAAAATATAAGCAAAGTGATTGGGAGATGAAGGGGTTAAGAGAGAGAGAAAACAAAAACCCCTGGCTTTGAGCGCGGCTATCAGCAGAAGCTGTTTTGCACTCCTCTCGTCCTGAGTTCATTCAGTGCATTGAAAGAGTTAACACTGAGAAGAGCTCTCTTCTCAGTGTTAACTCTTTCAATGCACTGAATGAAAACAAAAACCCCTGGCTTTGAGAGCAGCTATCAACTGAAGCTGTTTTGCACTCCGTCCTGAGTTCATTCAGTGCGTTGAAAGAGTTAACACTGAAAACAGATCTCTCTCTCCTCCTGGCTTCTCAGCCCAGTGGGTCAATGGTAAATAGAGGGCTCAGAGGAGCTGAGCGGGAGTGTATACTGTCCCAGATCATGTCCAATGCCACAAACAGGACCAAAAGATCTAAAATATGACAGCCCTTTTGTTTTGTTTCAATGTAAAAATCATATGAATTCATGAGGATCCGTGTCTCGGATTCATGTTTTTTCACTGTGGCAGCGCCAAATATTTTTGGATCTGTGTTTTTTATATTTCAGTCTGTGGACCTGGCTGTGATATGTGATTCGATGTTTCATTTGTGTTTTTCCTATTTAAAAAACCATAGGATCCGCGAGGATCCATGTGGATCCTGGTTTTACTTTCTTCCTGTTTAAAATATGCTTTTGGAAGACTGACTGCTTGCTTTTAAAATCAGGAGGGGAGGAATGGAGGATTCTATCCCTGCTTTTTTTAAAAGCTGACTGAAACTTGTTGACGGGGTGTCTCTCTCTCTTTCTCTCTATTTGGAGAGGCAGGGACGGGTTAAAAACTTCCCCCCCCTCTGCTCTAAGTGCGTGCGTGCGTGTGTGAAACCGTCCCCTCCCTGAGGGGAGGTGGCTTGTCGCTGGGTTAAAAACTTTCCCCCCCATCTGCTCTAAGTGTGTGTGCTTGGGGGGGGGTGCCCCACCGATCCCAGATCCCAGATCGGAAACGGGACTTGATCGGAGTGAATCGGTGATCTGGGGTTGTCACCAGCGCAGATCCACGATCAGCTTGATCGGTATTTTTTTTTGGATCGTGCCCATGTCTAATGCCAAGTCTCTATTTAAACCATAATGGGATGCTGTATCTTCTAGGTTTTCCGGGGAGAACCTAGAAGCAACGGCAGGTAGCTCTAGCAATCACTAGGAAATCTATGGTAATACCATAGTGTTTCTGGAAACTCTATGGCAAAACCATAGATTTCCCAGTGATTCCTAAAATTACCACCATCACTTCTGGGTTTTTCCCGGAAGTGATGTCATCATGCTTCGTTATGGTAAGTTTTTTTTAAAAAAATTCTCCAGGAACTGGGGGGACTTGGCAGCCCTGACTGTATTCTGTAGAAAATTCAGAAATCAAAATGAAACAGGTAAAGGACTCCTACTCATTGGTTCTACTTGAGAAATAAGAGAAAAGAAGAGCACATAATCTACAATTCCAAAATCTGGAGAAAAAGAAACAATACTGACATGAGAGAAGCCAACCTAGTCCTGCCCTTGATTTTTATGTGGTTGTGGCCAGGCTAGCATCACCCACACTTTTCTTTCTTCCTTCCTTTCCCCCCACCCTCTACAATTATGCCCATCACTAATCAAGAGGTATTATATTTTACAAAGTGGATTAATGTCACTCTATAGCCCCTGGAATTTAATTTAAATGAAAGTGTTAAGCAAGAATAGAATAGAAATGGGATGTTTTAGAAGACTCCAGAGCTGCAAAAGAATTACCTATTCATTTTGGAATATGACTAAATTCCACATCTTGAAACCTCAAGTCAAGATGGCTTTGTGCAAGGTTAATTTTATTTTTATAAAAATTGAAACTATTTCTCCCTTTATATGGTGCAATAACGTTTCTTTTTTAAAGGAAGCTAATCTGAGTTCTACCTCGACATCTTTCCCTTGTAAATTGTGATTGCTTTGTGCACATAGAACTACGGGGAACTATTGTCTGGTCTCAAACACTTTGTTTTATAATATAATAAAGATTATCTTTTCTTTTTTTCCAGCCAGAAAGCTAATAAAATGTAAAAGAAGTAATCTGATATTAGTGGATAGAAACTGCTGCTAAAGTAAGTGGTGTAAAAGGAGGAGATGGAAACGAAGAAGAAGAGCACCAATTGCAATCATGATATTTCTTGTCATTTTACACTACTGATAAAAGCTTGGCTTAGTAATATACCACGATGAGACACAAGGCCACTTGGGGGTCAGGAAGGAATTTTCCTCCAGGCCAGATTGACTGGGATCCTGGAGGTATTTTGCCTTCCTCTGGGCATAGCGCAATGGTCACTGTGGGGCGGAGAGGGGGAGAAGTAGCTGTGAATTTCCAGCATTGTGCAAGGGGTTGGACTAGATGATCCTTAGGGGTATCTTCCAACTCTATGTTTTTATGTTAGCAGAACAGCTGGTCTGAGAAGCTTATGGCAGAGGCAGAGTGGGAAGTTAAAATGGCCCTGGGGCTGGGTGGATTCTGAGTAGAGATGGGCACGAACCAAAATACAAACCAAAATTTGTGACAAACCAGGCCGGTTCATGGTTCATGAACCAGTGGTTTGTCAGATCCCATTTCTGACAAACCACCACAAACATTAGGCTGGTTCGTTTGGTTCGTTTTTCAATTCATCATTGCAGACAGCCTGGCACTGATCAATCAGTTTCCTAGGCAACAGGGGATGGACTTCCTGCAGACCTTCTGCTGACCCACAAGTGGCCTTCTGATGACCTGGAAGTGGTGATTTGTTAGCCCAGAAGTGAAATTTTCATGAACCAAAATGAACTGATTTATGAACCAGGGCAGATTCATGAAAGGTTCGTGGTTCATGACACGTGATGAACCATGAACTGCATGGTTCGGTTTTTTTCTGGTTCACACCCATCTGTAATTCTGAGGCACTATGAGCCAGCATGGAAGGGGCCAGTCAGCTGAATGATACCATCAAGGGATATTGGCTCACCCATTGCTTCCTCCTGAATACTGGTGGTGGCTGGTGTATGATGAGGCCAAGAGTAAACTGACATTATTATTTCCACTGAAAAGTCTCAGCCAAATGATCCCTGAGCTGCTCCCAGAGTTGCTAAAGCTTTGCTCTGCTTGCTTCTAGCCACCGATGGCCCACCAGGAAATTTCTCTGCACGTGCTGGTCTGCCATTAGCTTATAACACTATAAACCGCTCAGTTTTTCTACATTTCCTTGTGTTTTTACCCCCCACTTTCCAACCTGACTCTCGACTGAATTGTACTGCCAGAATACAGTTAGTAAAGACAAGTCAAGCATCTCTAGAGGAAACTGAACTCCCAACCTCCTCCACCCAATCTCTCCTGCCCCCAGCTCACCCATTTTGAGCCAATCTTTTGAAAGTAAGAAAAAGAGAAAAACAGGCAGAGCCTCCAGTCTCGGAGTCATATTTTGTCTTTTCTGTATTTCTCCATTTTTCTTTTTGTCTGGGTTTGTGTGTAGACATTTGGCACTAAGCTGTGTTTTCATAGGTAAGATGTCAGGGCCTCAAACAAGAAGAAAAAGGAACCCATTCTTGTTGCCAAGACTCCCTGAAAGAGTCTACCGCATGCCGGTTGGCAGAGAGCCGTTCCACGGAGAGAGTAATTAACACACTAGACAAATTTGGCCTTCCTTCGGTGCTTAAATGGACCAATTTGTCTAGACATACTGTGTGGATGAATAAGCCAGAAGAGAATATATATTTGCTTGTAGAATCTTTTTGGAATCCTACGGAATGTAGAGATACTGTTACAAAAACTGTTCACAATAAGGTTTTGGAAAAGTACTCTTACTTTGGTAGGGATAATTCTTACCTGCCCACCTCTCCCTCCCTCCCTCCCCCCCAAATTAACAATTGTTTTTCCTTGCTGTTTTATAGAAGCAATTTTATTTTGTTTCCTGCTATTTTTGTCTGAGGTCTGACAACGGCTTTCTGCTATTTTTATCCAAGTTCTTGAAATGAGCGATTGTGGAGAAGGACGCACCATGCTAGGAATCTCGCTTTTGCACTGATATAAATCAAGCATAGCCTCAAGATATCACAAGGAAAGCTTATATATATATAAAAAAAAGAGGTGGAAAGAGAACTATCAGGGTTGTGCTTTTAAAAAGGCTTCCCTGCATCTTATTTATAATCTGACTTCCTAGACTCTGCTATGTCATTCCTAGCTTCTGTAAGCTACTGTAGCAGCAGGGTTAAGTGACTGGAGTGAGATTCAGCTGTCTGCTGGTTCAACTTCCACTACTGCTGTGAGTGCTGCAGGTGGCCTTGGGTAAACCACTCCTCTCAGCCACAGCTGTATTTACCTTGTTCAGCACTCATGATCAGACTGTAAGTTGATCAAGGATATGTTTGGATTGCATTGAACAATCTGAACTGCAGCGGAATGCTACATTTGCAACGGCCTGTTGGTCAGAAGACTCACGGTTGATTGTGGATCAGCCGGACTCGGGAGTGAGGTTCTTATCCACTCTTCCCCCTCACCAAATCAACTGTACAAAGAAGTTGCAAAAGGAAGCTCTTCTCTTCCCTCCAAGCTGGGCAGGAACAGAAGCAATGCTTTAGATTTCTGAATTGCCAAAGGGAGAGAAAGAGGTCATTTCTTTTCTCTCTCTTCCAAGCTGGGTGGAGACAGAAGCAATGCTTCTGAGCTCCCCATTGCAAACAGGAGAGGAGAATGATATCGTGGAAAGGCCCTTTCAAGCTACGCCAAGAGGTTTGGTCTTGGACTCATTCCCAGGCAGGATAATGTCAAGGTTCTCTGTAGGATCTGCTAGGAAGATACCCCTTTTCAATATTTGGTCTACTGATTGCTCCCAATTACCTGTCCTTTCTAGGGTTTATGCTTAAAGACTTATTTTACTAGTGATCTTTGGGTGTGAACTAAGAGCCAAAACACACGAGAAGAAATACCCAGGTTCAGCACGTGTTCTCTTACCTCAAGGTTTGCCGGGATCTGTAGGCGTCCTGGAAGCTTAAAGTTTAGCATTTACAGAGCAGCAGGAAGGGAAATACAGGCACCTGCATTTCCCTTCCCCTTCCTGCTGCTCTGTAAATGCTAAACTTGTTCTCTTACCTCAAGGTTTGTTGGGAAGTGTAGGCATCCTGGAAGCTTAAAGTTTAGCATTTACAGAGCAGCAGGAAGGGGAAGGGAAATGCAGGCGCCTGTATTTCCCTTCCTGCTGCTCTGTAAATGCTAAACTTTAAGCTTCCAGGATGCCTACACTTCCCAACAAACCTTGAGGTAAGAGAACACGTGCTGAACCTGGGTATTTCTTCTCGTGTGTTTTGGCTCTAACTGCTTGGAAATCATATCCACCTTTAGCCAGGTTGCTGTATTGACCCTTGCTGGGATTCAGGCAGCGCTGAAGGAACATTGCCATCCAAGAGACACAGAGGGAGAGAAAGGGGAGAGGGAACACAACCTCCTAAACTTCTGCTGTGCAAGAACACTGGAATAAAACTGGAGAGCCAGTTTGGTATAGTGGTTAAGAGCAGCAGGACTCTAATCTGGAGAGCCTGGTTTGGTTCCTCACTCCTCCTCTTGAAGCCAGCTGGGAGACCTTGGGTCAGTCACAGCTCTCCCAGAGCTCTCTCAGCTCCTCCCACCTCACAGGGTGATTGTCATGAGGATAATAATAACACACTTTGTAAACCACTCTGAGAGAGACATTAAGTTGTCCTGAAGGGCAGTATATAAATAATTATTATTATTATTATTAATTATTATTAATCATTATTATTGCTGCTGCTGCTGCTGCTAGGAGCCCTGTGGCACAGAGTGGAAAGCTGCAGTACTGCAGCCCAAGCTCTGCTCACTACCTGAGTTCAATCCTGGCAGAAGCCAGATTCATGTAACCGGCTCAAGATTGACTCAGCCTTCCATCCTTCCGAGGTCGGTAAAATGAGTACCCAGTTTCCTGGGGGTAAAGTGTAGATGACTGGGGAAGGCAATGGCAAACCACCCCATAACAAAAAGTCTGCCAAGAAAACATCATGATGTGACGTCTCCTTGTGGGTCAGTAATGACTTGGTGCTTGCACAGGGGACTACCTTTACCTTTTTTTTCACCTACTACTTCTACTACTACTATTACTACTACTACAGCTTAAAAAGGGAAAGGTGATCCTCTTGCTAGTGGCAGCCCAAATCCAGAGTATTGGACAAGCAAAAGTGTGGGTGTGTGAAGGAAAAGGTTTTTAAACAGCAGACCCTGTTAGTTCTTGAAAAACCTCAGCAAAGACCAATAGGGTAGCCTGGGATAGACCCAGTATGTTCTTTTGGAACCATCTTCTTTCTAAGAGGGAAATTTTGTCCCGGCTTGAACACCACCCCATCTTCTGAAATCCATGCTTACTACACCAGAAGACAATATTCCTTAGACCTGGTCCATAAACACCTTAAAATAATTAGACAGGGTGGATAGCACAGGCAAGCCCTGTCTTTTTAGATCTTGGAAGCTAAGTAGGGCCAGACTTGGTTGGTAATTGGATGAGAGATCTCCAAAGAAGACTAGCATTGCAGAGTCAGGCAGTGGCAAACCACTTCTGTTAGTCTCTTGCCTTGAACATTGCAGCAGGGGTCGCCATAAGTCAGCTATGACTTGACCACTCTCCACCATCATTTAGGAGCTTATGAGGGTGTATCATTAGAAGACCGAGGACTTATTAATATCATTCGGGGTCCCACCTTTCCTCTTTTCTCATTTTTATTAAATGTTTGGTAACATCTTATAATTGTCAGGTTCTGGTTGGGAGAGAATCAACGGGATGTGCAGTCTAGATGTGGCAAGAACAGGAGTAATGAAAGTAAATAATACAATAATAAAATAGTTCGTAAAAAACAGGTGGACCCATCTGTTATATGGTAGAAGAAATGTACAGGCTAAGGTTGCCAGCTTCCCCAGAAGACTGATTTGCCCTGCTCTTGTGCTTTTCACAGCAGTTTAAGCTACAGAAATCCACAGGGGAGGCTTTTCACAGCACAGAGAAATGTCTGCAGACTAAGGGAGGAGGCTGTTAAGGGCACAATTTCAATGGTTGTTTGAGAGGTTGACAGCTCTGCTAGAGCTTGTCTTGGGATTCATTCCTCATCCAAGGGGTTTGTTCTCCTTGTTCTGTTTACTATGCACTGCTTGCCAAGCTGGCCCCAGGCTCACCCTTACGATAAATTATCTAAAACAAGATAGCTCGGATTAAATGTCATCTCTCAGAAGATGAGACACACTTTAGAGTGTCAAAGGATTATGGATGGTTGAGTCCACTGTGGATCATCTGTTTTTGGCATTGGCAAAGAAAATAGATGTTGCTAGTAAATCCAGTTATGGCTGTTGTCATGCCAGCCCCTGCAATTCAAATGAGGCACGACAGGAATAGTGATTGGTGCCCCTTAAATGGGAGAATTGCCATCCAGGCACAGACATTTGCCTCATGCTGCTGACCCTCCTGGAGCGGAATTGCCAACTCTGGACTGGAAAATCCCTGGAGATTGGGGGGAAGTGCCCCCGGAGAGAAGACATGCAGGGAAATTTTTCTCCTAGAATTTATGGTATGCAGTGGAGTTTGGTCTCTGAAGCTGGCATTTTCTCAGGGGAACAGATGTCTGTAGTCTGGGGACCAGTTATAATTCCAGGAAAACTCCAGGCCCCGTGTGGAGGTTGGCAACTCTATCCTAGGACCAGCATGGGATTAGCCAGTCACCTTTGGGGGCCGAGTACAATTTTAGGGGCTCACCAACGACTGGCTCAAGTAGGAGAACTTTATGTTGTTCCAGTGGCCTGGTCTTTGGACTTATTAGGCCATGGCACAAAACTTATGGAATAGCACACCTTCATAGCACAATTTTCCATCATGAATTTGTGTTGTGGTGCGTTTTCTGATGTCATCGTGCCACAAACCAAAGTCATGTCAGGAAATCGCACCATGAAGGCGCGTCGTTCCGTAAGGTTTGTGCAATTTTTCTGGAGGGGGAGAAGACATGTGGAAACAGCCTATAACTAGGGATGTCAGGATAAGACAAATTGATGAGCATCGTGAAGCAATTAAGGATGAAGGGCCATTCCTGAAACAGCCCATCTTTCAGCATATAGGAGGGTGAGTTGGGAATAGGGTTACTAGGTCCCCTCACCCTCCCAATGGAGGAGGGATTCAGGGCTTACCTTTTTTCTGTTCCCATGATGCTCCTGGCACAGACACAAAGTGCATGCCTGTCCCTGCACCTGTGTTATGATGTCATTTCTGGGAAGTGACATCATTGCACAGGTGGGGGGGACTCACATGCACTTCACAGCAGGCCGATTTGAGGTCCAAATTGCTCTGCTGCAAAGTGCAGGAGTGCTGTCGGGGTGACATGATGACATCACTCCTGGGAAGTGTCATTATCATGCTGTCTCAGGAGTGCACCTGGAAGGCCTGTTGCCTCACTTTCTCCACCCACCAGCCAGGTAAGGGGTGGCAGAGGATGGAGGATGAAAGTGGGAGGTCCCCCACCCCCACAGGGGGAATGGGATTCCTAGTTGGGAAGAGAATGCCCTTGGTGCTGAGTAGTAGCATCAACCAAACCCTGAGTGGCCTGTACAGTGTGCTGGGGCATGAGGCTTGGCACCTCTCAGTGCAGTTCATGCACAGGCCAAGATTTTTTATAAGGTTAGGGCTATAGATGGCCAAGGTGGAGTTGCTCCAAACATAGGCTCCTACGTAGCAATCTGCCTTTAAAAGTTAGTTATATATTTTATGCTGAAATAAACAAGTTTTACTTTTACCCAGTTCTTGGTTGATTTTTTTCTTCATTTGCGGAGTGGGATTTGGTACAACATGGGATCACTCTGTTTGCATTGCAATTTGATCTCAAACGACAGACCGCTCCCATGAAATAATTCTGCATTAATCAAGCACTTGGAGTTGTTCTAAATCATATTGCAAATATTTCATCCATCTACTGGATCTACCCTACAGAAAACCACAGATGCTTCTGGATCTTGTGAAGTTCTCTGGGCAATAGCTAGGGACTGACCTCGCTCGTGTGGTTTCTTTGTTTTCTTTCAGTTGACCTTGCCTGCTTAATAAACTTGCTCCTTCTCCATTTTGCCAGGTTCCCCATCTACTTTTACCCTTGTTCTGGCCACCACCATTTTAGATGCATTTCCTGCTCCCCCAAGAAGTAAGTAAAACATTTTACTAAGGTCTCTGGAGGCCTGGGATAGGTTGCCCAAGCCAGGATACAGTCCATTTAGGACATATAAAAAATAAGATTTTTTTTCTTTTCTCATGAGGTTCTGGTTATCAGATTGGCAAGAGGAGAATGTTGAAGGTTTGTTTTGTGCCCAGATAAAGATTTACTTTTATCCTACCTACTCAGCATTGTTTGCAGTTTTTTCCCCAGCCTAAAGATATAAATGCCTTAAATAAAAGAGGAAAAAGTAGGAGGAAAGTTTTTTTTTTCCTCCCAGGGACATTTTTCCCCTTCCAGTTTTCTGATGGATAAATTAGAAATTTGAGGGAGCACCAAGAATTGGGAATTGACCTGGCTTGCTTAACAGAGACCATTGGAAGAAAATGATATGGCTTGTCTGTTCCAATTAGCTCCACTTGATTAGGCAGTCCTCCACTAACCCTGCCCTGGAGGCCAGGGAGCAGAAATTGCCATTATACTCCATGAATATTTCAATTTCCACAGACTTTTGATAGAATCCATAGCAGGCATTCTCAGCATGCTCCTTATGTGGGGAACTAAGGATAGAGTTGGTACTCTGCTGGTCTACCGGCCACCTAGTTCCCCAGTAAGCACCCTTTTGGAGTTCTGTGGTCTGACAATTGCCTACTGAAGACAAGGGTGCTTATGGCCCCAACACCCTGCAAAAAGGGTGGATTCGTCAAAATGGTCTACCCTCGGAGGTTCCTGGATCCTTCTGAATTCCAAAATTCTCTGGGGATTTTAGAATCCAATATACATGCTCTGTTGAGGCTGCTGTGGAAGCTTGAGACAGGAAACTCCTTGAAGCCATTGACAAAATTACTCCTCTTCGATACCTTTCCCACCCCCATGGTGAAAGCCAGCCTTGTCATTTACCATGGAACTGGGTGCCCTAAAGAAGGCCAGAAGATGTCTTGAAAGACACTGGAGGAAAACTCGCACTGGATCTGATAGAGCATGCTACAGAGCCCATTGGAAGACCTATGAAGCAGTACTAATGACATCAGCAAAGAAACGTTCTTTCTCAGCAATCATTGCATCAGATGGTTTACCACCATCCCAATCGTTTCAGGTATCTTTGCATTTTCTGACTCCTAAATCTGAATCTCTGCTGGGTCAAGAATGGACAATTGGTTGTGACACCTTTGCAAATTCTTTCACTGATAAAATTACACAAACAAGCTCTGATCTGGATACCGACTCTAATATAGTAAAGATGGAAGATATGATGTATTGTCGAAGGTTTTCACAGCTGGAGAACGATGGTTGTTGTGGGTTTTCCGGGCTATATTGCCGTGGTCTTGGCATTGTAGTTCCTGACGTTTCGCCAGCAGCTGTGGCTGACATCTTCAGAGGTGTAGCACCAAAAGACAGAGATCTCTCAGTGTCACAGACACATTTAAATAGTTCCTCATGGAACGAACTTAAAGGGTTGCTGTTGGAGACCAGCTATCTTCAGGGTGGTAATTATCTTGACAGGTTCCACAGGCACATGTTATTCAACCGCAGTGTTATTTCTGTAAAGACTTTAGGAGAAATCATTCATAGCTATTGAATTGGACCCCATCAATATGCAAATAATACCCAGCTCTATATTTTGTTATCCAAAATCCCCTGGTGATGCAGTAGAGGTCCTGTGTCACTGCTTGACAGCTGAGGTCAAGTGACTGAAAGGGAAAAAAATTGAAATAGAACCCAGACAAGACAGAAATGATACCGGTTGGGAAGGTGGAGATCTTGTAGATAGCATAGGTGCAGCAGTTTGCAGCTATTTCTTGCTTCAGTATTGGATAGATTTGCATTTTTCTTGTAGAAAACAAACATTTATACTTTCAAATCCCATTAATATGTCAATTAACACAATTTTATACACTAAGTTATACATAAAGTTGAGCAACAAAATGAGTTTGATGGGAAACGGGTATGACATGTGTTTCAATTGTTCCTTCAACTTCCTCTTCGCCCTTGTGGCTTTAAAACTTCTGGAAATTTTACATCTCTACTCCAGCCTAAGTAGCCTTTCTCCACCTTCCATGGCTCTTCCACCCACAGAAGACTCACATGAGTTGGAAGAAGGCTCCATAGCCTGAAGGAGGTTTCACATTTGCTGAAGGGAATGGCAGGAGAACTCTGCATTTGGCCCAAAGCTTGCATGAGTCATGCCCAACATTCCATCCAACTCTGGTCCCTGTCCTGTTGGGGACTGGTGCTTCTTCTCTCCACTTGTGTGTTGCCTACGCCCGACACTGATAACATACCTCTCCATGATGTGTGCTTGGAAAATATTTCTCTGTTGCCCCAGACATGCATATAATGGCTTTTCTTCTCCATCCTAAACTCAAACTCATTATTTCAAACTTGTTCACTGATCACTGAGTTTTTGGCTCATAACTTTTTGAAGGCTTAGCAATCACAGCAGCTTTCCAAAGGTGTTTACTTAGAGACAGAGTTATCGGAGCAGTTTAATTGCTGCTGGCCCAGCGTATTCTAATTCGCTTGAGTTTTCGGTGTGGAATAGGAGGAGGTTGCAGAGGGTTATTTCATCCTCAACCAGCTTTTGAGTCATTCTCTAATTACAATGCGTTCCTCTCTGTATAACAGCCATTGGAGTGTGAGCTTGGTCTGCTCTTGTCTCCAAAATGTCTTTCCTGAAGTTTTTCTTCCTCGGATGATCTCAGAGGGCACAGCTGCTGCCTTCACCCGATTGTGATGGGTGGACGCAGAAGCATGGCTTGCGTAGTGGCAAGGCCAGAAATCATAGCCACTCATTTACGCAAGAATATTGACAGTCAAAGGCTGACCTTTGGAATTCTCCGTAAGGCTGTGTTCTCTCTTCCCCTGTGCTTTACAAGAGGAAGATGAAAGTCAAGCTGTGTTAATCTGCATCCTCTTGCAAATGAAAGGGTGCATGGCAGTATTTAAGAGAACATCCATTGTGGGTGGATTGGGAGCTACACACACTAAACAGCAATTGCATTTTGTCTTTTGGTCCTGGACAAGGAAGGTAGCTAGGGGGAGGCTGATAAGAAGGCGTTGTTAATGTGTTCATTTTTTCCACAGGGAAATTACAGGGTTTCTTCATCAATGGAACATGCTCACTTGAGTTGGGGGGGGGGAGGTGCTTTTTTGTTCTCCCTGAGATAACCCTAGACTTGGGGGGGGGAAGCTAATTCCTCTGGAACCTTTGAAAATGAAAAGTTTTGAGTCGGGAGCAGAACCTCAAAAAAATGTTCAGGGGGCATTTCGATGACTGTTAAGTTCTGTTGGTAGTTTTGTAGCTCTGCTTCTTAATTATTACAGAGTAGCCTGGTATTGTTAGAGGCTCCTGGGTTTTAGCTGTCAAACAGGTTTTATATTTATATGGTGCTTTAATTGTATATTTTCTGTTGTAAGCCGCCCTGAGCCCGTGCGTGGGGAGGGCGAAGTGTAAATTGAAAGAAAGAAATAAGTAAACATTTTGGATATTTTGTTGATTGTTTTATTAACATTCACAGATTTTGGGGAGGGGTCATTGGGGAATGGATTGTAAAAATGTTTTAAATAAAGAAAAATTGTAACCTATAGGGTTAATGGGAAATCACTCATATTTCAAGTCCAGAGTCAAATTTTAGCACCCTGAGGAATTCCCAGCAAGAAGGACATTTATTTTATTTATCATCAGGGCTTTTTTTCAGTGGGAACACGGTGGAATGGAGTTCCGGAACCTCTTGAAAATGATCACATGGCTGGTGGCCCCACCCCCTGATCTCCAGACAGAGGGGAGTTGAGATTGACCTCCGCGCCGCTCAGCGGCGTGGAGGGCAATCTCAACTCCCCTCTGTCTGGAGATCAGGGGGCGGGGCCACCAGACATGTGACCTTTTTCTCCGAGTGCAACCCACTGAGTTCCACCACCTCTTTTCCCAGAAAAAAAGCCCTGTGTATCATCTTTGATTTGTTAGGCTTAATCCACCACACTGCGCAGGGGCTCTCTGGTATCAATGTTTGTCTGAAGGGATCCTTGCTTCAGAGTTCTGGAACCCTTTTGAAAGGAAAAGAGCACATTAATTCTCTTAACTGCTCTCTAATCAGAAACTGGCTCGAGAAGCTTTACTGCTAAAAGCCAAGGGGCCGATCTATGTGCCGGGATTTACCTCCCGCAACCTGCTGCGCTGCAAATTCACACTCTCTTTAGGCCCCAATTGTAATTATGTGTTTGTACTCAACTTGGATAAGAAGTGTCAATTTAGGCTCCTGCGGTTGCAGAGGATGGCAAGCTGTCATGTCTCCTTTCATGTTGAGGCCTTGCCAGCAGAAATGCCAGAAGGCTCCAGTGTTTATGAAACTACAGAATTCAGTTCCTCTTATTGGAAAAAGGTTGCTGTGGAAGCCAGAAAGAAATATTATTCTATAGAGAAATAGCATTTTGTTTTGGAAGGAGAGAGGGATCCCATTAAGCTGTAATCTGGCATCCAATTACACTCACTCAGTTCCTGTTCTGTGGGATTTCAGCATGCACAGTGTGTTGCAAGATCGTGACCTTGTAAGCAGAGAGAGAAATATGCAGAAAATGACATCTGTCACTCATGCAGCTAACTTTTATTCAGAGCTGTAGGGAGAGTTACCACTACCAGCTCCAGGTTGGGAAATTCCTGGAGATTTTGAGAGGTAGTGCCTGGAGAGGGCAGTGTTTGGGGAGAGGGAAGGACCTCAGTAGGGTACAATGTCATAGAATCCACCCTCCAAAGCAGCCATTTTCTCCAGGGGAACTGATCTCTGTGGCCTGGAGATCAGCTGTAATTCTGGGAGTTGGTGTCCTGCAGGAGCTTGGACTGCTAGTTCTGACATGGGAAATTCCTGTAGATTTGTTGGAGGGGGGAAATGCTGCATGGGAAAAGGGAACTCAGTGGGGATTTGATGTCCCTCTAGGAATTCCATTTCTACTCCACCCTCCAAAACTTCCATTTCATCCAGCAAAAGTGATCTCTTTAGTATGCAGTAATTTTGGGAGAACTCCAGACCTCATCCTGGGATTGGTGACTTGGGTAGGAGCACCAGTGCTTACTGAATGCAGTGCTGGACTTCAAAATTGAGCTTCCTGTTAATTTAATTTTAATTTAATTTATTCAATTTATACCCCACCCTCCCCACACCAGCAGGCTCAGGGCTGATCACAACAAGGCTGAAAACACATTACACAGTTCAAACCATTATTACTATTAAAAACATAAAATACTACATACCACAGTTTAAAATACCACATCTATATAAATATAGAAACAAGAAACATAGCAGCACATAATTTAGATGATCATCTTTTCACCGTCTCCAAAGCGTTTTTACCAGAAAAATATGTGGGAGACGGAAAGTGACATTGGACGGGAGGGCATATAGTTTATTCCCCCCGACTAGGGGCAGGGGCACTGCCTGGCATCAACCATATGCCTGGCAGAACAGCTCCATCTTACAGGCCCGGCAAAATGCTAACAAATCTTGCTGGGCCCTAGTCTTAGCTAGTCATTTATTCATTCATTTAAAAGTGAGTGTCCTTCTCTCCCTTGTGGTCAGACAGTAGTTTACAGTAAAAAGAATAATGAAGCAATCCAAAGTATACAAGCAATAAAAATCATTAAAACAGCCCATGCAACTCATTGTCCAGCAGACAAAACTATAAAGGCACTGATCACGGCAAGTCCTGTGTGAGAGAAAAGTCTTACATGACTCATGAAAGGATTATAAAGAGGATACCTTTTAAACTTCTCATGGAAGTCTGTTCTGTTTAATTCATTTTTAACTTGCCCTTCCTTTAAGGAGTTTAGGGCAGTATGCATGTTTCTCTCACATTTTATCTTGGCAACAACCAGGCTCCCAGTTTGCTTCTGGGCCCAATTCAGGGTGCTGGCATTGACCTTTAAAACCATATATGGCTTAGAGCCAGCATACCTCAAGTACCCAGGGACGCTCAAGTGCAGGATTGTAGGTGTGGAGAAACGCCCTTGTGGTTTCTGGAGTTGCCTTTCTGTGGGCTGCAGAGGGGAGGGGCCAGTTCTGGAGTAGAATGTGATTGGAGGGAGAGCGAGTCAGTTGGTGGAGGGGAGTTGGAAGTTGACAGTTGGTGGCTGGGAAGAGTTGAGGGAGAGATGGCTCTGAGGGGAGAGGTAGATCTAGTGTAACCCCAGGTATCAAAGGATTGGGCCTGCCCTACCCAACATCCAATTAGGGCATGAGGGAGATAGAGTAGGGGTTTCTGTTTCTGTTTTATTATTCCTTCCGTTCCCTGTATATTTGCCTGTGTATAGTTAGAAGTTAAATAAATGAGTTTTGGAATTTATGAAGGAAGAAAGCTCTTCGGTTCCACCTAGTCCCCTAACCACTTGGGCCCACTAGCAGAGGAGGGAGGTTCGGAGGCTGTCCCACCTAACCAGGACCCCATACAGGGACAGTGGTGGCAGCAACATGCCGGGCCAGAGGCGACAAGGGAGGGGTAAGCAGAGCGGGGTCTACCAGTGGGAGAAAAGGCCCCATTCTGCCACAGTATGTGTGGTCCTCAATTCACATGCAGGCTGTACTTGCTTGGTGCAGGCAATAGCCACTTTCATGGGAGCTCCCTTTGAGTAATTGCATCTGCAAGTGATTCTAGAGGGCAAAGCACCAATTTAGCTCTGGTTTCCCTGCAAGAACAAGTACTGTAGGCTTCTTTGACTTGCCAATTATCATTTCTTTAAGGTGTGAGAAAGTCTCAAGATCTGCATTTCAGTTAATGGATGTGGAGGAAACTGGGATAATTTTAGCAGTTGAGGAGGAACTGATATTGAACACATGAAATGTATTCACGTGGAACAAACTGAAGTGTGACTGTGCGAGTGAGTGCATGGAAAGTTGGAAGGGGAGGGACATATGAAATAAGGTTCACTTGAGTGTCCTAGGTACTTAGTGATGTGTATTTCCATGCTAGGTTGTGGCGCCAAAACTTTGAACTCCCTCCCTATGGAGATTCATCTGTCTCCCTCTATTATTGTCTTCACTAGTGGGAGAATTTAGTTTAGATTGGCATACCTCCAATAACTGTTATTGGATGGGTTGCCAGCTCCAAGTTGGGAAATTCCTGGAGATCTGGGGGGTAAAATCTGGAGAAACCTGGAGAAAGTGGGGTTTGGGGAGGGAAAGGACCTTGGCATGGCATAATTCCATAGAGTCCACCCCCCAAAGTAGCCATTTTCTCCAGGTGAACTGATCTCTGTGGCCTGGAGACCAGTTGTAATTCTGGGAGATCTCCAGCCACTACCTGGAGGCTAAAACAACAGAAGCGGGAAAACCGCCTGGGAAATACTAAACAATCAAACACACAGTCACTGAGTAAAGTGCAACATGCTTATATATTCACACACAACTGGTACCAATTCCACAGTGCAATTCATAAGTATACAACAGGTTGTGTATGAATACTTCCAACAATAATTTATAAACTTTCCTATGACCGTGTCTGTACAGTTTAAATATTCTGCAAGCAAGTAATCCTCTAGCATGACTGTGTGTTTGATTGTTTTGTATTTCCCGGGCGGTTTTCCCACTTCTGCTCTTTTGTCTATACCGGGGACAGCCTTGTGTGTTATTGTCACTACCTGGAGGCTGGCAACCCTAGTTATTGGCCCTCCTCCTTGGTTGTGGTCCTATGTGTGCTTACATGTTTTTATTGAATTATTTAAATGCTGTTTTAGTATTGAATGTTTTGGTATGTTGATGTTTGCTTCCTTAGAGACCCTATTTGAGCTGTTTCAGTCAAAGGGGGGCATAGAAATGTTTTAAATAAGATAAAGCTTTTGAGGTAGGGTTGGCTGAGTGAGAATGACTGGCCCAAGGTGACTTGAACAAGTTTATAGCATGGTGGGGGTTTGAACCTAGGTTTCTCAGAACCTAGTGCAGCGCTGCACAACACGAGCTGTCCAAGGAGTAAACACCAGAACTGGAAAAGCAGAAAATCTTTTCACAGCTGTATGGACAAACTGAGCTGTGTGTTGCAAATACATCATATGTGCAGTGAACAGTGAGAAAGAAGGAGATGGCCCTTGCTTCATAGTTCTGGCTTCTCCAAAAAAACCCAAACCAGCCACTAGGTGGGAGAAAATAGTCTCTTGACTAACTCTAATTTGGAGGTATCAGGGAACAGGAGAAGGAGGATTTGTCCTGAATAAGGTCAGCATCACAGGTTGGCATAGAGTTGCCCGGTCCCCTTGATGTTCCGGCAGGAGAGGGGGGGGGACTCACACTTACCTTGGTGGCCTCCCAGAAGGGGCGATGACATCACTTCCAGAAGTGATATCATCGTGCTGTCTGTAGGCATGTTCTCGCCCTTCACGGTTCATCTTGCTGTCAGCAGGCATGCTCCTGCCCATCACAGGGACAAATTTGGGCCCCTGTGAAGGGCAGGAGCATGCCTGCCAAAGGGGATGATGATGTCACTTCCAGAAATGACATCATTGGGCACGCTGACCCAGGAGGTTTCTTGCCTCCTGGGCCCATTCCCCAGCACCTTTTCCCCCTCCTGGCTAGGGGAGGGGAGGGCAGAGGCCAGGAATGGCGAATCTCTCGCCCCCAACGGAGAGCTGGCAGCCCTAGGTTTGCATTGTTGGGCAAATGTAGAGATTCTCAGAACAACAGAGGACCCAGCCCTGACTGGAGACACTGGGTCCCTCTCCCGTTGTTTGACCGGATAAGTGCCATGAGGCCATCAAGGAAGCAGAACCCAGAGGCTCCTGGTACAGTGTAGTGACTATTCCTTTTTAGGTCTAAACTAGAGTTGTGGTTTTTTTAATGAATTGGGTCAGAGTTTCCCTGACCCAACTCTCATTTATCTCTGTCGGACAGCAGTTCCTGGGAACTAATTTCCATAATACAGTCAGGGCCCAATTTGTGCAGTTCCCTCCCACAAAAGAGCAAATAACCCCACAGGGCCATTTTGCGTCAGAGAAATGGAGGGGGGAGAGGTTGAAGCATCTTCTCCCCCTGTGCCACAGCCCTGATTCAAATCAAACCCTTGGAGCACTTGAAGAAATAGTCTCCGGCAGCTGCCACATGATTGAATGAGAGTCAGGTCAGGGGGAATCTGACCTAGTAAAAAAAAAGTGCCGTGTAGTTTGACCTCTAGCTCCACTGATCTAATGGGAGAACAGAAAGTCACCAGTAGCTCTCTGCAGCATAACTGCAATTGGACTGGAGAGAAGACAACTGTGAGGGATAGGGTTGCTAACTCCAGCTTCAAAAGTTCTTGGAGATTTGGGGGCAGTGCTTGGGGAGGGTACAGTTTAGGGAGGGGGGAAAGCCCACCAATGTGCCATGATGTTACTTTCAGGAAAACCATAGATTTTCTGGTGATTCCTAGAGCAATATGATGTCACAGCACACATGATGATGGCACCCCATGTCCTCACCCCCAGGGGCGGCGCAAGGGTTTACCGCGCTCGCGGCTGGCCGGCTGGCTGGGCACCCCCACGCGCGCCAGCCTGCATGATGATGTCACGTGTGATGTCATCACGGGAGCGCATGTGCCGCCGCCGGCCCGATTGCTGCGGCAGGCGGCCTCCGAGCTCTCCGCTCGGTTGCCTGTGCCGCCGCAGATGCCTGCCCGCGGTGGCTGGGCCTGGCTGGGGGCTTGTGCTGGCGGTGGCAGCAGCGCGGGGTGGGAGGGATAGGAGCTGGTGCTTTGTGGCGCACGCTCCCGCCCACCGCACCTGCTCTGGCGCTCCCTCCGGCACCCCGCGCCTGCAGCCACTGCCTACCTGGCCTCAATAGGCCCGCCGGCCCTGCTCACCCCAAATCCCCTGCCAGTTGCCAGACATGGCCTGGCAACTATAATGTGGAAGGAACCTAGCTATGCCTCAGTTTCTGAGCCTCGAGTTCTGATTCCACCAAAGGGTTGCCATTTACCTACTATAAGTGGGCAAACCCCTGCCAGCATTCCCTGTCCCATACTGATGCTCACTGAAGCAATAGAGGGAAATGGGGAGAGAAAGACATCAAGTGATATAGCACTACCACTCTAGGTGAAGACCTAGAAGTGACATCACCACACCGACTCTCTAGGAATCCTCCCAATCACTATAGTCTTTACAACAGAGTTTTGGGGAAATTCCTTGAGTGTCACTCAACACTGTAATTTCATTTCTAGCTAGTAACCTAGTCCTGTGGCAATGTAACTGCGAGTCCAGCATGAGCAAAAGGAATGATCCCCCCGCCATGAAACATTTCTTAAAGGAATGAAGCAAAACCATGGGGGTGTGGAATGACGCAAGAGAACATCACTGATATGGAGAGCAGTAAGAAATGGCAGGTCCCTACTGATTATATACTGTTGAAATCTCATTAGTTATCAGAGAGAACTTGGCTACTGTCAACAAATAAAAACTCCCCCCCACACACCTTCATCTAGGAGCTGCTGATCCGTCCAAAGCCCCAAATACAGATTAGAGCAGTGTGCCTCTTGTTCTTGCAAGAGGGAAAGGGTTTCTCTCTTTTTTAATGCATTTTAGATACAGGGGTTTTGTTTTTGCTTTGGGAGGAGGTTGTCCCCCCTCCCTTTTCTTGGCCTCCTTCCTTTAGGCTGTTAAATGATGCTCAAAGTGAAGTTCATTTCAAAAGCTGCTATCTGAAGCTACTGGCAGCTCTCCAATTTCTGTGCTGGAAAAACCCTGAATGATGAATTTTCTACAGAGGAGGAGGGGGAAAAAAACCTGATCAAAATTCTTGGGAGGCCTGGCTGGAAAAGTCAAGGCTGCCAGTAGCTTTAAAACAAAATGTGTTGTTAAGATTTTTTTTCTTATATTTTGTTTCTCTTAATTTTAATGGGGATGATTCACAATAAAAAAGAAACTCCACCCCCCCCCCCCCCGCACACACACCATATGCCCCTCACATTTCAATTTTTATTGGGGGGGAATCTGGGAAAACAGTTGCTAATGCAGGCTCGTTTGGGTGTTGCCCAGAACATTGCCCTTCTTCTGATATGGCTTTTGTAACCCCTTCTCGCCCCTGACCTGGATGGTCCAGGCTGGATACGAAGCAAAACCACATCACAAATTCATAACAGCAGTCAGTCTTGAACTCAGATCAAAGCTGCACCCTACCATTTCAAAGCTCTTGGACACTCCCAAATGTGGTCCTTGTTCTATTCCAAGGCAATGACAACCTGCACGGGCAGTTCTATTGCCATATTTGAAAATGTAGTTGCATGTGGGAGATGTCAGGCTTCGGATGAGCATATTAGGTGGTGGCTGGAGATCTCCTGGAATTACGACTGATCTTCAGGCAACAGAGATCAGTTCTCCTGGAGAAAATAGCTACTCTGGACTAGACATGGGCATGAACAGAAAAAAAACCAAACATGGTATTCGTTGTTCGTTGCCATCCACGAACAACAAACAACAAACATTGACGAACATGACCTGTTTACAAACATTTGTTGTTTGTTGTTCGTGGGAGCCAGCAGGCTCTCCTCCAGCCATCAAGATCCCTACCACACCGCTCCCAGAAACCCTACCTGAGCAGGCAGCAGGAAATTTACCAATAATAAATAATAGCTTGGTCCCAGAGCCTGGCAGCAGCCCTGGAACCTGAAGGGGTAGATCCCTCCCGCACCACTCCCAGAAACCTTACCTGAGCAGGCAGTAGGAAAGGTACCAGTAATAAATAATAGCTTACCCCAGAGCCTGGCAGCAGCCCTGGAACTTGAAGAGGTAGATCCCTATCCCACCACACACAAAGAAAATTCAAGCTCCAATGCACTCTCCCTGTCTCTCTCTCAAAATGCCAACAGCAACTGTCTCTCCCTCACTGTCTGCAAAACCAGAGCTGGGAGCCCTCCTCCTCCCTGCTCTTTGCTTCTTTATAACAAATTTGGAGCTCCGCACTTGAAAGGAAGATCTGCCTATCAAGCTAAATTGAGCTTGGATTGGGGTTTCCAGGGCAACAGCAGGAGTTCAGACAGAGTTCAGGCAGTCCCTGCCTCCGGTTGCCAAGGGAATTGATTGCAGGTGCCAGAGTGTCTGGCTTGACGAGGCTTGCAACGACCACCTGTTCATTTAGAATGAGGCCTCACGAACAGCTTGTTTGCGACCAGCTGATTGGGCTGTTCGTGGCATTTTTTTGTTCGTATTGCTGTTCGTGCCCATCTCTACTCTGGACAGTGAATTCTATAGGATTATAACCTGTTGCGCTCCAGCCCCTCCCCCAAACCCTCCCTCCCCAAGCTCCACTCCCAAATCTCCACACATTTCTCTGCTTGGAACTGGCAACCCTAAGGTAGAGTTCCCATCCCAAGCTTTGGAAATTCTTGGTGATTAGGAGGGGTTTCTGGGGAAGTAGAGTCTAGGGAGGGGCTCAGCAGAAATGTAATGCCATAGAGTCCATCTTCTGAAGTTGCTATTTCCCCCTGAGGAACTGATCTCTGTAGTCTGAAGATCAGTTGTAATTCCAGGAGAACGCCATGCCTCATCTGGAGGATGGCAGCCTTATGTCTATAGATAATAGTGTATATATTCACCAGTGTGTATGATGGGACAGGAATCCCTTCTCCCTACTGGACGCTTTAGCTAGGAGTACTTCAGCTTTCTCAGAGTGTCATTTTGTTATAGACAAACAGACAAAAATTGACAGTAGTGGTGAGGAGACTGAGAATGAAGGATCAACCCGGGAAGACAGCCAAGAGGACTAAAGGTCTGAGTTGGGCCTAAACAGAAGTTTGTTTTTCCTTATCTCCAGGGCTTAAAGAGTAATACTGTCCAGTGTGGCGATAAAGAAGAGACAAGGACACATTCCAAGTTCTGTCTGTTTGATTAATAAAGAAGCAGTTCTTCATCTTTCCTGTCTGTCACAATGCTTTCTTAGCCGCGATTTCAGATACAGCAAGCAGAAAGAAAGAGGAAAAGAAAACCGCATAGCTAAGATAATACCCGTCACTATGAACTATTTGAAGATGCTGAGCTCTGTTTCACTTTAGCAAAGACACAAAGGATAGTCTGCTTAAAAATATCAACAAAAGGCAGAAAATAGAAATGGGGGCAAGAATGACAAAACAGCAGCCAAGGTGGGGGAGCAATACACTTCTAGAGAATCAAGAGCTCAAGAGAAGTATTTGCTTTTCAATGTTGGTTATTTTATTTATTTATTCACTCGTAACCTGCCATTTTGTCAAATGAGGGGAATCCAAAGCAGCTTATATCATTCTCCATTTTATATTCACAATAATCCTATGAGGTAGATTAGGCTGAGAGTGTGTGACTGGCCCAACAAACTTTCATGGCAGAGTGGGGATTTGAAACTAGAGTCTCCTGGATCCTAGTCCAACCCTATACCACACCGGCTTGTTGAAGTAGGAAAAAGACAGAAGTACCCTTAAGATCCTTAAAAATAAAGATGTCTCTCTGGGAACCAAGACAAAGATAATCCAAACTATGATATTCCCCATTGCCAAGTATGGATGTGAAAGTTGGACAGTAAAGAAAGCTGACAGGAAGAAAATTGATTCATTTGAAATGTGGTGCTGGAGGAGAGTTTTGCAGATACCATGAACTGCCAAAAAGACAAATAAGTGAGTACTAGATCAAATCAAGCCTGACTTGTCCCTAGAAGCTAGAATGACCAGACTAAGGCTATTGTACTTTGGTCACATCATGAGAAGACAAGATTCTCTGGAAAAGTCAATAACACTAGGAAAAGTGGAAGGCAGCAGGAAAAGAGGAAGACCTAAAATGAGATGGCTTGACTCAATCAAAGAAGCCACGTCCTCTAGTTTGCAGGATCTGAGCAAGTCCGTTAAAGATAGGACGTTCTGGAGGTCTTTCATTCATAGGGTCTCCATAGGTCGGAGATGACTTGACGGCACATAACACACACACAAACACACACACACACACACACTGGCCTTAATTTGTTTTACAGAGATATGCAGGAAGACATACCATAAGCTCTAGACGAAGCTATCTGTCATAATTGTATCCCACCCTCCCTTAATGAGGTCAGTGTGGCAAATCTGGTTTTCCCCTCCTCCTTTTTCTCCTTATAATGTGAGGTAAGTTAGACTAGGGATGCCACAAACATTGATGAACATACCATGCTCTGCAGCACCCTTGAAACGAACCTCCAGTCTCTGCCCATCTGCCATCTTCCTTGACCGGCTGTCGAACAGCTTTGCAGCTACACAGCAACTGTGGTGGCAGAGTTTCATTTCCTTGAGATGGTGGAGTTTCACGTCTTTGCCTTGAGGGAGCATTTGGATCTGAGCAGTAGGTGAGATTATTCTAACCAAGAAATAGATGGCCGTACGGGGCAGTTCAGGGACACAAGGAGGGAAATGCACCTCCTGCAGAGAATTTGTCTGCTCGTCTTCCTTTAAAAAATAAAGCTAGGTCAGCAATTCTTGAGCAATTAACCATAAGGGATGAAATAAATAAATCTTTCAGTATGCCAAAAGCAAACCTAACCATAGAGGAGTCTGCCCGTGGCATCTCTGCTTGATTCATTGGTCCAACCTTGCCTCTTCTCAGTCAGACCGTACTGAAATTAGCTAATTCTGCTGCATTTCTGCTTCATCAGGAATTCTGTCATTCACGTCACATCGATGCAGCTCAGCTCATTGCCCTTAGAGGAGAGAACAAGAATGCCCATTGCATCTCTTCATGAGTCACTGATCTGGATTTCTCTCCTTCCAATCAAAAGATACATCCTGATCAGAAGGGAACAGACAGGTGGGTTCCTGTGAGGGAGCCAGATTTTTATGCACTTTCTAAACTAGACCTGGTTGGTTGCAAAAACATAGAGTACCTTTAGTTTTAATTTTTTTTAAATATACTTAACAAAAGTTTGGGGGACACTGAGATAAAGACTCTGGCAGGAGCCCTGGAAAGGCAGCAGATATCGGGTCCCAACCAGGCACTTTACAGATTCCTCAGATCTGCTCTGAATCACTCATGCTTTTAGGGAGCAATCCTAAGCAGATCTACTGTGAAGTAAGTCCTATGCTGTTCCATGAGCCTTACTTCCAAGAAAGTGTCTTTAGGATGGCAGCCTTAGTTACTTACTTCCTCAAATGCCTCCAGTGGCTTGCCTTCATCGCAGTCCGGTTTGCAACCTTGGCTAACTCTGTGCAAGCATAGAGTTACGAAAGCCAGCAGACTGAGGTGGGGGACGCTTTCAGGTTGTCATCGTGATTGATATCTCACAGGAGGTACTAAAGATGAAAATCGACAAGCTTAAGCTTTTTTCCCCCCCTTTGCAGGATTGTAATTGTCTGACAGCTTCTCACGAATCCAGAATTTGAGGCGTAAGTGCAGTTATGAGTCACTGCTTGCTTTCCTTTTTGTCTCAGGTTTTATTGTGGGATACAAAAGTCATTTCACCTGCAAAACGGGGCCGGCCTTACATTAATCAAGGTGCGACGACCCATTAACAGATTTTAACGTGCCTGTAAAGAACACCAAATTGTCAGTATTTTAACGGGTTGTTGCGTTTGCCCCCCTCCCTCCAATTTGGAGTTTTTGCCTTAGGCACCAAAACGTCTTGCTCTCTGCCTGCCTGTAAATCTTTATTGAGGGTGTATTTTGTGATATATAGAAAGGACACACAGCAAGTAGAAAGGCTGTTATTTTATTGGCTAGTAGTGCTGCCAGAGTTGAGCAAATTCCACAATGCTATGTAAGCTTCCAAAAGCAAGCAAGAATTATTTTGGATCCCCTTGAAGATTTAGGCTTCAATTTTAGGACTGCGGTAGGATCTACTTCTGAGTAAACATGCATAGTCTTCCAGTGTCAGACACTAGACTGTGCAGCATTTCCCTCCTTGTGTCCCTGAACTGCCTGGTATGGCCATCTATTTCTTGGTTAATCTCACAAATAATGTCTTATTATACGAGTGCTGCAGCTGAAGCCCTGACTGCACATATAAAGTAATTCATGGGATTACAACAACAAACCCCAACCGATCAAGTGATAACCAGTGTGTGTTATTAAAGTGGTGGAAGGATCTTGCACTTCTGTCAGCCCAACCCACCTCCTCTGAAGATAAAATGGAGGAAGGGAGAATCGACAGCCCCTTGACGGGAGGGCAGGGTGAAAATACACTAAATAAATAAATTGGGAATCTGAGTGGAATGCTTCCACAATGCAAGCTATCGTTCAAATGGTGGTGAAATTAAATTGCCTTGTACTGAGTCACACCTCCAGTTTATCTAGCAACATATTGCCTACTCCGAATAGCAGTGGCTCTCAGGCAGATAAATGTCTTTCCCAGTACCTGTTTCATCTGAAATGCTTCACCTAGCATTGCCAGAGATTGATTCTGGGATCTTCTGCATGCAGAGCATGTTATCACTCGGAGATGTGTCTGAACCAGGTTGAAGTCCCTTTGAATTCATGGGGAAAGTTTTAAACTAATGCATAACTACCTGTGGAGTGTACACATACATAACTATGGCTGGACCATATGGCAAATTTTCTAATCTTTTTAATTAGGAAGAGAGAGTCTGTTGGCAACTATGGACAACATCCTAGGAAAGCTAAAAGGTCTTTATCATTATAAATGAGGTTTCTGTCCTGTAATACTGGAGACACGAAATAAGCTAGTACAAAAGAATATCCATTTGAACTTGGAAGACAGGTTCAAATCCCTACACAGCCACTTGAGTGACATCAGACCATTCACTGTCTGTTTTCCTAACCTACCTCACAGGGTTGTTGAGAAGATAAAATTGGAAGAACCCCATAGGCTGCCCTGAGATCCTCAAAGGAAGTGCAGGATTTATTTTTTAAAAGTGATGCATCGTGTATGAACCAAAGCTAGCATCTCTATCATCTTTTGGCACTCCAGAAAGATTCCTTTCGCAGGTATGACTACTAATTTTTTCCTTTGTGCTGTCATTTGTTCATTTGTTTGTGTGTTCTGTTTTGTTTTTATACGTATTTATAGGTATTTTTTGCTCTGACTTAGATAGCCCAGGCAAGCCTGATCTTGGCAAATCTGGGCTGCTAAGCAGGGTCAGCCTTGGTTAGTAATTGGATGGGGGACCTCCAACGAAGACCAGGCTGGCAGAGGCAGGAAATGGTAAACCACCTCTTTTAATCTCTTGCCATGAAAACCCCACCACAGGTCACTATAAGTCAGCTCTAACTTGACGGCACTTTCGACCACCATATGTGTTTTTCTTGTTCCAATGTTTTTATTGTTTGCTGCCTTGGGGATCCTAAGTTGGGTGGAAAGGCAGCTTTACGATTTTTTAAAAATAAATAAATGGTGCTGGTTATAGCTCTCAGGCATAAAATGATGTGGTCCTATGTAATACTTCACTTTTTTTTTACTTTGTAATGAGCAATCCATTTGCCCCCTACTTCAACCGGCTAAAATCCCCAGTTGATTCAGACACCATTTCCTGAAATCATCTTTTCCAGGTTCACCAGTATGTTCCCATGGGGTGGGACAAAATAAGAAATTTTATACCCTATCCAAGTGCAAAGTTACATGCGCAACAACAAAATCACGTGACATCACTCTTAACAGCATAAGAACACAAGGAGAACATGAGACCAATGGACCATCTAGTACAGATCATCCTTCAGATGTGCAACTGAAACCAGTTCATTCGTTTGTCTTGCTCTGTAGACCGGATCTTGCTGACTCCGATTCCTCCAAATGAACTGTAGCCAAACTGCACACAGCCACTTACCTGCAGTCATATGGCTGTACACTCGCAGGAAAGAATGGGTAAAATTGTTGCAGGCCCCAGTAGAAAGACTTCAAATAACCCAAACTTGGTATTTCTAAAGCTTTGTGTATAGTTTAGGTCAGTAGCCATGTTGACGTGCAGTGGAACAGCAGGACTGGAGTCCTGAACTAACAAGATTTTGGGGGATCTTCAGGATTGGAGTCCAGCAGCATTTTTGAGACCAGCCAGATTTTCAGGGATCTTTGGGATTGGAGTCCAGCAACACTTTAGAGACCAGCCAGATTTTCAGGGATTTTCAGGATTGGAGTCCAGCAGCACCTTTGAGACCAGCCAGATTTTCAAGAATTTTCAGAATTGAAGTCCAGTGACACCTTAAAGACCAGCCAGATTTTCAGAGATCTTCAAGTTTGGAGTCCAGCAGCACCTTAGGAACTAGCCAGATTTTCAGGGATCTTCAGGATTGGAGTCCAGCAGCACCTTTGAGACCAGCCAGATTTTCAGGGTTCTTTGGGATTGGAGTCATGTGGCACCTTAGAGACCAGCCAGATGTTCAGGGATTTTCAGGATTGGAGTCCAGCGGCACCTCAGAGACCAGGCAGATGTTCAAGAATTTTCAGGATTGGAGACCAGCAGCACCTTAGAGACCAGCCAGATTTGTAGGGATCTTCGGGATTGGAGTCCAGCAACACTTTATAGAGACCAGCCAGATTTTCAGGGATTTTCAGGATTGGAGTCCAATTCCTCAGGAACTGCACTCTGGTAAGCATTTAGGACTCCAGTAGGTGGTGTATCCAAAGAAGGTCTGACCTTTCGATGGAAATCACTTCAGTCAGCGGAGATTTTCATGGGATGCAGTCCTAAGGTTCCTTTCTGCTAAAAGGGAGAACTGCCTTTGGAGGAAAACCATGTGCATTGAATTATGAGGTCAAGGAAGAAAGACTCCCTTCATTCCTGCAATGCAAAGGAACTAGAGATGGGCACAAACAGCAATACGAACAAAAAAAAAGCCACGAACAGCCCAATCTGCTTTTCATGACCAAGCTGTTCATGAGGCCCCATTCCCCACAAACATGTGTTCGTTCCAAGCCCTGTTCGTAGTGTTCATCAGCCATTCGTAAAGCCAGACAATCAATTCCCTTGGCAACGTAGGCAGGGACTGTCAATTCCCTTGGCAACGTAGGCAGGGACTGTCTGAACTCCTTCTGTTGCCCTGGAAACCCCAATCTAAGCCCAACTTACCTTGATAGGCAGGTATCCCTTCCAAGCATGGAGCTCCCATTTTGTTAGATGGGAGCAAACAGCAGGGGGGAGAGGGGTCTTCTGTAGGCATGGAAACACCAATCTCATCCCTCCAAACTCTGTTAGGCAGTTCTGACCACTAACCACAGACCTCCTATATTTCTCTATGGGACCTCTGGTTATAAAAAGCATGTGCTCCCAGCTCTGGCTTTCAGTTTCAGCAGACAGTAGAGTGGGAGAAGCTGTTGCTGGCATTTGAGAGAGAGAGGGAGAGTGCATTGGAGCTTGAATTTTTTTTTTGTGGGGTGGGGTGGGGCTCTACTCCCTTAGGTTCCAGGGCTGCTGCCAGGCTCTGGGGCCAAGCTATTCTTTATTATTATTACCTGTCCTTCTGTCTGCTCAAGTCAGGTTTCTTGACCAAACTTGGATGATGGCTAGAGGAGAGCCTTCTGAACACTCCCTGCGAATATGGGCTCTCTAAGTCCCAAGGGGGCTGTTCTGGCCCCAACGAACATCCAACCATGAACATGATTGTGAACAGGTCATGTTCATTAATGTTCATGAATCACTGTTCGTGGATGACAATGAACATTGTGTTCGGTTTTTTTCCTGTTCGTGCCCATCTCTAAAAGGAACTACCTTCTAGAGACAGATTCATTCTTAGTGGAAAGCAACTATTTGATCTAACCCATTGTATTAAAACTCACCAAGTTGATTTATTATCTACACTTGACACTCAGACATGATTTGCTATCTGAATACTGAAGACCTCCTCTCTGAGCAAATATTTCTCACCACTGCCTCTATATGCTACTCCATGCATAGAAGTTTCCTATCACCAAACAAATAAGGAGTCCCTCTTGGCAGCCTGGAGTGAAGAAAGTAGACAGAGGAAGCTTTTCTCCCTCTCTCATAATACTAGAACTCAAAAGCACCTAGTGAAGTTGATGGGCAACAGTTACAGGATGGAGAAAAAAAGCACTTCTTTATTCAGCATGTAATCAAATTATCACTGCTGGTGGAAGTAATCTCGGCCATGAATAGAGATGGTTATAAAAGAAGAGTAGACAGAATTGTGGAGGATCGGTCCATCAATGGCTACTAGCCATGCTTGGTAAAGGAAACTCCCAAATCCAAAGGCAGTAAACCTCTGAAATCCAGTACTTGGGGGTAACATGGAGGAAAGGCTTTGGCATCTCTATCCTGTTTATTGGTCTTCCAGGGCAACGGGATGTTGAACTACATGAACTACTGGTCTGATCCTGCAGGGCTCTTTTTATTTACCTATGTCTTTAGCTTATTTATGTGTGAATATGAATAACTGTAAGCAGGGATTTTTTTTCAGCAGGAACGCAGTGGAACAGATTTCCGGGACCTCTTGAAAATGGTCACATGGCTGGTGGCCCCACCCCCTGAACTCCAGACAGAGGGGAGTTTAGATTGCCCTCTGTGCCGCTCAGCGGTGCAGAGGGCAATCTAAACTCCCCTCTGTCTGGAGATCAGGGGGCGGGGCCACCAGCCATGTGACCATTTTCTCCAAGGGCAAACCACTGAGTTCCACCACCTCTTTTCCCAGAAAAAAAGCCCTGATTGTAAGTAAAAAAACAAACTAAAAAACAGCAGTATTTGGTTTTTAAGGACATGGTGCACCATTGCTGTAGCAGATGAAATCAGCATCGTTTTCCTTCCACAATTTAATTTCAGGCTGCCTGAAAAGCAGCCCCTTTGATCTACACTGCAATGATCCCTTAAAAAACTACTGTGGGTATTTCAGCATGGAAAAAAAGCAAAAAAGAAAAGAAAATCCAAATGAGTCGGAAAAGTTTTTCCGTTCTTTTTTTTTTCCAATTCAAAGGGAAATTTGGGCTTTCATGTAGTCACTTCGTAGATTAAGGAACGCAGGAGGGGAAGGGAGATGAAATATATTGGGATATGCTGGTACTGCAAATAATTTAATTGACTGACAGCATTTGGCTGGAAATGGGATGGGATATGCAAATGACCATAATAGGTGCTTATCTATCGGAAGCGGCCAAGGTCAGAAGAGATTGGAAAAGGTGTGCGTATTACATAATTCATGCCTCTTGTAATTGGAAATACATCGCATTCCTTGCTTTGGCAATTTCTTTTTTTCTCCCCCTCATGATTCTACTGTTAAAAAATTCATTCTAGGAAAGGCAAAAAAAAATTAGCTCAGGACTTCACCCAAGCATGCAACCCAAACAGTACATTGTGCAAGTGTAGGGCATTCTTGCTTTAGTGCAACGGGCAGCACCATCCTAAACAGAGTTACACACTTCAAAGTCCATTGTTGTCAATGGGATATAACTCTGCTTCAGACAGTGCTGTAAGTGTGTTAAAGGATAAGGAGGGAGTTACTATGCTAAAAATGTTAGGATCTCAAACTTTGTAGACCATTATTTCACTGGTTGGCCATCTGCTATAACTACAGCCTAGTAAGCTTACCATTTGCTTACTTATAGAATGCAAACTCAGAAACTCCAGCCTAGTCGCCAACATGGCACTTCTGGGTACAATCAGGAAGTGACAGTGGTAGTTCTAGGAACCACTGGAAACTCTGTGGTAAAATCATAGAGTTTTACCATAGAGTTGGGGTTATTCCTAAAGCTACCATTGCAATACCTGGGTTGTACCCAGAAGTGATGTAGTGGTGTCAGTGACATTGCCCCCCAACATCCTCACAATCCTCTAAAGTCTAGTGAAGAATCTGCCCAATGTAACCTCTAGCGACTAAGGCCTACCAAGAATCAAGACTGACTGAGGGAAAATATAGCTAGTACAACCTTCTTTGCTCAAATTCTCAGAACTGAAATTCTTAATTATGTAGTAGGGTTGTTAGCCAGTGGCTGCCAAGCAGTGGACCTCCGGGGGGGCAGGGATGAGAGGGGGCATCATCAGGTAATGGTGTTACTTGGGGGAAAACCCAGAGGTGACTTCACACTACTCTAGAAATTGCCGGAAACTCTATGTTAAAACCATAAAACCATATTCCCCCTGGTGACCAGGGCCCTTTTTACACTGCTTACATGCTGCCGCAACAATGCAAAATATCGCCCAAAAACTGCAGAACATCACGTTTTCTCGCTCGAGAAAATGCAACATTCCGCAGTTTTTGCACGACATTTTGTGTCGTTGCGGCAGCAGGTAAGCAGTGTGAAAAGGGCCCTACTGAGCAGGGGACAGAGGCTGCCATATTGGGAACCTGGCTTGCCTAAGCAGGCTCCATCAAGGTTCACTCCTGTCATGAGAGACTGCACTAGGCCAACACAGAATTTACTAGACAACTGGATACAACTATAGTAGCTTTCATGCGCACTAGAGGCCTCTGAATTGGCAACTTTGGCAAAAGTTGCCAATTGCAAAAAGTTGCCAATGGCAAAATGCATAGGTTTCTGGGGTTGTTTTGGACTTCAGGTGTTTACATAAAGCAAACTGTAAGTCGTAGCTGGCTGCACTTTAGGGACGATGTCCTGAGATGACAAAGTTGTCTACCTGCAAAAATGCAACCAGGGCAGGAAACGCATCCCAATCTCGGACAAATGGATCACGGTTTTACTTTTTATGCTATTTTTTCTTTAACATCTTTACCTTTCTCTTTCCTCCGTTTCTTTGCCCCTCCTTCCACCTCTCCCCTTCCACAAGCACAGCCTTGTGGAAGAGATATAGTTCTGAGGCTCAGACTATAAACTCTATGCACTCAGAAAATCTTCTGCTCTGAAACAGGGAAGACTCTAAAAAAAGCAAAGATACAACAGCAGCACCATTCTGCTCATCCTATTAGGGTTGCCAACTCTGGGTTAGGAAATCTCTGGAGATTTGAAGGGTATTGCCTGGGGAGGGTGGAAAGCTCAGTGGGATATACTGCCAAAGAGTCCTCCTCCAAAGCAGCCATTTTCTCCAGGGGCACTGATCTCTTGTCATCTGGAGAGCAACTGCAATACTGGGAGATCTCCAGGCCCCACTTGGAGGTTGGTAACCCTTGCCCCTGCTATCTTTGCCATTTAGGGCCTGGATTGTGGGTAATACCTAACTTTGCACCATGTTGTCTCTGTTCTTCTGTATGATCTGATGTACAGAACTTGAAAAGCAATGATCTTTGCAGTATCCTTCTGTTTATGTATTAATTTTAAAGATTTGTATGCTGCCTTTCCGCTCAATTAGAGCCCTCAAGTAGGTGGATAATTAAAAGAAAATAAAAGTCAACCTTTAAAAATGGTACATATAAATAAAACTAAAATTTAAAAACAAAGAAGAAGGAGGGTCAGTAAGGTACACCAGACAAAACAGGGAAGTCTTCACCCGCTGGTGGAAGACAATGATCAAAGGGGATAGATGAATCTCCCTGGAGAGGGAATTCCATAATTATGGTGTCACATCTGAGAAGGCCTTTTCTTGAGTTGACACATATCTAGCCAAAGATGAAGGGGGAACCTGAATCAGAACCCCAGAAGATGATCATAATGGTCAGATTGGATCACACGGAAATAGGTGGTCCTTCAAAGGCAAGTCCCAGGCCATATAAGTCAATGCAAGCACCTTGAATTGGGCCTGGAAGCAGATCGGAAGCCAGGGCAGCTAGAAGAAGACTGGAAGGATATGGTCCATTTATGCCATTTCCAAGGAGAACGCTTGGGCCGCTCTCATTCGACCCTACCGGTTTGTTTTTATCCAAGTTGCATTTTCTTCTTCTTCTCCCTTCTATCCTTAATTACATGCTCAATTGAGTTTCCAAGAACTAAGGCAAAGCTCAGTGATCTCTAATTCCCTGTATTCCCTTATTCACACTGAAACTGCACGGCAAGGATTTTGCACTCTTCATGAACAGTTGCTTCTTTGAGAGTTTATTATATACATGGCTGAGCTGAAGAGGAGGAGGGTGCTGTTCGCTGAAGCTTTCATTAGTTTTGAACAAGTTGGAAGTGTTCACCTGTTCAAAGTAAGAGTAGGAAGTGCTGCCTTCGCTTTGAATTTGTTACATTGCCATGCAGCCAAATCTTGTTGCATGACAACACTGTGGCACTGTTGTTATACCATTCTGATGTGATCCCTGATTGGTTAGAATAAGACTCTGAATAAAGTCAAAAGAGAAGAGCAGATGGAAAGGAGAGTTAGGGGATCATTTCACCATACCAAAGAAAGCTCTGCTTTTATTACAAAACTGTTCACAAGCAATTACTTGATGAAGTCCGAATAAAAGATTTTTTTTTATCAGCCTTTGTTTCAGTTGCTATTTTCAGTAACTGAGCAGTAATGAAAATGGGTGATTTGCTGCATATAAGCTTTCTGAGTTGTTTCCACTCTGCTTATGTTTATTTATTTATTTATACTAATTTATTTATTCTGTACACTTATTTATTCTATGCACCTTTCTCCCCCTTCGGAATCAAAAATGTTAACAAAGAAATCCAACAGAAAAAATGTACAATGCAACTCAAGCTCCTGACCTAACTCATTAAGTGCTATAGGTTGAGAGCCATGGATCCAGAGCCCTTTGGCTCTTGAGTAGAAGCACAACCCAGATCTCATTAAACTAGCAAGAAGCTGAACCCACACAAAGCTCTAGAACACATACAGGTGATAGATACACTGTACCTGTGGAAGTTCACTACAAAAAAGGAGAACTTGTTCAGACTGATCCTAACCATGTTTACTCACATATAAGTCTAACTGATTTCTATGACATACTTCCAAGCAAACATGCTGGCAGAGTCAGCTTTAGGCACTCTGGGGACTAGTACAAAGATACAGCCATGTTAGTCTGTAGTTGCAAAATAGTAAGAGCCCAGTAGCACCTAAGACTAACCAACTTATTTGTAGCATAAGCTGTCAAGAACCACAGCTCTCTTCGTCAGATGCAGACTAACCAACTTATTTGTAGCATAAGCTTTCGAGAACCACAGCTCTCTTCGTCAGATGCTGCTGGACTCTACTATAGTACAAAGATAGGTTCCATGAAAGAATAGATGTCAGGTTCTTCTAGCAAGTTCCTTCAAAACAATTCCTGGAGTTCTTCTATTCAGTGAAATAAATCAAGGCAGGTGAGCTCTCCTCACCTCACCTTGAAATCAAGCTCACTCTAGCTGAATTTTGGAAAAAAATGGAAAGATTTAGTTATTATTATTTATTTATTTATTTTATTCAATTATACCCCACCCTCCCCACAGATGGGCTCAGGGCAGCTAACAGCATTAAAAAACATTAAAATCACAAAAACATAAAAACAATAATAATTTTTTAAAAAACATTAAAATAGTCCATGAGCAGGTTATTTGGACAAATATTGGGAGTCCGTATTCGGGCATAGCAGATGACCGAGGGCAGCCCCAGAAGAAGTGGTGGTCTTAGATGGATGGACACCCGCTGCCACTCAGCCAAAGGCCCAGCAGAACATCTCCGTTTTACAGGCCCTGCAAAACTGTAATAGGTCCCACAGGGCCTGGATCTCCAGCAGGAGAGCATTCCACCAGGCCGGGGCCAGGGCAGAAAAAGCCCTGGCCCTGGTTGAGGCCAGACGGATGTCCATCGGGCCAGGGACCACCAGGAGTTGCTTGTCTGCAGAGCGCAACACTCTGCAGGAGATGTAATGGAAGAGGAGGTCCCGCAGGTATGCAGGTCCCAGTCCGTCAAGGGCTTTAAACACCAAGGTTAACACCTTGAACCGGATCCCGAACTCCACTGGGAGCCAGTGCAGCCGGCACAGCACAGGTTGAATGTGCACTCAGATTGGCGTTCTGGTAAGGACATGTGCTGCTGCATTCTGGACCAGCTGTAACTTCTGGGTCAGGCCTAAGGGCAGCCCAGCATAGATTGAGTTGCAGTAGTCTAGCCTGGAGGTGACTGTTGCATGGATTACTGTGGCCAGGTCCCAGGGCAAAAGATAGGGCACCAGTTGCCTGGCCTGTTAAAGATGGAAAAAGGCAGACCTGGCAATGATCGTGACCTGGGCCTCCACTGAAAGTGTGGCATCCAAGGTCACACCCAGGCTCCTCACCGTCGGCGAAGGTTTCGATTGTACCCCATCGAGGGCTGGGAGCCGGGTCCCCAGCTCGATTGCCCCACGACCCATACACAGAACCTCCATCTTCAGGGGATTCAATTTCAGGTGACTCTGATGTAACCATACCGTCACAGCCTCAAGACCCTTGGCCAAGGAATCCAGAGCAAGATCAGACCGGCCGTCCATCAGCAGATAGAGCTGAGTGTCATCCTCATACTGGTGACAACACAGCCCAAAGCTTCAGGCTAACCGAGCAAGGGGGCACATATAGATGTTAAATAGCATCGGGGAAAGAATCGCCCCTCGATGGACACCGCATACCAAAGAATGGCGAGTGGACATCTGTTCCACGAGTGCCACCCTCTGTCCCCAATTATGAAGGAAGGAGTTCAGCCATTGCAGGGCTGTTCCACGAATCCCCACATCGGCAAGGCGGTGGGTCAGAAGATTATGATCGACCGTGTTGAATGCTGCTGTAAGATCTAAAAGTATCAGCAGTGCCGACCTGCCGCAGTCCAGGTGTTGCTGCAGATCATCTGTGAGGGCGACCAGAGTGGTCTCTGTACCATGGCCAGGCCTGAAGCCGGACTAGAATGGATCCAGGATAGAGGGATCATCCAGGTATACCTGCAGCTGTTCCACTATCGCCCTCTCAACAGGATCCAGTGATGATTTCTTTAATAAGGGCTGCACCACTGCCTCCTTCAGTGAGTCTGGAAAAAACCCAGAACTCAGAGAAAAATTAATGATGTCAGCTAATGGTGCCCGAATCCCATCACCACCAGTTTTCACCAGCCATGATGGGCATGGGTCCAGTGGGCATGTGGTAGGTTTCACAGCATGCAGGACCCTGCCCACCTCCTCCTGGGAGAGTGGCCTGAATTGATCTAATATCAACGCTGAGGACAACCAAGGGGCCTCCAGTACACATACTGCATCAACCATGGTGGACAGATCCTGGTAGAGTGACAAGATCTTATCCACAAAATAGTCTCCAAAAGCCTCACAGCTTATTACCAAATTTACATTTTTATTTGTCCCATGTGTGAGGGACATTAAAGACCGAAAAGTAATTTATTTGATTACTTAGGTTAAAAACTAAGATAAATTATGTTAACTTAATTTACAAAGATAAAAAGAACACAGGAAAAATCATTAATTAAAAATGTTGATATTAAAATCTGGGTATAAGCAGCTAAGGAGAGGAAATGAGAGCTATTATATAATTTGGCTGTGCTGTTACATACTTGAATGTATCTTTCTATTAGTTTAATCTAACTTTAAATGTAGTGCCTCTATAAGTTTGAATGCACTTTCTATTGTTATATCTTTTCCTTTTAAAAGAATAAAAATTTTAAAAAGCTCACTCTTACAAAGTTATCTGAGGTAAATTGGCAAACGCCTACTCTTATGCTAGGCTTGGTTCAAAACTAAATCAAGGAATTTTGGGAACAACAATTTCTGGGATGGACGCAATGTCACATTTGAAATGTGGTGCTGGAGGAGAGTTTTGCGGATACCATGGACAGCCAAAAAGACAAATAAGAGGGTACGAGATCAAATCAAGCCTGAATTCTCCTTAGAAGCTAAAATGACAAAACTAAGGCTATTGTACTTTGGTCACATCATCAGAAGACAAGATTCTCTGGAAAAGTCAATAATGCTAGGAAAAGTGAAAGGCAGCAGGAAAAGAGGAAAACCCAAAATGAGATGGCTTGACTCAATAAAAGAAGCCACGTCCTCCAGTTTGCAGGATCTGAGCAGATCTGTTAACGATAGGACATTTTGGAGGTCGTTCATTCATAGAGTCAACACAGGTCAGAGGCGATTTAACAGCACATAACATGTACACACACACACCATTCCTAAACTTGAAGGCACCCATTACAATTTGCTGAAGCTCATACATCTCACTTTGAAGATCAAAGTCAAACATGGAGGACAAGTAGCCGGTCACTGATCCTATCACCAAAAATTCTACACTGGGACCCAAACGAAAGTAACTTCAGCACTCTGTAAGTTCCATTCATGCCGGAGAATAAACAAATGGAATTACAATTGCTATAATTATAATTGATACTTTGCAGTACATTTTTTTCCTGACCCTCAGGAACTGTTTCGGTCACTTCCCACCAAAGGAAGGTGCTAGTGGAATGTCTGTGTCCTGCCTCCATATCCCCTTGCAACCTGCTGGACTCCCCTAGTATTTTGATGATGATGGCGACAATGTACTTATAACACTTAGTATCCACTCAGAGTGGTGAACAAGTTGTGTTATCATCATTACCCCCACAGTACAGCAGGAGAGACGGGGCCGAGAGGAGTCACTTACCCAAAGCCACCTGCTGAGCTCATGGTGGTAGTGGGATTCGAGTTAGCAGAGTGCTGGTTCACAGCCTAGCCACTTAACTACTATGCTACAGTAGCTCCTGGGGGACAGGCGATCCTTAAGAATAGCCTGAAAGCAAATGGGAGTTAGCAGTGGGGAGGGGGGAAATCAGCAAAGTAGTCCCACTTCTTCTGGTAGAAAGCAATCTTTAGATTCAGAAAGTCACTTTGATGCTATCTTAAATTGACTTCTTAAGTAGGTCCAATTATCATCATCATTTTTGTACTGCAAATAGGAGACAGAGGTCAAGAGAGGCCTGAAGGCCTCTTGTTGAGCACATGGCAGAGGTGAGATTTGAACCAGACACCTTCCAGACCATAGCTGAGCTCAGACATTTAACTGTTACACCACAACATCTCCCCAATAAGCTTGCACACCCTCAATGTTAGTATTGCTCATAAACTTTTCTAGTAACTAATTTCTATATGTAATGCATTCAAAATAGTACAACATGGAATGAAAGCCAATTCAGAAATAAAACTGTGATCATATGAATCTTCCCTAGTTAAAAACTCTTTGCGGCAACGACAGGAAGCTAAAATAGAAGGCTTCTACCACAAGCAATATTCGCTGTTCAAAAGAACTATGCAATGTAGAAAGCAATCTAAAGATAATTTCACACAAGAACTGATGTTAAAGATACTGAGAATAGATGTAAAGATATAGATATGACAGCTGAGCCAAAAGGCCAGTTTTATTTCTTTTTGATTCCCTATGTTGCCTTTGCATTTCAGTTCACTGCATTTGTCTTGCTGTTTCTTTTGTTATTTTATGTCATTTTAATGATGTTATATGCAATTGATGCAAAAATGACCTTTGAAATGTGTTAATTTTAACAAGGAAAAATTGGCACATTCTAACAGATAATGGTATAAAGGTTCACAGGTTCATTTCTCCCAAGGAAGAAAGGTTAACATATTGGGAATGAGTGGGATGGAGAAAGTGAATATAGTTTTGTTAAAATGTTGTAAATCACTTCGGTAGGATTGCCAGCCAATGGCTGGCAATAAGAGAGGGGGCTAACCATGGGCAGGGCCCTTGATCATAACATAATGATATAGCTGGTGATGCACTGATGTCACACTCTGTGCATCTGGAAGTGATGTCAGCATGTCATTGGATGATGCTGGGGGACGCTCTAGCATTTGGGCAAAACTCTATGATTTAACCATAGAGTTTTGCCCAATGCCAGAGCATCCCTGGTGTCCTCTGGCAATGTAATCATTTCTGGGTGCATGTGCGTGATATCTACGCTTCGGGATGCTGCCTAACATACTCCAGGTTCTCACCCTTTCCCCCCTGCTGACCAACTAAGTGGCAGCAGGAAGCGCTGGCTGATAGTGCAGGATCCCTTGCCACTTCAGGAGGAATGGCAGCCCTGCACTTGGAGGACTTGATGTTCAGGAGCAAATATACTACAGTGCATCATTTAAACCCTATTCGGACACTATAATTTCTAATCTTGTCAACACTCATAGTCCAAATCAGTGTAGACAGCACCAGTGCACTCATTAACTTACAAAAAGATAACAGAAAGTATAAAACGTATGAAAATAAAATTACAAGAAATAGCTGTATTCAGCCATTTCATTTAATCCATAGGGATGAAAAATGCTCAGTTAGTATATCTGGAATGCCTTCCTATGTAGCAATATCACTTCTGTATTGATCCAGTTAAATATCTCAGACTTAACACATCCCACAGCAAAGTACTATAATCCTGTAGCCCATTGGCCTGGAATCTTTGTCCTTATATGTTGTTGTCTTTCTACCTATAGCCCTCACCATGAACCCATGAGCCCGTACACAACACTACTAGTGTTATGATTAGTAAATCATGTAAGGCTGTAACATTTACCTTTCTGAAGATTAACCAATGTGCTCATATGGAGTAACCAAATACTACACAAGGAATTGGTTAGATCCATCAGGTGGGACTTGGAGATCTCCCCAAATTACAATTGTTTTCAAAATTACAGAGATCAGTTCCCCTGAAGAAAATGGCTGCTTTGGTGGGTGGAGTCATCATCGTCATAACCTTTTATTGGCATATAAAAGAAGAAAAAACAAGACAAGTACAAGATTAACACCCAAGGTTATTTTAAGAAAATCAAAACCAGCCAAGAACCACAGTAATATACGCAATACAGTACGAAAAATTCAGTAAAATCTAAATTTTAAAAGCTCCTGCCCTAGCCTTGCATACATATGAAAGAAATTCAACAACAGAGGCAGTAATTTCAGGGGACTTGTCAGATAGGAAAAGAAACATTTCATTATCAATCATGGATTTTGAAGCAATCAGGAAAGGACTGATCAAGTGATAGCGCATAGAAGAATAATGAGGACAACGAAGAAGGATATGCAGGATTGAATCAGGTTCATTGTAAGAACAATAACAAACTCTTTCGTTATAAGGGATACCTTTATATCTACCAATTAGGACAGCTGAGGGAAAGAGACTGAGCCTGGCTAACATAAAAGCTCTACGTTGAGAAGGAAGTACCAGATTAGAGAAATACTGGGCCATAGAGTCATATTTAAAGGTCAGGCGGAAATAACATGGAGAATAAATGCCAAGGCAGCCAACATTGATTACTTGGGCTTCCGTGTCCCAGATTCTCTTTCGATCTGCCTGAAAAAGAGCCGCTTCTCCGGAGTTGGCTCAAGAATCCAAATCAATATCCAGGGATTTAATTTTAAACACTACGAATTGTGACCATTTGGAAATATAAGGGTCTGCAGGAAGAAGAGCAATAAGACTGTTGGGAGGGGGACTAAAGTGGATATGAAGCCAATATTTTATAACAGTGATCCACACTCGCGATTCAATGAGATGAGTACCCAACTCGGCACAAAGAGTAAAATAGGTTACAGAGTTGGGTAAGTCAAGGATCTTGCGAAAGAATATATTATTGATATGTTCTACCTTGTTAAAATTCTAAATCCACAAAGGGATGGAGTCTATGGCGTCCCTCCCTTCCCTAAAACCTGCCCTCTCCTGGCTCCAGCCCCCAAATCTCCAGGAATTTCCCAACCTGGAGTTAGCAACGATTCAACAATTCTCCAAGAAGCCTTCCTCTTTTCCGCAAACAATGCAAAACCAAATTATTTAAAAAGGCTTTTTACTCAGATAGGAGGGCAGTATTGTAGGGAGGGGTCTCAGATGCTTTGCTAATGAGTTAGAGACCATGGACTTCACCACTATGTTGCCTTACATATTATCTGTTGCTTTAAATAAACACTCCTATATACTACCTGTGCTTTATGTTGTCTAATGTCAATCCTAGAAATGATTATATACTGTTTCCGCAGTTCTTCAGTTCTTTATTGGATCCTTGCTAATGCAATATCTTTGTAAACTTGTATTTATTTATCCTATGGCATTGTTTATGGAAATGTCCTTGACACTGTACAGAAATGTCCTTGATACTGTACGGAAATGCCCTTGATACAGATTGTTCTAATCTCACACTATGTAATCTGCCTTGAGTCCCAGTGAGAAAGGTGGACTATAAATGACATAAATAAATAAAAATAAATAAAAACTTACAAGGAGCCTACCTCCAACTTCTCCTAGTTAAATCAGGACTAAGCAGCTGTAGATATCAGGTCAGAGAAAAAATCTGTAGAAAGAGAGAAAGGACACAAGAAATCTGTTCATGCCTATTAAAGAAGTCATACATAACAAAACTTTTAGTCCCCCTGGTTTCAAAATCTAAATGAATAAGGATATCCCCAACATTTTCAGTTAATTAAACACAATATGATGATGTATAGAATTAATCCTCAGGGAAAAAATAAAAAGATTCCACCCACTGTTTGTTCCCAAATACAACAAAAGATCAACACATCTATAATATACGCCAATTTCATCATAAAAAGGATTATTATGGACATGCAAAACATAGTTCCCTCAAACGAGTAATAAATACATTGGCAAATTGGAAGCAAAAAGCCTGCCCCTTGATCTCAAGATAAAACAGATTACTAAAGCTGAAATAGCTCTTTCCCAAAATTATATCTGACAGTGCTAGCAAAAAAGAGAGAGAGAGAGTAGGTGGGAATGGAGTTGCATGTAAATTCAAATAACACTGCAGTGAAACTCTGCTGCTGTAAAGCCCACTATGCCAGATTGAACTTCCTTTGCAGCAACAGGATGTCATTTGCGCTTTCCATGGTTTTCCTTGGTCTTCCTCCCCTGGACTCATTCACCAATGTCTTACAACAGTACCTGTAATCAGTGCATGAGCAGTTGCCCCTGGAAAGACAATGCAGCCCTATTAGACAAATGGAGGAGCAATCTTGTAGCTCTCCCTATATATACCCCAGAGGACACTTGGTTCTAGACACAAAAAACGTTTGGTGGTCCCCAATCCTTGGGAGGCTTTTCGGTCCTGGCACCGGCCTGGTGGAACTCTCTGTCTGATGAAACCAGGGCCCAGCAGGATTTATTATCCTTCTGCCGGGCCTGTAATGGCCAGACTATAAGTGACGAATGACACAGGTTGGACACTTGTCAGCTTCCCTCAAGTTTTGATGGGAAATGTAGGCAGCTTGGCGGAATGTTGGACAAGTGACAGTTGAAAAGTTCATTGGACAGCAGTCGGAGAGCCAAGCTGTAAAACCAGGACGCCTACATTTCCCATCAAAACTTGAGGGAAGCTGACAAGTGTCCAACCTGTGTCTTTTGTCACTTGTAGCCTGGCCCTCAGACAGAGATGTTCCGCCAGGCATATGGCAGAGGCTAGGCTGGGCCTCCACCCGCCATACTTGACTTGACTTGAAAAGATCTGTCCACCACCCCATATATATATCTATAGATATGGATATACGGGCCATGTCTGAAATGAAGTAACTTTTCCATCGACATCTGAGAAGTTTTTATTGTCTGTAGTGTTTTAAATTTTATTATGTTTTATTTGCTTTTATGTTTTTTAATGTAAATTAAAATGTTGTGCTCTGCCCAGAGCCCGCTCGGCAGGGAGGGCGGACTAAAAATCTAATATAATAAGTAATAAATAAATAATTGTTGTAATTAGATTTTGTGTTTATGGTGTCTTCTGAATTCTTTTAACTGTAATTAGCTGCCCAGAGCCCTTTGGAAGGAGTGAGCCAGAGGGCCATCTCTAAGGTAGTCAAGCTTAGGGACATTATCAGATGGTGCTCCTGTTCCTTTAAGAGTTTGTGGAGAGCAAATGTTCCACCCATCATAGAATTGGTTAACTTCTATCATCACTTCACAACAAAGTACTTAATAGAACCAGTAGTGGAAGTTGGTTGAAAGACTAGATGGCTGATCAGCCAGCTGAAGTCAAGTAACTTCCAACAGTAATTCATTGCAAGATAACTTGATTCTTCTCAGCAGAAAAAGTTAAACCTATTTTTTTTAAATATATGGTCAATACATATTGAAGGATGAAGCTGGAAAAGGCCAAGGGTGTCAATTAAATCTTTGGAACCTGATGGAAATTGTTGAACATACTAATTGGCCAATCAGTTGATTAAGGCTTAAGTCTCACAAAGGTTAATTCATTGCAAGATGAATTGCCGAAGAAAATGAGCACCTGATGTGTTGTTTTTGTTTTACATTTTTTTTTTTGCTTAAAATAAATACAACAAATAAACAAGTTTCGGGTCCAGTAGCACCTTAAAGACCAACTAGATTTCCAGGGTATGAGCTTTATATTTAACAAAGGGAGCTCTTATACTTGAAAGCCATACCTTGGAAATCTAATTGGTCTTTAGGCGCTACTGGATCCAAATCTTGCTCTTCTGCTACAGAGCAACATGGCTACCCACGGCTACATATAAACAGTGCATGGTGAGTTGGATACAGGGATATACAAGTCACAGAAATATATTAGATAGGGAATGTAAGTTGTCTCTATGCAAAGAATTTTTTATACTAAGACAGTTCACTGGGCCACCCCACCTACATCAGTACTTTCTATTCTGACTAGCAGTGGCTCTCTAGGGTCTCTAGCAGGCAGAAGCTGTCTGCACAACTTGCTACCTTTTTCAAACTGGAGGTATCCAGGAGGATTAAACCTGAGAATTCTTGCATACAAAGTAGCCGCTCCATAACGAAACCACAGCCTCTTCCCTAAATAGAATCTTTAAAGCAACTTTAAAGGTTCCCTCCTCTCCCTCTTCTTTGTCCTTGAACAGCAGAAATGGCTCAAAAGGCATTTTTAAAATTCAAAAATATCTATTATCGGGGCTTTTTTTCTGGGAAAAGAGGTGGTGGAACTCAGTGGGTTGCCCTCGGAGAAAATGGTCACATGGCTGGTGGCCCCGCCCCCTGATCTCCAGACAGAGGGGAGTTTTGATTGCCCTCCACACCGCAACGCGGTGTGAAGGGCAATCTAAACCCCCCTCTGTCTGGAGATCAGGGGGCAGGGCCACCAGCCATGTGACCATTTTCAAGAGGTTCCGGAACTCCGTTCCACCATGTTCCAGCTGAAAAAAAGCCGTCTATTATATTTATTTTAGAGGGGAAAAGTCAGGTGAAATTGAGGGCTGAAAATTTCTGGGGTAATTCAATATAGATATCCCTGAGGTAAAATCAGCACATGTACATACTGTAGTTCTTATGCTTTTCACAGATACTTAAATTCTTATGTTTAAAGACTTTTGTTCCTGTGTTTTCCCCAAACACTCTACTACACTTTCTTTTAGGATTCTCTTGTTTGGGGTTTTAAGAAGGCTTGTACCCACTTTCGACTACCCCAAACCCCTTCTCTTCAAACACCAGTGCTTTCCTCAGTCATTAACTGAATCTTAAGTAGTTTCCAACCACAGATAATGAACATGTATACCCTGCCCCAACAGAGATTGCACCCAGGTTCAAACCAACTGCCACTGTTTTAGAGAGCAAGGAGGCATCACCTAAATACCACCATGCCTGCTGCAATTTGCTTTCTATCATCATTAAGTCATTTATTACATGTACATTTGGTTAGATTCAAACAACAGGCCAACTTGAAACTCTATCCGACCGTCCTTATTTTGTGTGTGCTAGAAAGCCTAGAAAGCCACAGCACTGTTTCAAAATAGAGCTTAGCTTTCCACATGTAAGGCTGAATAGAAGTCAGAGCTCCTCCTGACAACAACACCAGTACTTGTCAAAATTAGGATGAACTGGTATGCCCACTTCTTTTTATTTTATGTGGTTTCCATTTTATGCCATTTGTATGCAAACACTGTGAACCTGTGAAAAATTCATTAATTTGAACTGGGCCGTTTCCAGATGGCTTACCTGCACCCGCAATGTCACGCCACGTTGCGGGGGAAACGCGAAATATCGCGTTTTCTTGTGCGAGTTTTGTGCGACGTCGCACAAAACTCGTGCGAGGAAACGTGATATTTTGCGTTTTCCCCGCAACATGGCGCGATGTTGCGGGTGCAGGTAAGCCATCTGGAAATGGCCCTGGTCCAAAAGCTTATGGTTTCATTTCTTGTGCGTGTATATGCTGTCATGTTGCAATCGACTTATGGCAAACCCAGCAAGGGGCTTCCAAAGCAAGTGAGGAACAGATGTGGCTTGCCAGTGCCTTCCTCTGCAGAGTCTTCTTTGGTGGTTGCTCGTCCAAGTACTGACCCTGCTTAGCTTCCGAGATCTGATGAGATCAGGATATACCATGCCACCTTCCCTCCCCTTCACTTCTTACAAGGGGGGAGGGACACAATGAAATCAAAACGGGGTTATTTGCAATGAATCAGACAGCTTTTGAAATCTGCCTCATCCCTAAGGGCTCCCCAGAAGCCATGCCTGAAGGCTGTCACCAGCCTCTAGCAGGGTCTTGCCAGTGAAGCAAGGAGACCATAACAGCAGAGAAAGCAGAGAAACAAAATAAATAAGGGACAAACGGGAGTAAATGTAGCTACTTCGGCTTCATCCACACAAGGTATAAACTAGATATTGAAAATCGCAGGCCTCACATTTTTTCATCAGGTGGAGTGGGAAAGGGTGAGGTGGGAGAGGAGGACACTTTGGCATGTGGTAAACTGCAGATGGGTAATTTGCTTCTATGTCACAGCACTGTAATTTCCTCGTTGGCACTACATTTCCTACATAGATTCAGAGCTTTTCAGTGCTGGCAAGATCTGAGAAAAACTGGACACTAGCGAGAAATGAGTCTCGCTGCATCAACATCACTCCACAGCTGCCTGGACCGGACCTGATCTATCAACTGTAACAAAGTCATCAGATGTTTTGGAAGCAAAATTATTTGATCCTTTGTATAATACTTAACCTTGAAAGAACTATTGGAATAAATTAGCCTCACAATTGGACTTTTGGGTAGCATTCAGAGAAAAGAGGCTCTAGAGCCTTTTCCTGTTATGATATTGTAGTATTGACAGGCTATGACTGACAACTAGTGGGAAGGTTGGAGACGGGGACATGGGAGGTGTGACAGCATTTGTGCTGCCATGTCACGTCTGGGGAAAATGGGATGTGAGGTAGCTCTAGAAATCACCAGAAACTCTATGGTAACCACAGAGGTTCCAGTGATTACTTGACCTACTTTACATCATTTCCAGGTTTTCCCTGTCTTCAAAATATAGCCACTTACTACTTATAGTTTATTTTTTGTTTTTAAAAAATTGGATAGAAAATAACCCCAGATAATCTATGAATTTTTTGCCACTGGGGTATTTCACCTCATGGGATACTAAAATACCCCACTGGGATTTTTTTCCCCCTACCCCATGATATACATTTTAAAAAATTACAATCCAGGGAACTAATCTAGAGACAAACAGCCCATCATGACAACCATAAACAAAGATCTACAATAAAAAGCTGAGGACTGAAACCACTGAAAGAAATGCAAATAAGCATAAGAAGACACAAAATGGAAGAATTATCTTGACTAGACGCCCACATGCTGAAGAAGGGTCATGTCATCTGAGTAGAGATACAGATGTTGTCAAGGTTTTCCCTCTTTAAGACAGGAAAATCCATCAAGAGGAACCCATTCTGCTTAATATGAAGCATCAAGAAGCTGTTCAGAATTCACTCTATCTTTTCTCTGTCTTACAGTTCCTTATGTTTGATTTGCATTCCCATCATTCGGACTGTTCTCATTTGAAATCACCACAGGATTGTTAGAGAAATGGAATCCTTGTCCAAGCCAAAGGTTGTTTTTATTTAGTTATTTCAAAAGTGAGTGCTCAAAGTAATTATTCAAAGGCCATTAGGAAAGAACCCCTTTTTGACCTCTTGCTTATTGGCTCCTTTACATCTCAGAAGGGCTTCCACAATGATCTTGATGCAATGTGGACAGGAAGCACGAAGGGTCATGCTTCCTGTTCCTTTCTCCTCCATCTCATCCAAAATAGAATGTTTGCATCTTCCATCCCAGGGGCTGTACAATACCCCTTGGGCAGGGACATCTTGTGAAACTCCCAGGATCTGAGACATATACAAAAGCTCTCTTTTGTATGAGACACAGCAGTAGGAGCACAGGAAACGCAATGCCATGCCCTCAGCCAGACTTCTCAAGATTTGGAAACAGATGTTGTTGAGGAATGATTACCACAATCCTATCTGGCTTTCCCATAAAATATGCTACACATTGCATGCTGATGGAAATTATGTTTCAATGAGCCACCCATGGTCAGTCCTGCTTAACTCCTTGGCTAAGTGTTTAAGCACTGGATTAAATAAGCTGATAATGAAGAGACTCCCAGTTACTGACCTCCAAGGTGGGTGGGGCAGCCACGCAAGAGGAGGTTGAAATCTACCAAAAAGAAACCTTTGTAGCCATTCTCAAAATTGCAAAGTAAAAGAGGAGAGGTAAAGGCACCCACTGGTGAGAACTGCTGTAGCATAGTGGTTAAGTAGTTGAGCTGTGAATCAGGACTCTGCTAGTTTGGATTACACATGGGCATGAACAGAAAAAAAATGAACATAGTGTTTGTTGTTTGTTGCCATCCACGAACAATGAACATTGACGAACATGACCTGTTCACGAGCATGTTTGTTGTTCTTTGTTCGTGGGGGCCAGCAGGCTCTCCTCCAGTCATCAAGATTCTTACCACACCACTCCCAGAAACCCTACCTGAGCAGGCAGCAGGAAATTTACCAATAATAAATAATAGCTTGGTCCCAGAGCCTGGCAGCAGCCCTGGAACCTGAAGGGGTAGATCCCTACCGCACCACTCCCAGAAACCTTACCTGAGCAGGCAGCAGGAAAGGTACCAGTAATAAACAATAACTTGGCCCAGACCCTGGCAGCAGTGCTGGAACTTGAAGAGGTAGATCCTTAACCCACCACATACAAAGAAAATTCAAGCTCCAATGCACTCTTCCTGTCTCTCTCTCAAAATGCTCCTGTCTCTCTCTCCCCCCTGCTCTTTGCTTCCTTGTAACAAATTTGGAGCTCCACACTTGAAAGGAAGATCTGCCTATCAAGCTAAATTGGGCTTAGATTGGGGTTTCTAGGACAACAGCAGGAGTTCAGGCAGTCCCTGCCTATGGTTGCCAAGGGAATTGATTGCAGGTGCCGCCAGATTGTCTGGCTTGACGAACAGCAACGAACGAGGCTTGCAACGAACACCTATTCGTTTAAAATGAGGCCTCATGAACAGCTTGTTTGCGAACAGCTGATTGGGCTGTTCATGGCTTTTTAAAGTTCATATTGCTGTTCATGCCCGTCTCTAGTTTGGATCCCTTTACGACATGACTTCAGTAGGTAGCTTTGGGTAAGCCACTCCCCTCAGCCCGTTCCCAAGCTGTATTGTAGGGATAATTATAACACTGATTTTGCTCATCACTATCAGTTGGGCACGAAAAGAGTCATATATAAGCACAATTATTATTATTATGGTTGGCTTATGGACACATTTAGTAGATACTCAGTTTAGGGATGTTCACACAACCACTAGTTTGACTCCTGTTCTGCTTGCTGGCCATGAAAAGGGAAATTGATTTTCATTGAACCATTTGCTGTTCACACGTCATTCGAGTTGGTTTAGTCGGCTACTTCATGAAATACATGAATATATGTGTGTTTTCACACAGCCAGATAGAAGTCCTAGTTTCCACTCTCCAGGTTTGTTACCGCTGCAATGCTGTTCAGACAGCAGCCAATCATTTTTTGCCATTCTATATAAATTAAGACTGTTTGTTTAAAATGTTTTAACATTTGGTGTCCACTTAAGTCTGTGTTAGTGAGGTGTGTTTTTTTTCCACACATGCACATTTTCACACAACATTAACTTATTTCCCCTGAATCTTTTTATTACCTCACTGACCATGCCTGAGAGATAATCAGTTTCACTTACTGTACAAAACAAGGCAGAAGGCAATGAAAGTTCATCATCAAAGCTATTTCACAGCCTGAAGCTATTTGGCAGCTTTTGGAGTCTGACTGTGGTGAGTCAAGTTCAAAGGGTCAACCCATGAGAGACTTCAGCTGTTGAACATGGTATACTCACTTGCCAAAGATGTTCACCACAAACTTTGTGGTATCTTTAGAGCTTTTTGGAGGTACTGATGTCTAGCACAGTTTACCCTACTGAGTCGGTCTTCCCTAACAGAACTCCTTCCTTTATTTCTCTCCTTGGTTCCCTTACTATTTGTAAATCCTTTCTAGAAAAGCATAAATAACTAGAGAGGGAGATATTAAACCTTTGGGTACCTAGGTATGTAGCACCCAAAGATCCCTTTGACATCCACTACTTAGTACTGAGCTAGAAGATGGCTTCAAGAGAATCTCTGTATCCTGTTCCATATATATCTTCTCCCACCAGATTCTCAGTCTCATAGATTTCCTTCACTGAGTGCTGGGAGATGAAATTCAAATGTCCAATTGTCCACCTTTATCCCACTCCCCCCCCACTCATACACATCTTCAAACTGCTGTATGACGTCGATCCTCACATCACAATCATAAGCAACGCAAAGTTCTCACTTGCTACATGGGATCCAAGTATCTTCCCTCAAAGCAGTCCTTCTTTTACTGGGGTATTATTGCCTTTCCCTAGCAATCAACATGCTTTATAAATGTTTTGTTGCTAGAAACGTGTGAGGATCTCACCCTCTGGTATTCTCATTGCATGACCACTGCTTGGCATCTGATTGCGCAAATATCTCCAGTACCCAACAGAGCTGACCTTACACAAGCAATTTAATTGCCCTTCTCCCCTTTCTACTGCCATTGTGCAAATTTTAATTTTCTTTCTTTAAAGAGAAATGTCTTCAGTGACATTTCAGTGAAGCTTCATGTGCTCCTAAGAAGCTAGAGTTCTTATCTAGCCATGATCTGAGACTTTAAACAGAAAATACCAAGCTTTGGATCTAGCCTGCTTTTTCATTAGTAAAAAGGGGAGAACCTAGGATTGCTAGCCTCCAGGTGGTGGCTGGAGATCTACCCCAATTACAACTGATCTCCAAGCCACAAAGATCAGTTCCCCTAGATAAAATACCTGCTTTGGACGGCGGAGTCTATGGCTTTATACCCTGCTGAGGCTCCTCCCCATCCCAAACTCCACCGTCTCCAGGCTTCACCTCCAAAATTTCCAGAAATTTCCCAGCCCAGAGCTGGCAACCCTAGGGAGGTCTATGCTGAGGATCATGGGATCTGCAACGGGAGCTGCAGGATGGAGTTGGCCAAAACTGAGAGCCAGCTTGGTGTAGTGCTTAAGAGTAAAGGTAAAGGTCGTCCTTTGTGCAGGCACCGAGTCATTACTGACCCATGGTGGGGGGCAGATGTCGCATCAGGATGTTTTCTTGGCAGACTTTTGTTATGGGGTGGTTTGCCATTGCCTTCCCCAAGTGGTTAAGAGCACGGGACTCTAATCTGGAGAGCGGGTTTTGATTCCCCACTCCTCCTCTTGAAGCCAGCTGGTTGACCTTGTGTCCATCACACAACTCTCTGGAGCTCTCTCAGCCCCACCCACCTCACAGGGTGATTGTTATGGGGGTGTTGTTCTCATTATGCTGGTTGGATCGAACTTCAAGACTTGAACTGTGGGCATGAAAACATGGGCACCACTACTGAGATATGTGTCGTTTTCTAAGAAACTGCTAATAATCACAATTATTAAAAAGGCATCTGTCCCACTTTTGGGCTCCTCACAAGTATGTTGCACAATTGAACTGAAAATACCTAAATGCCGATTTTTCTCAGCCTCATCGTTCTCTTTGCCATTGTTATTTTGGTGGCTACAGCAAATTTTCCAGCTGAGTATGATCAGATGATTACACAGGATCAGGGGACAGCCTGTGGCTTGCCCTTTGTGCTTCAGTCGCCAAATAAGGGAAGACAGCAAGACAGGATATGATCTCTGTCAGAGCGTGGGACCCTAACAGAGAAAATGGGAATCTTTGACCTTATAAACTTTATTATAATCCTATTTCACATGTTCCATGGCAGTGGTTTGACATCTCTGGGGACTTAACCGGTAAGGGAAAAGACAGCCTATAACAAAATCTCATTTTTCTCCCAGTGTTTTATTTTTTTGTGGGTTCTGATTCCTTCTTTCTTTCTCTATTCAAATCACTGTGCTGCCATCCAATTCTCTGCCTTCAGAATGATACTGGAAAGCATTCCAACAATAATCTAGCAATCACATAACTATTTTCACCTTCCATATTAACACACAAGTCTTATCATGTTACAATTCAAGCCAAGTGTAATTTCCCATGATAGTTGCTATTACGCCTATCTTGCAGCAGCGTCAGTGGCTCCCAGTAGAATTCCAGATCTGGTTCAAGGTTTTGACCTATAAAGCCCTAAATGGACTGGGACCAGCATACCTAAGGGACCGTCTCTCCCTGTATGTGCCCCAGAGAGCACTTCGTTCATCAGGAAAACATCTACTGGTGGTCCCTGGCCCTAGGGAGGCTTGGTTGGCCTCTACCATGGCCAGGGCCTTTTCAGTCCTGGCCCCAACCTGGTGGAACTCTCTGTCTGAGGACACTTAGGCCCGCCAGAATCTTGTATCATTTAGGCAGGCCTGTAAGATGAAGATGTTCCACCAGGCATATGGTGGAGGCCAGGGCTTTTTTTCTGGGAAAAGAGGTGGTGGAACTCAGTGGGTTGCCCTCAGAGAAAATGGTCACATGGCTGGTGGCCCCACCCACTGATCTCCAGACAGAGGGGAGTTTAGATTGACCTCTGCGCCGCCAAGCGGCACGGAGGGCAATCTAAACTCCCCTCTGTCTGGAGATCAGGGGGCGGGGCCACCAGCCATGTGACCATTTTCAAGAGGTTCCAGAACTCCATTTCCCCCCCCCCCCGTTCCCCCTGAAAAAAAGCCCTGGCGGAGGCTAATTTTAGCCCATCATTGCTGAGCCTTCCACCTGTCTCCCTCTACAAGGGGTATGGAGAGTCCACTCCCTCTGGTTGCCCTGAAAGGGGCACAGTATTTTATCTGTTTTTATCTGTATTTTATCTGTTTTTATAATTGATTTTAAGCTGTATTTTAATCCATGTTGTTGTACCTTGCCCTGAGCCTGCTTGCAAGGAGGGCGGGTTAAAAATAAAATAAAATAATAATAATATTGTTACTGGGTAGACATTGCAGATTACCTGGGGATGCTCAAGTGCAGGATTTTATGTGTGGTCTTCAATTCATATGCAGGCTATTCTTGCTTGGTGCACATGCATGCCACTTCCATGGGTACTCCCTTTGTGCGAGTGTATCTTCATGTGAGTTCAGCTCTGTTTTCACTGCTTCGCTCCTTTTACTTGCCAATTTGCATTTCTTTAAGGTGTGAGATCTGCATTTCAATGAATGGAGGTGGGGGGAACTGGGATACTTTTAGCAGTAGAGGAGGAACTGATATCTAACACATGAATGTACTCATATGGAGCAAATTGAAGGGTGACTGTGTGAGCGAGTGCATGGGAAGTTGGAGGAGGGGGATACGTGAAATGAGGTTCACTTGAGCATCCCTAGGCACTTCATAACATGTAGGGAGATTGGAGGTCACACACAAACATACTGCTATTCTCTTCTGGCTTCTTCCCCAGATGTTTTACATTCTGAAGAGCTTTCAAATTTGCTTTCAGTTTAAGAACATGCCTTGTTGGAGCGGATCAAAGGTCTGTCCTTCTGTTTCAAGGATGGCAAGTTGGAGGCCTCTAAGAGTTTACATACAGGATATGGGTTTCCCTGTTGTTTGTCCTCAGCACTTCGTTTTCAGAGGTATATTGCTTCTCTACATGGAGGTTCCATTTAGCGATCATGTGCTGATTCTGCACATGTTGGATAATGCACTTCCAATCCTCTTTAGAGACCGTTTGGAACTGAATTTTTCGTGTGTGAAACAAAAAATCCGCTTCCAAAAGATAGCTAAAGTGCATTGAAAGTGCATTATCCAACGTGTGCGGAATCAGCCATGGTTAAGAAGCATTGCTATACCCCCATGAATGTGTTTGATTTTTTTAAAAAAACAGTCTAAGTTAGAATGTCCGCCACGTTTTGTGGTAGTGAACTCTATTGAGTGAATGACTGCATTATACTGCAAACAGTCTTTCTCCAATGGAAGGAGCCTTCCTCCAATGGAACATGGCTTCTTCTTCCAGAACAAGGCTTTTCCATTAGTGGGGGGAGGGACATTGACTCCAACCCAATAAATTAATGATGCATTGTGGGAAATACATTCTTTCTTTAGTTCTGCACCTACGGATAATCAGGTGCGCTTGAGTTCTAGTATTATGAAAGTTTAATAAGAGTTTCTACCTAAAGTGAAATCAAAAAGAGTCCAGTAGCACCTTTATACTGGACTCTTTTTGATTTTGCTACTACAGACTAACACGGCTAACTCCTCTGTACCTAAAGTGAAACTCTTATCAAACTTTCATACGATTAGAAAATTTGATAAGAGTTTCACTTTAGATAGAATCTTGGTAGCATCTTTGGAAAGCTCCCTTGTATTGCATGCAGACCTTCCATATAAGTAAAAGTCTTGAATATAGAACTTTAACACATTCTTTTTATCACGCCCCTGGCGCATTGTGTATGCAAAGGACATTACAGTCCTCGTCTTATGCATCCTCACAGCAAGTCTGAGACGGTTCATCATCTTTCTACTTTACAGATTGGGATCTGAGGTCAAGGGCCAGTGTGGGTAGCTCTTCTTTAGAAGAGCAGTTCTGCTATTTTATCTAGAGATGGAAAATGATGCTATCATGCAGTGGCATTTTCCATAGATATGCTGCTTGGATCACCATATCAAGGAAGCCACTGGACCATCAGGCCTCATCAGTCTTTGTAATGGATTCTAGAACAGGAGGGGACTTTTGAGAAGACTCACACATGAAAAATACAGATTGGCTTATTTGTTCCCCCCTACCAGAACAGTACTGGATGATACTGTCTATGTCTACATGAAACAAATCAATCTTCCTGTGCAGGAATTGTTGAATTGAGTGTCCACGTCAAAGGCTGCATCTTCCATATTCCCTTGTTCGATGCTGCAAAGGTTAGGAGGACAGCTGCTGTTTTTTTCTCAATATGAGCTCTATCTGTGTGAAATGGAGAACAGCAGCCATCTCATCTCCTGTGAAGTAGTCGTATGAACATTACAAAAGTGAAGCATTTTACTGCTGAGTACAAGTACAGCTATTCTTCTTTGAGAAGATGGGCAGAAACATATCAATACAACGTAAATGGAGTGCAATAGCAACTAGAAATTGACCTGCTGGTAGAACTTACAGGCTGATTTCCACTTCACTATCCATCACTGCTTGATTTGCACCTCCTGGGTAACCTGTATGTCGGAAGAGGCCGTATTCTATGGGTGTCAGTTCCTAACATTCAGTCACACCCTAGTCTGCCTGAAAAATTAGATCATGGGATTAGTCCATGCAGATGAAGAAGCGAGTTATGTAAATGAAAACAGAGTCCATTCTCAATTACTGGTGTCATTGAGGTAATGAGGGGCATGATTTCGTTTAGCCCCTACTCTACTGGTGTCAGGACTGTAGACCTTTTTGATGTGCCCCAAGGAGCTTACAATCAGGTTTGCCATCAGGGATCCAACAAAGGCAAGTGAGGAAGGTAGAAGCAGAACACAGGAGGAACATGTGTCCCTTTCAATTGCATACACAAGCACGGAAAAGTGCACTCAAGTCATAGCTGACTTATGGTGACCCTTCTGGAATTTTCAAGGCAAGAGACTAAAAGAGATAGTTTGCCATTGCCTGTTTCTGCATAGCAACCCTGATCTTCATTGGGAGACTACAATCCAATTACTAACCAAGGTTGCCTCTACTTAGCTTCCCAGATTTGATGAGAATGGGCTTGCTTGGCCTATCCAAGCCAGGTCAGGATATATGGATTTTGAGGGAAATATGGATTTTGAGAAGGAATTTGTAGGAACTGAGCTTGGGGTTGTGACTTGGTAGTACAGAATCTGCTAGGCACGCAGGAAGTCTCAGGTTCAACCCCCAGCACCTTCAGTTAAAGGGACCAGGAAGGAGGTGACATAAAAGACCTCCAACTGCCAGTCAGAACTAACAATAGATCAATGGTTTGACTCAGTATAAGGTAGTTACCTGTGAAGTGAGAAGGGTGGCCTCATGCAGATGTTGCAGGGGCATTTCAATACATAAGGTGGAGCAAGTGAGAAAGGGTAGAGCCATTTGAGGGGGTAAAAAGTTTACAAAGGATTGAGTGTAGTGGAGCAGGAGGAGGGAAAGGTCATGATCAGGTGGGTATCAGGATTTGAGAACTGACTAAGGCCATGAAGGTAAGGACCAAGGTAAGGACTCAGAAGGTAAGGTCACAGATTATTTGTTGATACTGATGAGAACAAAATAATTGACCTGCTACAAGTGACTTTCTTCACTTGGAGAACACTAGATTTTTCTCGCAAGTTTACCTGGGAAGTGAAGTCTGAGTGGTCCTTCCCCTCTCTGTTAGAATTGCTGCCTGAAGAGCCACAAGAGGGCTTTGTTTGGGGGCGGGCAGCTGCTACTTTCTCCCAGGGTGTCCTGTGGGCTGCCTGCTTCTGGGGAACTGCTCTGGAAGTGGCAGCGTTGGTGAAGTTTCAGCTGCAGCAACAGCAGAAGAATCTGCAGCAGATCCTTCCACTGTCGCTGTGCCTGGAGCTTCACTGATGTGGCCGCTTTCTCCAGAGCAGTTCCCTGGGAGCAGGCAGCCCGCCGGACGCCCTGGGAGAAAGTAGCAGCTGCCCGCCCTCAAAGGAAGCCCTCTTGTGGCTCTTCAGGCAGCAATTCTAACAGAGAGGGGAAGGACCACTCAGACTTCACTTCCCAGGTAAACTTGCAAGAAAAATCAAGTGTTCTCCACATGAAGAAAGTCACTTGTAGAGTTGAATAAGAAACCCTTGTGGGCCCTGCTGAGTTGAAGGCCCTGAGTGGCCCAGATCTCACTGGTCAGGATATCACAAGAGGATCCAATATGTCTCAATTGCACAGCATGAAACAATGTGATGCACCCTACTGGGATCCTTGTCATATGCAAGCCATCCACACGCTCTCTACTCTTGACAGCAATGGACATATTTGATGCTGCCAAAATAATCACCAGATAGGCGTTTATATCATCCAATTCCAGCTAAAACATAATACTTCTGAGACTTTGTTCACCGCTCAACACGGGGTACTCATCTGTCTAGAAGAGTGGTATATGTGGAGTTACTAATATTGTTGTCGTCGTTATTTTCATTAGAGATAATGCACATGTTTAACTGATCCAGAAGAGTTAGCCATGTTAGTCTGTACTTGCAAAATAGTAAAGAGTCCAGTAGCACCTTTAAACCTAACCAACTTTATTATAGCATAAGCTTTCGAGAACCACAGCTCTCTTGCATCTGACAAAGACAGCTGTGGTTCTCAAAAGCTTATGCTACAATAAAGTTGGTTAGGCTTAAAGGTGCTACTGGACTCTTTATTATATTTAACTGAGAGACCCAAATTATGAAGTCATGAAGCCATGAGTCATTGTAATGCATAGGCATGTTTGAACTGCCCGTGGAAGGCAAGGAATGAGTTTTGCAAGACAAACTGAAAGATCTCAGGCCATATGGATGAGTCATAAGAGAGGAATACGTTAGAATTCCCTTTGACTTTTATTATTACCTTGTATCTAGATTAGGTTTCCTCAGTGAGCCATTACTTTGATTAAATACTTGCAGCCATGGACATTCACAATGGGCTGATTGCAAGGAAGCTGTGTTGTCATGAGCGATGAAAATAGCTGGGTTTAAACGTTCTGAGTAAAATCAATTTTCTCCCCCATATTTCTCAAATGAATCTAAACAGACAGGTTGAGCATCACTTAAAGGTGATTGAGAAATATCCGAATCCCTTTTAAACACTTCTGATGTTTTATACAGCTCACCCAAAGCTGTAATGAATTTTGGAGCTGTCGTGTCAGGTACCAGTTTAAACACATCCCTGGGGGGAAAAAATGATGAGCAACAGCAGGTGATGCATCACACGGAAGACAGGTGGCAACTCAACCAGTCGCTCCTGTTAAAAGAAGAGAATTTGACCACATGTGTGTGCCCAATCGGACATCTGGCGAAACAAGGGGATGTTAGAATTCTCCCTGTCGCTTGGCGGCAGGGAACAGATACCATGGGAAAGGGATTTGCAAGTTAAGTTTTTTTATTTATGCAAAATATTTTTAAACTACCTTTCCATACATCTTAGAGTCCTCAAGAAGGCAAAGAGTAAAAACATTAAAACAAGGTCTTTTTTTTGGTCCAGGAAAATTCACAGCTGGCTCACCATTCAAAGCTGTTGAAAAGCACGCTTGGTTACACCATCAGCTCAATGTAAGTGTGTGACAAGTATGTACACTGGGACAAAAGTAAATCTAATTTCACACAGATATTGGTGGGATATTAACCAGCAACATAATGAAGACAGATGTTAGTGGCCATAAGGGGATAGCTAAATGTAAAACAGCAACTCTGTACAGCAATGGTTAAAAAAAAGCTGATTTTATATTAGGGATCATTTATTTATTTTATTTTATTTATATCATTTACAGTCTGCCTTTCTCCCTGAGACTCAAGGTGGATTACATTGTATGAGATTAGCACAATCAGTATCAAGTATATTTAAATACAGTATCAAGGACATTTCCATAAACAATGCCATAGGCCGGGTAAATAGATACAAGTTTAAAAAGACATCGCGTTAGCAAGAATCCAATACAAAGTAGAAAAAATACTGAAACAGAACATAATCAATTCTAGGACTGACACTAGACAACGTGGAGCATAGGAGTACATGGAGCATAGGAGTACATATTTAAAGCAACAGATAATATGTAAGGCAATATAGTGATGAAGTCTACGTACCTAACTCAATAGCAAAGCATCTGAGACCCCATCCCTACAATGCAGCCCTCCCATTTGAGTAAAAAGCCTTTTTGAAAAGTTCGGTTTTGCATCATTTGCAGAAAGCCACGGGAGTGGGGGCTCTCCTGACCTCCTCAGGCAGGTCATTCCACAGGACAGGAGCCACCACAGAGAAAGCCCATCCATGGGCTGCTGTTGATTTCACCCATGTGCAGCCTGGCACCTGCAGGAGACCCTGTTCAGATGATGGGAAAGAATCATGTGGAAAAGAATTGAAAATTAAACAGCCAGAATCATAATGCTCTCATATTAATCATTAGAGAAGCCATATTGGAAATATTGTGTTCTTTTCTGGCCACAATGTATGACAATGATATCTTAACACTGGAAAGTTTGCAGAAAAGGCCAACCAAAAAGATCAAGCACCTTCACTACAAAGAAAGAATCTGAGACTTTTTCGCATAGTGATTAAGTGTTTGGGTTGCAAACCAGCACTCTGCTGGTTCAAATCCCACTACTGCCATGAGCTCAATAGGTGGCTTTAGGTAAGCCCTTCCTCTCAGCCCCAGCTCCCCAGCTGTTTTGTGGGGATAGTAACACTGACTTTGTTTGCTACTCTGAGTGGGGCGGTAATCTCTCTAGAAGAGTGATATATAAGTCCAGTTATTAAATTATTATTAAATGATAGTGATCTCTAATGTTATGCATGATGCAAAGAAGGACGGTAGAGAGTAGAGATGGGCACAGTCCTGAAAACAGACCAACATTTTGCATGGTCCGGGCAGATTCGTGGTTCATGAACACACAGTTCGTGGGACTCACCTTTTTCACAAATTTTGGTCCATTTGAGCCAATCCATTGGTCCGTGGTCTGTGAGTCCAAACATTCTGGCTCTGTTCTATCAATTCCCTAGGCAATGGACAGGACATCCACAGGCCTTTTGTGGCCCTTAAAAACTTAATAGGCAGCATTCTGCTCTATGGAGCAAGGAGCAAGAATGAATTCCCTAGGTAATGGAGGAGTGGACATTCTGCAGCCAATCTTAGCCCTCAAAACCTTGATAGGCAGCTCTGCCTGCCAACCAAAGAGCTCCCATTCTGCTCTATGGAGCAAGGACCAAGAATGAATTCCCTAGGCAATGGAGGGTGGACGTTCTGCAGCCATGGCAACACCAATCTTAGCACTCAAAACCTTGATAGGCAGCTCTGCCTGCCAATCAGATAGCTCCCATTCTTCTCTGTGTGAACAAGGAGCAAGAATAAATTCCCTAGGCAATGGCTGGGAAGGTATCTGTATGGTGAGTGAGGGGGCTCTTCCCCCACCCTTATCTGTTTGATTTTGCCTCATTGCAACTTTTTGGTGCTGCTAGCCAATGCAAGTCAATTGGCATTTGCGACTCCAGTATTTACTGGAAGTTTCCTGGGGGCGGCCGCTTTGGAGGTTTGTAACATGGACATCAAAAATGCAATCTTGACCAAACTTGCAGGGTGGCTGGAGGAGAGGCTGCTGAAGATTTTCTGTGAGTTTGGGCTCTCTGGGTGTGAAGGGGCAGAGCTAGGGCTACCGGAAGTGATGGACCACGGACCAACAAATTGGTCCATGAACGGGGCTGGTCTGTGAAAAGTTCGTGGTCTGTGAAAATCAACAAACCATGGGCTTGGTGGTCCATGGGGTTTTTCTGGTCCATGCCCACCTCCAGTAGAGAGAATCTGCTTAGGACTGCACTGTAATTGTCATAAAGGAATGATAGTCACTGTGCATCATGCGTTTGGTGCACCAGAAAAGATGCAAGTTCATATCTATAGAGGTGCTGCAGCTTATACTTATCTTTAACGTTTAAGCTAGCTGTTCAGCCAGGAACCTTATAGGTCTGAGCCCATAAAGCATGATTTACAGCCCACAGGAAAATGTCTTTTAGAATCAATAATGGGCACCATTTAATAACACCTGAAGTATTGAGAAAGTCAGAACAAAACCATAATATAAAAAAGGTAACAGGGACAACATTAAAGACCTTGAACTTAATCACAATAACTCAATTCATAAAAGAGGAAAATGTTATGGGCTTGAAGTAAAGTGAGTGAAATTCACTGACTCAACACCCGAGGCAGTTCTGGCCTTCTAAATGAATTTTTTAAAAAATCTTTCCTAAGGAAACTTGGATATTACAAAGAGCACAGCATGTGCCAGTGGTACATTTTTAAAATCTAAAAAGTAGAATGGAAGAGTTTCAAATATAAGATTGTGTGGCATAAAAACAGCCAATCTCATGTCAACACCTGCTACAAAGTTTCAAGTAGGGTTGGAGAGGGTGTGACTTACACAAATGTTATCCATTGATGCTGCAATGTCACTTCTAGCAGTGTAACTGGAAGTGATGTGACTGGATTGCAGGATGTTCTAGGATTCACTCAAAATTCTAATGGTAAAAACCATAGATTTTCAGGTGAATCCTAGAGCATCCTAATACAGGATGACATTACTTCCAGTTATGCAGTCAGAAGCGACATTGCAGCATCGATGAACACCATTTTGCTCCCATTTTTCTCTCACCACTCAATGGAGTGGCAATGGGGGACCACAGTGATGGGGCGGGGGGAGGCTGCCAAACCAGGCAACCTAACCAGTCTAGCTCCACAACCTGCTGCAATCCTCTAGTTCAGGAAAATTATCTCCAAGGGACGTCGCACTATTGTGCATTATTCATTGAAACATACACTTCTTGCTATTGACTTCCATTTATTTTGCTGAAATTAAGCAGAAGCACCACACAAAAACAGCAGGATTTCCTGCTTGCTTTGCTTCCTATTTTTTTTAATATGCTTCTTGCTTGGTTGAGGATTACGTCTTTACTCACTCTCAGAACAGCATTTAAATATTTAATCACCAGGCAGAAGATGCACACACAGAGAAAACAAGAGTTCAGAAAACTGATTGGGACAGGAGCGGGATGATTGCCCAAAATCCCTTCCAACCCTGCCTTTACACTTGTCCGTGTCGTCCAATTTGTTGCACAATAATGAAGATCACATTGCTAGATCTGTTCCTGTCACAGTTAGTCAACATCACCAGGTGCAGTGGCATGAAGTAAACCAGAGAGGGGAGGAAGGAGAGAGAGAGCCGTGTTAGAAAATACAGTATGAATGTGTAAGTAACCCTTTTTTTCAGGGATGACTATAGTGCCAGAAAAGCAGAGAAAGAAACATAGAAAGAAGCTGCCAGTCTTTGTAAGGCAATCAGGCCAGGGAAATTCCTAGACATTGTGGAAGGAGCCTGTAGAGGAGGGAATTTGGGGAAAGATGCCACCTAAAGTCTATGGTATACCATAGAATAGAGTTCTCCAACCTTGTGCTCTTGGGGCACCGTTGTGTCCATTGACACCTTTCTTGGCGCCCACCAACTGTTTTTAGAAAGTGGGGCCATGTGGGACTTTTGCCAATTATGGCTTCTGCTTGACCATTACAGATCTGATTGACTGTGCAGATTTTAAAAAAAAAACATTGGTTTGGCCAAAGCTGCTTCCATAGCACATGGATCTTCACTGTGTGTGATAAATAAATTGTATGTTGGCCCTAGAAACCTAATTAAAGGATTCCATGTTTCGGCTGTTAGCAGAGTTTATTGTTTAGCAGTGGAAGCATGATTATAGATGGTTGTGTGAGCTGGTTCTGCTGGGTGGTGTGTGTGCAGGAGAGAAAATAACAAAGTATACACTTGCTTATATTTAGAAATAAAATAAAAGTTCTTTATTGTAGGAACTCCATACTCTGATAGAAAAGGAGGAGAGATCCTAACTACCTATCTAGTCTAAGGATGGGAATGGATGCAGGACAAGTCCTGCATCCATGCTTCCGAGATGGAGGGAGGAGAAGGAGAGAGATGGTGCCTGGAACAAAGCCAGGAAGAGAAGAGAGTGAAGGAGGAAGTCAGAAGGAGGAATTCCTGAGAATAGCAATCTACATACCAAAAGATCATCAGAGCAGTAAACAGTAAACAGAGTGTCCTGACCTCTCTATCTTTCTAACTCTTTGGTTTGTCCCCCTCTGAAACCTGAGGAAAGGGACAGTGCTGAGTCCTCCTCTTCCAACTGTGTGACTGAAGGTAAACTATAGCAGCCATTTTGTGGTTGGCTCCACCTCCTGTAACAGCCATTTTTGGCAGCAATTTTGTGGCTGCACCTTGCACACTATGTCAAAATTTCAGACATGCCCACAGGCTCAAAAAAATTGGGGATCCCTGCAATAGAGACTGCCCCCTGCAGCTGCCATCTTCTTCAGGGGAACTCATCTCTGTCGCCTGGAGGTCAGTTGTAATTCCAGGAGAACTCCAGGTCCCACCTGTGGGCAGGGCTGGATCTAGGGGGCAGGGGGTCGCTTGCCCCCAGCACCAACAAAGAGGGGGCTCCGGGCACAGCTGCCGCTCAGAAGCATGCACTGCGGAGCTGGCGGCAGCAGTGCTGGCAGCTGAGCAGGAGGGCTGGGAGGCTGACCCGTGCACCGCCCCAGCCACCTGCCACACCGACGACTGCACCTGGCCCACAGCTGCTGTGCCTGACCATGAGCATGCTGGCGACAGCAGCATGGGGCAACTGAGCCGGAGGGCTGGGAGGCTGCCGTGTGCCACCCCAGCCACCTGCTGCACCAATGGGGTGGCCGGTTCACAGCTGCTGCTGGCCGGGAGCGCACGGAATCATGGGTGCACTCCCAAGGGCAGCGTACCCTGCATGATGATGTCACTTCCAGGAAGTGACATCATCACACAGTCTGGGTGCGCACAAGTGGTCACAGGGGTGCCAACAGCCCTGGAACAGCCCTTGGGTGCTGGCACTACAGCACTGCCTGGGGAGAGGCAACTTTGCTGCTCCTTTTTCCCAGCAACCTGTGATTACAAGCTAAAAGTTGCTGGGAGATTTACTTTTCTTTCTCTCTCCCATTTTGAACCTGCTCTGGATGTTGTTGTTTTTTCCTTGGTGAGGAACAGCATGATTCCACATATCAACAGCAGTGGCATTTGCTCCTGGGAGTGTGGAGAGAAATAATCCATGAAGTTCCCATCGCTTTGCAAAGCAGAAACATCTGTGGGAGGCCCGAGAGCTTTGCTGATGGAGTTCAGTAGCATAAAAGCCTACAGTTCATCAGCTGCGCTCTCATTAAAGAATCAATGTGAACTATTATCTGAGCTTTCTAGGGGGACACAGAAACCATTCAGCTCCGGAGGGGCGGGGGTGGGATATGTGTAATCCATTTTAGTTTGAAAGATTTTCCAGATTGACATTTTATCACAGAGCAATGGGATGGATTAGAGAAATCATTTTGATTCTCAAGGACGGATGAAGCAAAGAGTTGCCTTATTCAGATGAAACTGGCACAAGATAAAGTTCTAAAAACTTCTGCCTGGATTACCGCTGTTGTACTGGTCAAAAAAGTTGCTAAAATTTTAGAATAAAAAAGGCTAGTGGGGTGGGGGTGGGGATTTGATTTATTAGGGTGGAGATGGGGAAGGAAAAGAGTTAAAATGGTAAATTCCAGAATAAAGGCTCTGAGACTGCTCCCCCCACCCAGCCACACACAATTGTGTATGCAAAGGACGTGCTGCAAAACAAATCTTGAATGCCAAATAGGACCCTCCTTTCCCCCTCTATGTCTCCTCTATGCACAGAAATGCCCTTGTACTGTTATGTTTAAAACATGACCTCACCAGTTATGGTAGGCTCCTGGGATCCAGGCCAGCATCAATTAGTCAGAGATCAATGGATTTCCCAAATCAAACTGGAAACCAATGGGGAGAGCCAGTTCGTGTAGTGGTGAGGAGCAGCAGGACCCTAATCTGGAGAGCAAGGTCTAATTCCCCACTCCTCCGCTTGAAGCCCGCTGGGTGACCTTGGGTCAGTTACGGCTCTCTCAGAGCTCTCTCACCCAACCCACCTCACAGGGTGATTGTTGTGGGGATAATAATAATATACTTTGCAGACTGCTTTGAATGGGCATTAAGTTGTTCTGAAGGGCGGTATATAAATCAAATGTGGTTGTTGTATGCTTGTTCCCATACACTGTATCCACACCCTGCTCCATATCTCCAAGCCATCACTTGTTTGTGGCAGCTCCATCAACAGGTAAGGAAACTGGCACGTACTCCTACTGAACTACACGTTCGAATTTGGGGTTTTGAGACACGATGCAGCAGATGGCTTCCTGGTGCACCAGTTACTTGATTAGTCATCCTATGCCTATGTCTCTGTACCCAGCACTACTGTACCTCCACCCTCCAATGTGATCTGGAAATTCACTTTGGACAGAGGCCCTGCTCCACCTTACATAGAGCCATCTTGTAGCCTGCTCTTCTCTAACCTGAACAAGCAGGCATGGCACATGTGAAGTAGGAGGTTTCTAGTTCATTCTGTGTGCAGTCTGTTTGTTCATCCATCCATGAATCCGTCTTCATTCTTCCTGAAAGGAGCACAGTATAAGATAGGGATCCCAGACTCCTGATGGGGTCGAGGGATCCCCCGCTCCCGCCCCCACTACCCACCCCCCGCCCCCACTTACCTGAGCAGCGAGGGCGCGTTTTGGCCCAGATTGGGGCTGCTGTGGAGTGCAGGAGCGCTCCTGCACTCTGCAGTGCTCAAAATGGGCCCAATCCACGGCAAACTGGGCCTGTTTTCAGCAGCTGCAGAGTGCAGGAGTGCTCATGTGCTCCACAGCACCCCCAAATGGGCCTGTTCTGCCACGGATTGGGCCCGTTTTTGAGCCACTGCAGAGTGCAGGAACATTCCTGTGCTCCATAGCACCTCAAAAATGGGCCCAATCCGAGGCAGAACGACCCATTTCCGGTGCTGCAGAGTGCAGGAGGACTCCGCAGCGCCCGAAAACGGGTCTGCCCAGGGGCTACGCGATGACGTCACTCCTGAAGTGACGTCATCGTGCCTGTGGGGGTGCGCATGTGCACCCCACGCACCCGCACCCCCCTCTCCCCAAAGGTAAGTGCCAGGCCCCTGCCCCCCGCTGGAAGGTTGAGGGGGCCTGGCAACCCTAGTATAAGACTCCCTGCTTCTTCATTTAAACCTGTGAGGCAGGGTAGGCTGTGAGAGAGTGACTGGCCCAAGGTTACCCACTGAATGAAATCATGGCTAAGTGGCTGCAGAACAGCCTCCACTTAGCACTTAACCTACAGCATTGCCCCAACATGGTGATGTCACTTCACTTTTACCATAGAGATCCAGGTGAATCCTAGAGCATCGCCCTAACATGGTGGCATTACTTCTGGGTTTGCACTGAGAAGTGACATTGCCACATCAATGCAGGAGATCTGGCTGGCACCCCTAATGGCAGCACATGTGCCACATATGGGACAAGAGGGCACTACATGGACCACGTTATCCCAGTATAACTTTAAGCCATGCCCAATAGAAATATCGTCATTATTTTCAAAAGAGTCTAGAAAATGGTTACCCAAATTATTGTAGAGCAAACAGAAGAGCTGACATTTACAGTCAGTTGAATGTATTAAATCAAATTAATTAATGGTAGTTTGGCATGTATCCAATTGCAATATTAAAAATTTCTATCAAACCCTTTGAAAAACTGGTTTCTTATGTTCATGCTAGTTCACTGATGAGCCGGCCGCCCCGTTGGCGTGGCAGACAGTGCAGGCGGCCTCCTGTGGACACAGTTCACTCAGTATGATGCCCTCTAAAAATGATGCTTCCAGGGCGAGCGCCTCTCTCCCCCCCCCCCCCGCACACACACACTACACCACTGTTCATAGGCATCTCTTGTCTAACAGGTTTTGTTGTGCTTCCAAAACCTGCTATGCCTGTTTAACCAGACACAATAGCAAGGTTAAAACAAAAAAAGAGTTGAATGTATGTACCACAGCTCTACCACGCTACATTTTCAATGCTGTTAAGAACAATGGCTTGTCTTTTGCAAGAGGAATCTGTGTTCCCTACAAACCCTCTTTCATGCTTTGGTCATAGAGGTCCTTCTTAATCCCTTACTGTCCATTGTGTGCAAACTTTCAGTGCAGACTACAATTTCTGCACCTTCACGCTACAAATAAACTTGGATCTTTTTTCCACATACATGCCTTGAAGTATTGCTAAGTCAGAACCTTCTGTGCAGCTTCTGCTAATGCCATGCGGCAGCAGCATTAATATTAATGAGGGTTACTTAGTGACTTAACATCCATGCATCAAACTGGGAATAGCTTTCTTAATGGCTTCTTCTCTGGAATATAATCACGTTTCATTTTGTAAATAACAAAAAAGTTGGATTGTAAGCTGTGTTGTCAAACAAGATGCTAAACCCCTAGAGAAACACATAGCAAGCAGGCAGCATATGCTTCCTAGTTTCTGACATAAGCCATAGTTCAACACAGAGTTAAGCCCAATGGAGTCAATAGCTTTAAGCACATTTAATTCTGAGCTAGGCTGCAGACCCAAGATGTCAAGGGAATTTTCCACAGATATTTTACACACGGGCATACCTGTTGAGGAGCACTTCTGCTACAATCTTTTGCACATTGTTTCTTAACATTGTTTAAACTTTTAGTCACGACATGTCCACAGAGAAGTGGAAATATGGACTGATATCGTTACTTGTTTGGAAGTAAGATTGCCAGCCATCTGCCAGCAACTCCTGGGAGATTTTAGGGGCAGTGTGACATCATGGCGCACTATGCTGTGACATCACTTTTGGTTACATACATACCTGGAAGTGATGGTATGGTATCATGGCAACAGTCTAGGAATTTCATAAATCTCTATGGTAAAAAATGCTTCTTCCTTTTTTCCCCTATAACTCTTCCAACCAGCAGCTAATGAGAGTCTTGTCTGCCCTATTTGAAGTTAGGTAATTGGTGCGTAAAATACAAGTGTGTTATGTGTGTTATGTGCCGTCAAGTCGTTTCCGACCTATGGCGACCCTAAAATACAAGTATGATTGAATATTCATGTTTATAACATTATATGCAAATATTGGAATTTTTTCTTCTGACAAATATTTTATTTAATTCATTAATAATATGCCTATCAGCTCACAAAGGCCCCAAAGTAATCATAAATTTTAAACAATATTCCTGCTCCCACAAAATCTTTAAAACAGTGATAAGATAAGCAAACACCACTCCAATCTCCCTCAAATAGCCCAGTCCCAAATACCTGGCAGCATGAAAAGGCCTTTGTCAGCTGTCAGAAAGTGACAATAGATGGAGCCAAGTCTCATGGGAAAAGGCATTCCCAAACTGAGGGGCTTCTACCAAAACCGTCTTCCTCCCTGCTCACAACAATTTAAGTTCTTCAAAAGATGGCTGTCAGAGGGCAAGCTTATCTAGGTTCAAACTGCAATTTTAGGCCATCAGGGCAAACTTTATTGTCAAAAGAAAGGGGTTTTTTTTAGTTCTAAATTGGTTTGCATTTTCAAAATATGTATATTGTTACGTTTCCACTTAGAAATTGTGGCGAAAGGGTCAGGTGACAAATGCAACACTTTGCCTGTGTAATCATACAATGTTCTCGGATGCTTTTTAAAGAGTTCATATTTATAATATACCTGCCCTGTTCCTGTAGCCTGTGGGTTTTTTTCCCACTCTAATTTGGAAAATTCAGTTGAGTATAGCAATCTAGGAAAAGTCTCGAGCCCATTATTTGAAACTTCAGAGACCCTGTAAGATAATATGAGTGCAAGAGGCTTACTAATATGCTGTCTAAAGAATTTCAAGCCCTGTAGAGATTTAAAGGGTGTAATAGCACCCAGAAATGAACTGTCAGCAAGAAGGTTTCCTTTACATTGTTTAAAAAAGCGCTGCTCTGCTGAAAGCAAACACCAGTTTTAAAGAAATTTCCTCAAAGTCAAAGCAGGAAAAAGTCCTAGTTGCCGTCTACCAAGCTAGGAGCATTGCCAGTTCTCGGAGCATCTCCAGATGGTGACCTTTAGAGGGCGAGCCACCACATCTTCAACCGGAATTCCACATCTATATAGTCCACCACATCTTCAACCAGAATTCCACATCTATATAGTCCACCAAGTCTGTAAACCCTCTGGAAAATCATGCAAAACTCGCGGCACGATTCCGCGCCATTAAACGGGATCATGATGGGAAATCGCGCTATGAAGACGCCATTGTGCCGTGAGTTTTGCGCGATTTTCCGGAGGATTTCCAGGGCGTGTGAAAATGGCCCGAGTTGAACTTCAGTTTACTCACCCTCATAGGGTTGCCAGCTCCAAGTTGGGAAATTCCTGGAGATCTGGCGGGTGAAATCTGGAGAAACCTGAAGAAAGTGGGGTTTGGGGACAGATAGGACCTTGGCATAGCATAATTCCATACAGTCCACCCCCAAAAGTAGCCATTTTCTCCAGGTTAACTGATCTCTGTGGCCTGGAGACCTGTTGTAATTCTCTGGGAGATCTCCAGCCACTACCTGGAGGCTGGCAACCCTATGCCCTCATCTAACCCATAATGCTGCATTACATTACCAGTTTTCATCTTCAATATTAACTAGTGGGGCAAGGAGAGTCTTCTGGGTTCTCTCTCAGTCATCCCTACATTACACTGATGCCCTCACAATGCCAGGTACAGATTGCAGAAATTAGAAAACAAACGTGAATCTTGATACAGATATGAAATGCTGCAGAAACAAAGCACTAATAATTCGACATGATATATTAAATGACTCGTAAGGCATTTGACTTAATAGCACATTGCGTAATCTCTTGGTAACATCTATTTACATTTCCCCCCTCCAAGAGGCTTGGTGACCCTTGACTGAGGGCCACTGGTGTTGTAAACAACCACCTGCATGTATTTTTATATCAGTTTTGGGCATTAACAGCATTGCAACATTTGAGTTCTTGCATGACTCCTGTTTGGTTTAGCCTTTAAAAACTCCTCTTGTCCTGTCAGAGTCTTTCTCCCTTTTCTCTTGCTTGATGTTTAAGAGCTGAACTAATCTTACAGTCAGGGCTTTTTTTCTGGGAAAAGTGAAACTCAGTGGTGGAACTCAAGACTGAACAATGATGTCACTTTGGGTCAGCTGGAACAAGGGGGGAGTTTTTTAAAGTTTAAATTGCCTTCGGCGAAAATAGTCACATGGTCGGTGGCCCCGCCCTCTGATCTCCAGACAGAGGGGAGTTTAGATTGCCCTCCATGCTGCTTGGCGGTGCGGAGGGCAATCTAAACTCCCCTCTGTCTGGAGATCAGGGGGCGGGGCCACCGACCATGTGAACATTTTTAAGAGGCGCCGGAACTCTGTTCCACCACGTTCCTGCTGAAAAAAAGCCCTGCTTACAGTTAAGAAATTTATCCTCATATTTCACTGAACTCTAGCTCCCTATGTTTTCAAAGCGTTTCTTCTTGTCTTATCCTCACAAGGAGGAATTTCTGCCTGTCAATCACTTGTCAAAGGCACGGGAAAAGTGGCAAACCTATTTAGCAGGTTAAGAGCATTTGAGAGGTTTAATGGACCCATCACGGGAATAACAAGCCATTAGCTAAACAGATAAATTTCTGAAATTTGCAAAAGCTGGAGATAGGCCATGAAGGCTGAGTAAACAGCTATATGCGGTCTCAGGCAGGAGGCAGGAGGGCCATTCATCCATGTGGAATTCAAATAATAGATAGCGCATAGTGCTTTCAGAGTCTAAAGCCCTTTATAATCATTCATCACTACAGCAATCCTTTCAACAGTCCTCTGAGTTAGGCCAGTATTATTATCTCCATATTGCATATATTGACCTGACCTGGATGGCCCAGGTGAGCCTGATCTTGTCAGATCTCAGAAGCTAAGCAGGGTTGGCCTTTGTTAGTAATTGGATGGGAGACCACCAAGGAAGTCTGGCAAACAACCTCTGAAGTTTCTGTCTTTTGAAAACTCTACAGGGGTCACCATAAGTCAACTGCAACTTGATGGCACTTTCCACTACTATTATATATGTTAGAACTTTCTACTACTATTTAATAATAATAATTTTAAAAAATAATCAATTTATATACCACTCTTCAGGATGACAACACCCACTCAGAGTGGTTTACAAAGTATGTCATTATTATCCCCACAATGGCAAACACCCTGTGAGGTGGGTGGAGCTGACAGAGCTCCTAAAAGCTGTGACTGACCCAAGGTCTCCCAGCTAGCTTCAAGTGGAGGAGTGGGGAATCAAACCCGGTTCTCCAGATTAGAGTCCCATGCTCTTAACCACTACACCAAATTGGCTCTTTCCACTACTATTGCATTTCCACTACAAGTTCCACTATTATTGCATATGTTTGAACTTTCCACTACTATTGCGTATGTTAGAACTTTCCACTACTATTTTCACTACTATTGCATATGTTGTGTGGGGGGAGGAGGGGAGAGCAAGAGATCTCCTGACAATTACCTCATTTCCTGCTGGCACTTCACAGGCAAGCATGGGGAAAATGGGGGGAAATGGTGGGGGTGTACTGATGTGCTGGTATACAGCATCACTTCCAGCAAAAAAATGGAAGTGATGTCATTACATCGGGGTGATGGTGTAAGATTTACCCCTAGCCCATTCTAGACCATCATCCTGGCAATCTTGATGGTCTCTAAGGTGTCACTGGACTCAAATTCTGCTGCCCTGACATAATGACATCACTTCCTTTTTTGCCGGAAGTGACGTGCACTGGTGTGAAGCTGGCACACCTGTCCCAATCTCCCGTTCCTCCTGGTTGGTTGCTAACTGCAATTGGGAACACTAGGTAGAACTAAGCGAGAATACCTTACCAAAGGTATTCATCTGATGAATTGAAAGTCGAGGTAAGATTCCTGGTCCACAGCTTTTCCCCTGAACTGCTGTCCTACACACTTTGAACTACAAAGTACCTTACTCACGATTTCTTGACTGTGTTGCTACATTTTGATACCCTTTCTTCAAAACCTGGCCAACTCTTCAAATCCCAATTTCACTGTTTTGTTGTATAACTGAATAAATGTAAACATCTGTTTGACTTTAATAGATGTGTCCAATGAATGAACCCAAAGTGGAGTGAAGCTTGTGGAACTGGACTTGCCGCCTCTCCTGCTCATTACAGCCCACTGAACTTCCCAAATTTTTGCTCCTTGTGATATTGGGACCCTCATGAACAGTGTGGAGGAGGCAAACTGTGGGTCTGCAACAGCAGTATGGAACTGGCCAAACTTCCCCACCTCTGCTGATGGAGCACCTTTCCAATTGGATACAATCCAATGCTTTTGCTTTATTGCATTGGCACCCAGAATTCTGTGTCATCAGCAGCTCTACACATGCCTTACACTGAACGTACATACATCCTGCCCACATGAATGTACACCACTTTGTAAGAAAAAGCCAACTTGCATTCACTTTAAAAGTAAAACCAGGGACCGAGACTTGGATAAATCATGCTTTTAGCCCTACACACATTGAAAATAACGTAAGAATGACTCAGCATGCATACAGTCCAATTGCAGTGTACTCATTTTTCTTTGTATGCAAACTGAGTAATTCCTACATTATATTCAAGGCATAATATAGCTAAGGGCTGCATTTATGCAGATACCTTGCAACGAAAGCATGTACAATCCATGTCGATAATCCTATACACACATTAAAATGAACATTTGTACAGCCTATGTATGTACTTTGTAAGAAAGAGCCAGCACATATTCACTTTTAAAATAACACCAAGGAGCAGTTTCTGGATAAATGTGGAGTTTAAATAGTGCATTCAGGTGTACATGTGTTCATTGTATCACAGAAATCACTCAATGTGAATACGAAGAAAACCCATGCATACGCTGTACGTATTGTGCACATGTGCCCTGTTACGTGCACAGTGCTATGATTGTAAATGTGTTCATTGTAATATGTGTACAGTGATATATCATATATAGGCTGGTTTGATTATTGCTGGGTAAAAATATTTTCAGAAAATTAAATATATATCCTGGTAGTGTGGTGGAGAGTGCCCTGAAGTCATAGCTGACTTATGGCAACCCCTGATGAGGTTTTCACCTACATACAAGTTCTAAGCATGCTTGCCTAGTAGTCCACTGAAATCACTGGAACTTGCTTATGAGTGGACATGGGCACGAATCGAAATACGAATCAAATTTCATGATGAATTAGACTGATTCATGTATTGCGAAAACACGTTTTGTGGGGCCATGTTTTTCACAAAATCCATGACTTTTGGGGCCGATTTGTTCAATTTGTGAATGCTTCATGATACCAGACAGGCTGGCACCGATCCATTGATTCCCTAGGCAACATAGGTCCAGAAAATCTGCAGACCTTTTGGTGTCATGGAAACCCCAATCTTAGCCCACACAACCTTGATAGGCAGTTCTCCCTGCCAACCTGAGTGCTGAGCAATGAGGGTCTGTGCAAGTTTACCTGGGAACTGTAGTCAGAAATTCCTTCCCCTCTCTGTTTCCCTCCTCCGTTTTTAAGAACAGGATGGTTGAGTAGCGGCAGTGGCAGCAGCCTCAGCAGCTCCTTCTGTTGCTGCTCACTGCTTGCCAGCTTCAGGAATCCTTCCCTGACTCTCTACCTCCCATCCTCCTGCTACTCTGACATGCCTTCCCACCACCACCACCCACCCCCAAGCTCCCCCGAGCAGATCCTGAGCGGATCCTCTCTGCTCAACTTTTCCTTTGATAACTTGGGGGGGGGGAGGCATGTCACAGCAACAGGAGGACAGGACGATGGAAGGAAAAGTCAGCAAAGAGAACCTGAAGAGAGGAAAACCTAAGCAGATCCACTCCGCTTTACTTTTCTTCCAGCAGCAGCAGAAAGCAGGAGGCCAGGAGGACGGGAGGGAAAAGTCAGCAAAGAGACCCTGAAAAGAGCTACTTGGAGGGTCGCTGGAGGAGAGCCTGCTGAAGTCTCCCTGCAAGTTTGGCATCTTTGGGTATGAAGGGGGCCATTGTAGGGCCCCGGGATCTGATGAATCACAAACCTAACGAAGTGTTTAGCAAAATGGGACAATTTTGTGAAAGTTCGTAGTTTGTGTTTTCTGGAACACGACAAACCACGAAACTCAGGGTTCATTTTTTTCCCGTTTCGTGCCCATCTCTACTTATGAGTAACGAAGATTTGGCTGTAAATATTCCACAGGATTTGTCATCATAAGATTACAGCAAGATATAACTATAATATAGTTTTACTAATCAACATTGTATAGATTTTCTAATATCGTACACTGAGATTTATTTTCATACTTTCCACAGGGGTTTGGCTTCTCTGCCATTTATAAAGAAAACTGGAGGGTGTTTTTAGAAGAAACAATTGCAGGAAAACTTATTAAGACTGTAATTTTGCCTTATAGGCAGATGATTTTACTTCAATTACAGGAAAGTGAAAAATGAGTATTTGGGGTTTGTTTTTACTTTATACTTCCTTCAACCATGCAATAATATTTACAGTGATAAAGCTGAAAAATAGCTTAGGGGAATTCTTCATGGCTTGAGTGTTTTTGTATTAGTTGTTTGGCTTGGATTATAGCTGAAAATAGTCCCTTTCTAACTAGGTGATGAGAATTCGGCAAGCAGAATGGAGAAAACAAGGATGTTTCTGAAATTTCACCTCATCTGAATTTTGAAGTTCTGAACGGCCAGGTCTTGTTTTGGAAGTGGTACATAGGCATCCTCCATTGTTTGGATTCCTATTTCCAAATTTTGTGGCATGCATATTCAGACTGCTGTAGCTTATACTTTTCTCAGCAGCTCCTGTAGCACCTCCAGGGGCCAGTTTGTGGACCCAAAAATAGCAGGGGGGGGCTGAAGTTTATTATTTCAATGCACCGCAAATGAAAGCAGTAGAGGGAAGCATATGTTTCTGGGAGGCATGGAAGTCTTGCAGCTGATACAAAATCCTTATGTCATCTTCCTGCAAACATGAGGAATTGGTAAAGCAGTGATTGGCCATTAAAAGGGACCTCATTTAGTACAAGAGAAATACTTCGATGACTGCTGTTGTTAAAATAAGTCGCAGCATTGTTTTATGTCTGAACTTAGCCACACTTAGGACATGTTCAAATGTACTCTATTGTCACTTTGCATGTTTCCAGGATGAGTTTTTGCACTGAAACAGGTCCCAGAGCAGAATCCTAGTTCACACTAAGTTGCTGCAAAGTGGCTGGAAGATGCTGCCTACCTCGGCTTCCCGGTTGCCTGTTGGTGGCAAACCCTAGGAGATTGCCACTGGCAGGCAATCCAGGAAAGTGCACACACAGCAGGGTGCAACAATGTCTCTTCCTGAAGTGATATCGCACCAGCCACAGGCATGCTCTCACAATTCACTGGGGCCAATTTTGGCCCCAAATGGGCCAAAATTAGCCCTGTGCAAAGCTCGGGAACACACCCATGGCCAACATGATGACATCCCGGCAGTGACATCATCAAACCTCTCCAGGAGCACACATGCATCTGGTGCATGCCCAAGGAGATTTTAAAAAAATGAGTCCCAGGTCCCACCCTCCCACTGGGAGGGTATAGGGATCTGGGAACCTTATGCCCATCCTCCTTGCCCCCACTCCTGCATCACAAAAGGGTGGGAAGATTTCATCTGCCCTCTTTGTCCATGCACTGTGATGGAGGGAAGGAAGAGGAAGTTCCACATGTCCTGCTTTATTACCAACTATATGCAGACCTGCGCTTCAAATATTTAAACTCGGAATTAGTTAAAATGAGGGACCTCCCAGATTCCCTAAAGGTCCATTGCCTTTTGAATGACTCCCTGCCTAAAATCACTGAGAGGGTAGCAATGTTTCTTTATATAGCTATAAAATTGCATCAGGAAAGTTTTCAGAAATAGTCTATTTTTCATGTTTCCGTACCTTGCTCTGTGTTTACTGTGCCGATTAATGCCAATAAAGGCTGGCTGGCTGGCATTTCTCAGAACCCTGTTCTCTGGGGCCAGAATTTTTGGAAGATCAATGGGCTGGAGTGCAAGTCAGGAAGTAGGCAAGTTCTGTTCCTTTAGCAGAAAATTTAGTCTGGATCCAACCCAATATCTACTTCTGAATAAGTTTTAGCAGTTTCAAAGCAAGATTATAGTCCAGTAGACCAGCAATATTTCCAGGATAGAAGGTTTCCAGAGTCAAGTTCCCTTTGTCAGTCCAACACCAAGACTAATTCAGCTATTCAATATGGCTACCGGACTAACATGGCTACCCATCTGAAACTTTATCAGTTTCAGTGATTTTGCAAAGAGCTTCTGATGCTATATTATTGCAAGGAAATTTAAGTAAAGTATGATTGGAGACAAAATTTGGGGGTGACCATTTCATGATTGGATGTATTAAATACATTTGGAAAACTGGTAATAACTTCTTGATACGTTCTACTGGGATGGAAAATTGTTTTAACTTAAAAGAGCAGGTGGTGTATTATGCTCCAAACTCTTTATAAAATGCCAGGTACTTTTAATGTGATTTGTTGGGAATATCAAAGAGCAGAAGGAAATTGCAGCATCGTGTAGTTAACACGTAATGTTGCTTTAAAAAATTGGAATACAAATGAATTTGGATTTTGAGAAAATAACCAATATAAAATTAACATTAGAGCCATTGCTCTTCTTGCTAGCAGATAATAAAGATATCCCCATGCAACACTATGAATTAATCTCTTACATGATTCTAGCAGCCAAAATCTGTTCTGCAAAATATCAGAAAGTATTTAGGCATTTATTATGTAGGGGACTTTATTATCTCTGCACTCCCAAATACTCATAAGTAGCTCACCAACAGTAAAATCAGAACAAAAATATAAAAGAACATAATGACATGGCTGGCAGTACAATCCTGGGACTACCCTGGAAGGGTTAGGATGGGAATTAATAATGCAATCCTAAACAGATTTGCACCTTTCTAAGCCCATTGACCAGTGTAAGACAGAGTTACCCTGACATACAGAGATATAGTAGTAGGGTTGATTTCCTGGGACATCTCCTGCCAAAAACCTTCCAACTTCCTCCACTGCTCGGTAGACTGATGGGAGGCAGAAGGGAAAAAATGTCTCAGAGGTGGTATGACGTCATTTCTAGAGTGAACTAGTTTAAAATGGCATGGCATCACTTCCAGATTTGCCCCAGAAATTATATGCCATCAATATGACAGTGTTTCCCCATGTCCCAGCCCATCCCAGTCTCCCGCTGGGTGCCAGGTGCTAACTAACTACCCTATATAGCCAGTTTGGTGTAGTGTTTAAGAGTGGCAGGACTCTAATCTGGAGAACCAGGTTTGGTTCCCCACTTCTCCGCTTGAAGGCAGCTGGGTGACCTTGGGTCAGTCACAGCTCTCTCAGAGCTCTCTCAGTCCCACCCACCTCACAGGGTGATTGTTGTGAGGATAATAATGACACACTTTGTAAACTGCTCTGAGTGGTGTTAAGTTGTCCTGAAGGATGGCTGCACTGGTATAAGTGCCAGGAAATGGGCACCATCAGGTGTGTGTTTAGGATAGCAACACAGTCTGCAACCAATCACTGCTTTCCTAAGTGTTATGTGAACCCAGCCTGAAAATCCATGTATAAGACAACAGAGTGCCATGGCACTATGGCTCTTGGGCTTCATTTTGTGCAAGGACAATTCATCCAAGGTAAGCAAGGAAATAAGACCCCCTGCATCGAACTTTGACTGCTATAAAGATGTCCCGTCACCATCATGAAAAACATAACTGCTGTGTTTTCGCTCAACACCTCTTCTTTAGTCCTCAATTTACTTGCCTCAAATGAGGAAACATCTATGCCCAGCTCCAATTTTCCACCCCTAAGGAATGGAGGAATGGGAGAAAAAATAGACTCCACATAGCAATGATCTAGGAATTTCCCTAACTCCCTACATAAAAACTAGGAGAGACTAGGGCACCACCTGGAAGTGACATGACATCTTCTCCAAACTGTATCCCAGGCACCACTCCCAAAATCTCCTGGCGTTTGCCAAGGCATTGTAGGAACACTAATTTTCCTCCTAGACATATACTAGCAAAGTCTCCAACACTGGAGCACAGGTTTGTGGGTGCTTATTTATTACCATGAAGAGGCATTTTTTTTGCCTCAGGTGCTTTTATGTTCACAGAAAGTACGTGGTAAATGTTAGCAGAGTAGCATGACAGGAAAAGAAAGATGGAGTATAAGAACTTGCATTGCTGAAGGTGCATGGGAGAAAGAAACAAATTTCCATGCAAAGCCTAGCTTAAGCTTCAGAAAAGAAATGCGAGTTCTTTATTGTGAGAACTGCTTAAGTGATAGGAAAGATGATAGATCCCTATCTAGCTATTCAGTCTTCCAGTGGATGGCAAAACAGGAGGTCTTGCATCCTTGGTGATGTCATTTCCAGCTAGAGATGGGCATGATCCGGGAAAAAATGAACCATGCGGCACATGGTGCATCGCATTTCACGAACCATGAACCACAAACTTTCACGAACTTGCCCCAGTTTGCGAACCAGTTTGTTTGGTTCATGAAAATGTCACATCTAGGTCAGCAAATAGTCACTTCTGGGTCAGCAGAAGGTCTGCAGGAAGTCCATCCCCTGTTGCCTAGGAAACTGATTGATTGGTGCCAGGCTGTCTGCAGTGACAAACCAAATAACGAACCAAATGAACCGCCTATAGCTCATGGTGGTTCATCAGAAATGGGCTCTGATGAACTGTCGGTTCATGAACCACGAACCAGCCCAGTTTGTCATTAGGTTCATGCCCATCTCTACTTCCAGCTGATGCTATTAGCTGTCTCCCCATATAGACTCCAGATAGGTTATTAAAGAGCCCACCCCTTCATACAAGAAGCTGAAACCTCATCCCTTGAAATTCTCAGAAACTATCAAATTTGATCCTCCAAATTTTAGTTTTGGAAAAAAGTCGCTGGAAAAAACATAGTTTTGTTTTTTTCTTGATGCATCCATATTACATTCATTGGGCTGCCTCATCAGCAAAGCAAGTTTACATTTCTTTTTCCTTTGTGCTGCCAAATTAGAGCTCAGCACACCATAAGGGTTCTAGCATTTGCAAGCCGTTAGCAGCCGCATCTCTCGACTCCGCCTTGAAATTGGGAACAGCCTGTGTGAAGAAAGGGGACTTGCCCATCAATATTTCCAAAGGTCACCCAGGTGGCTTCAGTGCATTAGACAGCTGGCTGGTTTCCCCACATTCTGCATCGACCACATTTTGTTTCAGAGCCTACCGGGAGCCTCCAGAGACCTTTAGGTAAACAGCATTGTAGCGAAATGAAACAAAATGCAAATCGGGCATTGTTATGGAGAGCTATTGAGAAAGCCAATGCAACCAAATTGAAACCCCCCAGTCCGGCGGACTTGGCTATGCAAAGCATGATGTTCATTCAACCCACTCACTTTACTGTGAGTAATCTCTACCTCCAGTTCCACCATGTACATTCAGCCTCAGGAGACTCACTGCGGAAAGCACAGTCTCATCTGGAAAACCAGCACAGCGTTTCCAAGGTGAATGCAGTCAATAAGGTTGTACTGTGAGAACGCTAACCTTCTGCCTACCTCTATCCAAGGCGTGCTTGCAAAGTGCGAAGAAGAATTCACTGCTGGAAGAAGCAACTCAAACATTTTCCCAAACTTAATAACCTTACATTTAAATTTATATTGCATTGTCAGATACCTTTGAAGCAGAAAATGGCTTGGGCCCTAAGAACATAACATAAGAAGAATCCTGCCAAAGACTCAACTTCCATTTATTTTGTTCCCAACATTGGCCAGATTACTTATATTAAAGTGAGTTTCTTCAGCTCAATAGCTTTGCTAAATACGCCATGTAAATTAGTTATGCTTTGTTTTTGAAAGATTTCATCTTTGTGCTCGGCAGTATTCTTTTTTTTTTCTTTCAAATTTTTGCTGCCATACCTTATAGTGTCTCTTTCACTAACTGTTGTTCATTACTTTACGGGTTCAGTGAATGCCCTAGCTGTTGATTATATTGTGTTTTCACTCCCAGTGTGTAATCCGCCTTGGATCTCAGTGAGGAAGACAAACAATAAATAAATGATGATAATAATTTGCCAGCCCACAGGATTTGGGTTTCTACTTGTTTTCAGAATCCCCTCTTGCCCCGTAATCATTTGCATTTATTTGTATGCAGGGTTGCCCATTCCACCTTGGGAAATTCCTGGATATTAGGAGTCAGTGCCCTAGGAGGGCAGAGTTTGGGGATACGTGGATAGGGTTGCCAGCCAGTAGCATTTGTGAAGAGGGAGCGTTTCAGTGATGGAGACTGGGGAAAATAGAAACATGCAATGAGGTGATGGCATTTCTAGGTGAATAACTGAGCACAGCCCTGACCTGGATAGCCCAGGCTAGCCCAATCTCATCAGATCTCCAAAACTAAGTAGGGCCAGTGCTCGTTGTTTAGTATTTGGATGGGAGTCCACCAAAGAAGTCCAAGGTCGCTACACAGAGGCAGGCAATGGAAACCCACCTCTGTTCATCTCTTGCCTTGAAAACTCACCCAGCAGGGGTTGTCATAAGTTGGCTGAGACTTGACAGCACTTCACACACAACTGTAAGTGACATTATGGCATAGTGCACTACTCTAGGAATTCCCAAGTGCAGCACAATCCCGCCCCCCTCCCATTTTGGCTGCTGCTTCATTGAGAGTGAAGGTTGGAGCACAGTGGCAGGAAGTTGCCCACGACAGAAGTGAACCAGGTGTGGAAGCCCAACAGAGATGTGATGCCATAGAATCCTCCCTCCAAAGCAGCCATTTTCTCCAGGGGAACTGATCTCTGTAGTCTGGAGAGCTGTTGTAATTCAGGAGGAACACCAGGCCCCACCTGGAAGTTGGCAACTTTATTTGTCAGCCGTTAATGACCTTCTCATTGAGTCACGTCTTCAAGGTTTCTTAGTACACCATTTGAAAAGAGAGCACATGTCCTTTGGATTCAGTAAACAGTAAAGTAACCCTGTTTTACATGGTTTAATTTGTCCCTTTTGTGGGGATTAAACTTTTCATATGTACTAGGGCTAGTATGACAGTATAGGAGGAACAGGCAGTTGAGTGGGTTGGCCAATAGTCTGGGCAGTTGGTGGCATACTAACGGCCATCCTTGGGTCAGCTGGCACAGGCTGTGGCAGGGATGGAATGGCCACACTTACCTTTTCTTTGATGCCGGGTGTAGTGATACACTGGCTAAACTCAGAGCAGAACCACAAGTGACAAAAGGCACAGATTGGACACTTGTCTGCTTCCCTCAAGTTTTGATGGGAAATGTAGGCATGCTGGTCTTGCAGCTTGGCTCTCCGACTGCCGTCCAGTGGACTTTTCAACTGTCACTTGTCCAACATTCCACCAAGCTGCCTACATTTCCCATCAAAACTTGAGGGAAGCAGACAAGTGTCCAATCTGTGCCTTTTGTCACTTGTGGTTCTGCTCTCAGGGATTGAGACGCCCTGGGACTCCTCCTAGGAACCATGCTTTGTGACCTATGGATAATACTTGTGGCACACCCATGCACATACATTGTACCAGCAATTCCTTCTTCAGTTTGATGGTTGTGCTAATTCTCTATGCATCTTTAGTGTGGTACATATTGCATGGGTCAGCTATTTGTTGGTGTGTGGGGATTAGATAACTTAATCTAGCATGTCGGGAGCAGGATCAGATAATCTTTACAGACTAGACTCAGAACTGTAACCTTAGTTTGTTTATGTTCAAAATTATTAAAAATGGAACATCTGAGAACAATGGGAAAGGAACAGCTTGGACTAACTTCTGAAATAGTAACTGATAAAACCAATTTCATTTTAATGGTGTACTAAGTGTCACGGTTAACTGTGCACAAGACCGGTGGGCCACTGCAAATGAAAGGAATAATGGAAACATCATTTTCTTCCTTCAGATAACTATTGCATTCTAAAAATGTTCTACCAAACCATTATTCATCAAACCAGTTACGACACCCATTGTCTATAGAGTGCTGGAAACCCAGAAAATTGTATTGGTGATCTTTTATTTAAATACTGTAAGATATCACAGAACGCTCTACTCCCTTCTACTTGCATTCTTTTTTCCCTGAGAGATACAATTGTAATTTTAAAAAAATAGTATACCTTCCTAATTTTTAAGCATATCTGAAGGAATTTGAGGGGGGAATGATACATTGACGTTATCAATTTCTTTAGTATTTTTTTTAAATATGCTGTGTGCTTTACAGTTTTAGCTGCTCTGGCTTAACTCCCCCCTGTGACATTCTTAGCCTAATGGTTAGTCTAGCCCTGATTTTGAGTGGGAGGAAGAGGCCGATCTGCCAGGGGTTGATTTGACTGAAAAATAGTCTGCACATGATGAGTGACGATGAGTGGATCAGTGGATGCTCCACATGAGATAAATCCACCGGCATCACAATGCCCATCTGTGAGTGACAGTGGCTCAGTGGTACTATATACCTGTTGCTTGCAGAAGGTGTAATTTTCAACCACAGATGTCTCCAGATGAAGGATCTAGAGTTAGGATAGCCAGTCTCCAGGTTGGAACTGGAAATCTCCTGCAATTACAACTGATCTCCAAATTAATGAGATCAATTCCCCTGGAGAACATGGCTGCTTTGGAGGGTGGGCTCTACGGCATAATACCTCACTGGGGTTCTCCCCCAGCCCCAAAACACCACCCGCCCAGCCTCCACCCCAAATCTCCAGGGATTTCCCAAGCTAGATTTGGCAACCCTATCTGAGGTCCTTGGGTGGAGAACTTTCTTTTCTTGAGACCCAGTTGGAAACTACAGTCTGAGTTGGTATAATGCCATTTCATATTCACCTGCTTGCAGGGATGAGTAGCAACTGGTGCAATCCTAAGAAGAGTTATCCCACTGTAGGCACATTGAAATTGATGACTTTAGACTCGGGTAACTCTGCCTAGGATTGCACTGAATAACTTGGAAGTGCTACCACAGAGCAACAAAGAGCAGTGACTTTAGCTCAGGTTAACATCAATGCCATCTTCATGTGGATGAGAGAGAGGGAAAGAGAGACCCTGCCTGGATCTCATCCTGTGTGTGCATGCACTTGCGTATGTATGTAATCCCACACGAGAGACTATGAAGTCATTATAAGCAGGGATGTTCAACCATTTATCTGCTTGAATTTTCATCAGTTCTTCGCAAATTGCAAACAGGACCCTTGAACCCAGAAAACATTTTTGAATGTCTGAAATTGGATTGAAAATGTTCACGGCTTTCTTGATTCCCATCCATCATTTTTGTTATACCTGCATCCAGCAGTTAAAAAAGAGAGAAGCATTGCCAGGGTGGGTGGCTGAGTAGTAGAGCATCTACTTTACATGCAGAAGACCCCAAGTTCAATCTCTGGCACCTCCAGTTAATAAAGAATCAGATCAGAAAGAAGTGAAGACTAAAGAGTGGCTGCTACTTAGAGCTAGAGATGGGCACAAACAGAAAAAAAAATTGAACATGATGGTTGTTGTTCATTGCCACCCATGAACAGGGACTCACGAACAACCACGAACATGGCCCTGTTCACGAACATGTTCGTGGTTGGCTGTTTGTGGGGGCCAGCAGGCTCTCCTCCATCCATCCCTACTGCACCACTCCCAGAAACCTGACCTGAGCAGGCACCAGGAAAGGTACTAATAATAAATAATAGCTTGGCCCAGAGCCTGGCAGCAGCCCTGGAACTTGAAGGGGTAGATCCCTATCCCACCACACACAAAGAAAATTCAAGCTCCAATGCCAACAGCAGCTGTCTCTCTCCCTCTCCACTTTCTGCAAAGTCAGAGATTGGATCTCCCCCTTCTCCCTGCTCTTTGCTCCCTTGTTGTAACAAATTTTGAGCTCTACACTTGAAAGGAGGACCTGCCTATCAAGTTAAATTGGGCTTAGATTGGGGTTTCCAGGGCAACAGCAGGAGTTCAGACAGAGTTCAGACAATACTTGCCTAAGTTGCCAAGGGAATTGATTGAAGGTGCCAGACTGTCTGGCTTGACAAACAGCAAGACGAACAGCAACAAACGAGACTTGCAATGACCACCTGTTCGTTTAGAATGCGGCCTCACGAACAGCTTGTTCATGAACAGCAGATTGGGCTGTTCATGGGGTTTTTTGCTGTTCGTGCCCATCTCTACTTAGAGCCAGTTTGGTGTAGTGATTAAGAGTGGCAGGACTCTAATCTGGAGAGCCGAGTTTGATTCCCCTCTCCTCCATTTGAAGCCAGCTGGGTGACCTTGGGTCAGTCATAGCTCTCTCAGAGCTCTCTCAGCTCCACCCACCTCACAGGGTGATTGTCCTGAGAATAATAATAACACACATTGTAAACCGCTCAGAATGGGCATTAAGTTGTCCTGAAGGACAGTATATAAATCGAATGTTATTATTATTAGAATTGACAACACAGACCTTGATAGACCCCGATCTGACTCAATAGAAGGCAATTTCATGGGTCCTTACGTGGACCTGCTCAAGGGACAGCTGTGTGGCTCCCCCTCTCATTCATAGCCCTGCCTGTTTTGCCTGGCTGAATCAATGTTCATTGGAGCTGGAATTACTTATCTTTTGTGCCCATGTCTTGAGTGATTCAGTATTTGTCAGAGTTGGACTGCAAATATTTTGCCTGTAACTGTGTCCTTCTCCATGCATCCAAAAGGAAAATATTGTGTTTCAATCCTGCTGGCTTGGGGGTAGGAGAAACTGTCTTTCTGGTGTTCCAGCCTTATGCATTTTGCCTCCCTACCTGACTCACAAAGCCTGGAGTGTTTGTATTTGTTGGTATACATTGGAGTGATGCATTCTCTCCCAGCTGCCTGGGAAGTGCAACTTATCCTGTAGCATGCACCAGCACAATGAATGCTGTTGACTGCACAGATGCAAAAACAGCAGATGCCCCCAAATATAGTTTCTTCTAAAAGGTACATGACTTGCCCACGGTGACCCTGGGGCATTCATAATCCTTGCATGCTAGTAAATTGTGGAAGTGGGTCAATAGCAGATGTCTGGCCAGCTGCCATACTGAATACCACCACCGCACAGGTGCAGAATTACTGAAAATGCTGTTTATGTTGAATTGCTAGTAAATCATCCAAGTCGCTGTATGAGTGTTTAACTTGATACAGAATGCACTTTGCAAACTAGGCGAGTTTGAATGGTGACTAACAGAAGGCACTTCGCAAACTAGGCGAGTTTGAATGGTGACTAACAGAAGGCACTTTGCAAACTAGGCGAGTTTGAATGGTGACTAACTGGCTCGCATACTTTGTAGCATTCCTCAGAGTTGTCTAGATAGTGGGTTGGATCCAGTCTAAACTAGCGATTTCTGCTGATTTCCCCTTCTCAATACAGACCCTTCTCATGTCATTCTTCAGGATTCCCTATCCCTCAGGGACAGCATTTCATGAAGATCAGTGGGCTGCAGTGAAAGGGTAGAGGCAGGAAAGTTCCATTCCGTCAATGGAAAATATAACCTGGATTCAACCCTATATGGTGAGATGATGTGTGAATATAATATGGCAGTTGATTTGTAAGTGTAACCCCTATGAGCTACTTGGTTTAGCACAATAGTGCGGAGTCAGTAGTTAGAGCCAGGCAGCTGAGGAAGAAGCTGGTTGCTGGGGAACTTGACAACAATTAATGTGCTCTTATCACCTTGAATAAGGTAATCAGAAATGTATGTGAACAATAGTGACTAAAAGTGGTGTGTGTGTGTTGTGTTTGGTTGGTGTTATTACTGAGATGGTATTGTTCTTGCATGGCTATAATTCCCCAAGAAGATGACAGAAGGCTGGGTTCCAGTTGCTTCAAATTGGAAAGATTGTGGCAAAGGACTCTATCATTTGGTGCGATCCGACAAGTTGAACTGTTTACCTTGACTGGGAATGAGGAGAGGGAGGAGCTGGCGGCCTTAAGAACTGTGCTGGTGGACCTGAGAGGAGCCTGCATCCTCCAGGTCTGACACATAGCCCTGCCCCAAGGCTGGTCAGTGCAGGACTCCCCAATTGGCCAGGCCTGAGATTTGAAAATCCCAAGCGAGGGCTGGGGTTGGAGTGAAGGCTGTGAATGAGCACATGGAGGCCGCCATGCCCCCGTGCTCCTCCACCGCCCCATGGGCTGCAACTCGGCCCCCAGCTAAGTCTGGGAGTCCATCATTTCTGTATGGTTGCACTCAGGGCTCATTTTGAGGGGGAACGCACAGGAATGCAGTTCCGGCAGTTCCCCAAAGAGGTCACATGTTAGGTGGCCCCACCCACCTGACTCTTGGCCATTTGGGGCCCATTTCGGCCTGGATTGGGGTCAAAAAGGCCTGGATCAGGCCTCTGACGGGTGGTGAATCACTCTCCCACTCAGCAGCACCCCGATCCTGACCATTTTGGGCCCCTTTTTGGCCATTTTCAGCTCCTTTTTGCCATTTTGGGCCCAATTTTGGCCTTGAATTGCCAGGATTGGGTCCAAAACAGCCAGGATAGGTGATGTCAGGGGGTGTGGCATATGCAAATCAGCTATGCTAATGACACACTTCTGTTGGTGTCAAGGGACGTGGCATATGCTAATGAGTTGTGCTAATGACTTCCTCCAGCTCTTTTTCTACAAAATGACCCCTGGCTGCACTTATGAATTTGGTTAAAGAAAAGAAAAAATAGTTGTATTGTTCTAATAGTTAAAAGGTTTAGTGAAAAAGAAAATGTTTCTTAACTTAAAATTGTGTGAAAGTTTCCTGCCTAAATTAGCCCCATAAAACTTATACAATAGAGGTTACATAAGCGCATGATGTAACTATGCACCTTACATTTGTACGCAAGAATGTTTTCTGTGGGCTTCACAGTTTGACTCGCCAAGTACTGGACCCTGGCCAGGTATCAAAAAATTATATATATTACCACCACTTGGCAACTGTATTTTCAATTAACTCCACTCTGAAATGGTTACATAATGTATGTATTTTGGACAAGGAACTTTGAAGCACTTCTCAAAAATTCAGAATAAGTAAAGCCAAAGAACTTTGTTTCTGTGAAATCAGTTATCGTATGTGTGACAAGAGCTGTCATTTTGCCTTATTTACAACACGATCCAGGAAACTATAGCTCCATAATGGAGTTGTTTGTGTCATTCTCCCAGTTGAGGATAAACCTCTCTAACACGTTCTGAAAGGTTTGGACTCCTGTTGCTTGGCTTCATTAAATGACAAAAGAACCAAGCCGTGTCACATTGTGGTGAAGGTATCCAAATCACACAAGGGAACACAGAGGAACAATAAATTGAAGAGTAAAAACAGAGGACTGGTAAAATTACACATTCTTACAGTGTAAATCAAACCTGCAGCTTGAAAAAATGACCAGTTTCTAAACCATTTTTTCGAACACTATATTAATTCTAGCTGGGTAATAGAAGACTTGGAATCCATAACAATGCCTCAACGTATGCTAGATAAGATAATTATGCCTGATGTAAGAGTTATTTCCTGATGCAATGTGGCTTAATGGTGCCTGTTCTCCCAAGAAAAGTAATGCTCAGTGGAAAGAAAAGAGTCTTGGATCTGGGATATCATTTTTTCCATTCTTTCTCCTAACTCATTTCCTGGCCCTAAGAAGATGGATGCAACGGCTATTACCATTTTGCCCCTCAAACAATGTGTAAAGCAAGCACTTGAATCCAACAGGTATCAAATTTGACTATGGGTGTACTCAAATTCTAATTCTGGAATTCCATTCATTTGAATTGCTTTTTTTCAGATTTTCTTCATTCAACAACTGGTCTGCAAGCAAGGGAGCTAGCTGATGCCCCCAGGAGCCTAATTAGAGGGGGACCGCCATTTTGATCCCTATTTTGTCCCATAATGGGCCTAGAAATAAAACTTTGCATTAAACCAGTATCAAATGGCAGTGAATCACTCCAAGGGTGTAACAGAAGGCAGGCAACCTCCTTCATCAAACATGCAAAGCCCATCCCCAGCGAGATCCAACCAGAGGGCCACTTCCCCAAGGACCATGGAGCCTCCTCCCTAAACAATTTGACCCAAATGAATAACTTAGATTTCCAAAACAATAAGCTTTGGACCAATTCCAGCTAGTTTTTTCCTGTCCAGGGACTAGAGCCCCCAGCATCACCTCCCCTCTTCCCGTGCTGGCAGCAGCCACTGTCCTAGATGCAGGAAAGCCCCAGACTCATCAGTGGGGAAGCCCAAAGGAGACCTTGTCACAACCTAGACAAGCTATCAGGAGAGACAATGGCCATCAACAGGCTGCGACGTGAGCAGTTCTGGAATGGCATTAGAAGGGAGCGCCAGCTCGGGAACAGTGGAAGTGAGTCCTTCCAAAGCCATGGTGCTCAGCTTTGGAGCCTCACCATGCAATCCGCAGGCCTCAGAGCAATGCCCAATGCGACTCACTGCCCTCAGGACGCCAGAGGGCAAGATGGGAGAAAGACAAGAGGCAGAAGGACTGGCCGAGAGTCAGAGATCAAGGATGGAGGCGAAGAAGACAGGCAGCCAAAGGACAGCCCCAGTGTTATTACAGGTGGGCCCTAAGGCACCTGTAAGGTCCACAAGGGAGATGCCAGGAGCAGAGAGCTCAAGTAGCCTGGCTGTTGTACCACACCCTGAGTCTGCATTGGAGGTGGCATAAACAATCATGGAGGAAGGTAAGAAAGGGAGGACGCCTAGAATGGCCAGGGAGGAGCAATGAGGCATGTATTCAGAGTGGAGAATCACACACTGGAGAGAGGAATGGGTAGCATGGGATGATGTAACTCACGCTCCCTAGCTCCCATGCCCGAGGCCACAAGGAATCCTCCAAGGGTAGGGACACGATGGCAAAGGGACAGGCAACTACCCCACCCCCAAGGGAGGCACCACACATCCCCCAATATCTTAATGATTGTACAAGGAGATTTCAGTCCTTCCTTAATCCTATCAACCCAACCATAGTTCTATTTTCCCAAACCTCCTCAATGGAGCATTTTGAACACTTTTACGCAAACCAGGAAAACTCCCCTTTACAATATTAACAAAACTCCCTTTTCAAACTTGCCCATCTCCAGGAAGATTGAATTTTTATCACTCTCCCATTCATATGCCAATAGTCCTACCCCTCCTCATTTCTGGCAAAAAGGAATTAGAGCAATGGACACAGGGATGCCCGTGAATTACTGGAGTTTCCCATCTAGGAGTAAATATAATGATGATAATCCAGTATAACTCTTGCTATATATAAACCAGAGGTCAGGATCCTTCCGTCTCTACACACACAAGAGTCCAAGGGGCAGAGGATCTGTTTTACAATCTCCTTTCCCATGCAGTGGGTTCTTTCAGTGCATTATTCACTTAAGGTGTTCACTACCATAATGGAGGACCATCAGTTTAGATGACTATGTGGGAAAAAATAAATTGAGCAAATTCAGGGTTTGTTGATCAATGGAGATTAGCTGTGATGGTTAAATAGAATCTTTACAGCCAGAGATTGCTCAGAGTACCAGATGTCCAAGGCCTTCACCTTCATTTCTTTATCGTGCGCTTTCAGTGACATCTGGATGGTTGCTATTGGCAACAGAATGTTCAGATTAGATGGGACTCTTCATCTGGTCCAGCAGAGCAGTTCTGATGTTCTTATGGTTTTTATGTCAGCTATCTGGCACACGATGATGTGCCATAGTGGGAAGAAAGTTCAGCTTGTATCCAGAAGACTTGTGTTCTTATTCCTGCTCGCCAGCAGAATTCTTTACACCGCTGTGGGTAAGACACCAGCTCTCTGCTTAACTTGGCTTGCTGGATGGTTACAAGGATCAGATGAAATGAGAACGGTGAAGGGCTTCATCTCTAAAATGACCAGTGTACAAAGGGAAGAGGAAATGGCATGGTATAGCCCTGTTTCATCAGATCTCAGAAGCTAAGCGGGGTCAGTACTTGGATGGACAACCACCAAGGAAGACTCTGCAGAGGAAGGCACCGGCAAACCACCTCCTCTTTTATGCGCAAACGAAATCTGTGGTATTTTATTTCCAAGTCCTTTCAAGCTGCTTCAAAACGAGAGCAGGGTTAGATCCACACACCACTGAAAGTTGCACTATTGCAATCAAAGCAAGAACATCCAGGTGATGAATTATTGTACTAGTGTGATATCTGACTAAATATGTGGATCCAGACTGGCCTTTAGAATTAATTTTTGAAGCTGGCTGAATTACGATGGTGATACTAAACTCCTGAAGTGCCTGTTTTTCACTCCCTTTCCAAAACTCATCTACTGACTACACACAAGAATCCAGCTGAGCCAAAATGGGAAGGATTCAAAGACTTGCCTTATCCTCTGTCCTTTCCCACAGGCAAAATAACTACAACAGAGTGAGTCTCTTCTGATGTCTCCTTCGCCTGCTGCTCCTCTTTCCCATCAAACTATGCCAGACGCATGGCCCTTCTCTGACACTAGACCTACCTGTATGGAGCTAGAAAAGATACCTTAGGGCTTGGGGTGAAGCTGGGGCTGGTTCTTTTGCTGAAAGCTGAGCATTTTAGTAATCCTGAACTGCAATTAATCTATCTTCCTCATTTTTTAGAACAAAATCAGAACTCATCGGAGGATGTGCTCTGCAATGACAGCGGGATCCAGACTCCACTGTTTTCATTACTGGTTTTGGTGCTACATTTTGAAGCTCAGCATGTTTGGCTTTAAGGCTGCAAATCTAAACATGCTCACTGGGAAGTGCATACCCTTTCAGGTTAGCGGGATTTGGTTCTAAACATAGGCTGCCAAAAGTCTGCGCTGACAGAAAAGCTTTCCATCAGCAGAACATGACATTGCCACTTTTCCCTTCCCCTCTGCAGCCCAAAATTGTTGGAAGCGAAGAAGTGCACTGTCTCTTTGCACCAATACACTAGTTCTCCAGAGGGGCCAGTAGAGCTAGCAAGTGGACAAATCAGATATCTCTAGATCCTTCCTCTTGTCTGTTCTCCTCCTGCCTTCATTTACCCAGAATGCAAATCTTAGGGACTTCTTTTCATTTACCTGCCTCCTTCTCTTCCTGTCTCTATGCATGCTCTTTTTTATGCATGTCTTTCTCTAACCTGCATGAGAGCAACATGCGTTCTGAATCTCTCTCCGTCCTAAGATTGACAGCTGATGGAAGGATTGGGAGCCAGGACTATCACATTGACCGAGTGACATTGCTTAGGGGGAGAACTTGGAAGTGATGTCATGCTATCAACAGTGTAGCACTCACTGTAAACTCTATGCCTTCGTCTGCCTGTTCGTATCCTTCTTTACTTTGCTTTAGATTGTCGCAAATTTGGTGGGAGTTGTGGTTTGCAAACATCAGGCAGGATCCATCAGGGGAGAACATGCTGGCTGGCCATCCCTCCCAGTTGTCAGGGTCCCCGTAAAGGATCCAGGAGGAAGCCAAGTGGGAACACACCCAGCTCAGGGGCCATCATTCAGCTTCACTCCTGAGTGGCAGGGAACCACCAGGACGGCACCCAGAGGATGCACATCACCTGCCATCCCACAATTGATGCCCAACAGGTGGGCAGCCGTGATGTCTCCCTCTCCTTTTCTATCTCAGGATGGATTTCTCTAACAATAAAAGAGTATCCACCTTTCTGCGCGCACACACCCAACTCCTCCTAACTGAAATGCCCCCTCCAAATGCTGCTCCTGGGGTACAGAGAACTCCCAGAAACAGCATTAGGGAGGCCTGGTTGAGAAGGGCAAATGATCCGTGGGATCCAACCCAAGGTTAAATCACAACAGATGAGACACCGAAAGACTCTGGTTTGATTCTCCCATCGTTTTTTTTAAAAAGGGGTTTGGAAGCTGCATGGGTTCCAGTTTGGATTGTGACAAGGCTGAGGGAGAAAGAGGGCATCAACTGTGTTGTTTTGCAGATCAAAACCAATTTCTTCCCTTCTTTCTCCAATGAAGAAGAAAGTACAGGCACAGGAGTGTGAGTAAATAGGTAGGGGTTATTACGGCGTACCCGTAAGAAAATGGCTGAAGTGGACTTCCGGTCTGGAATAATGGCGACCTGACGTCGTTCAGGGAGCTGAGTGATCAAGAGCTTCTGTTTGGGCAGGTCAGGTACACTGGATACCTGCTGCCACTTCTCTTCAGGCAGAAGAGGAGCTGGGACGCTACAAGACCCTGAAAGTGTGTGATCTTGGTGCTGGGGGGAGTCCTGAATAAAGGATTTCTCCCAACACCTTGAGGTCCCCTCTGAGACGGGTGAGCTACGATCTCTGCAGAGCTCTTTTTGAGCCAAAATTTGGCATAAGGCCGCCAGAATCCAGGCTTCAGTATCTGATTTTGATCAACTCTGAATGCAAGAAGCAGCATGAAGAACCCAAAAGGAACAAAAAAAGGTAGAGATGGCTATCTATTTTCAGAACTAAAAATAGAAAGAAAAAGACATTAAAAAGTGAAATTAATTTACCAAGCTGGTTGCAGAAAAGTGGAAGAAGGAAATTAAGAGAAATTTAAGAGAATTTGGTGAAAATTTGAGGCATTAAAGGAGGAAAAACAAGATTGTTTACACATACCTGTGGTTTCTGTGTTGATAAAGACGGCGAGGAAGGGGAGGGAGAGTGGAAGGAAAAGCAGAGCAAACATTGCGATATTGAGAAAGATATAGAGGACTGTGAACATCGGCCTAGAGAGGAGTCAGCACCGGATGTTGTTAAGGAAGTGGGAAGACCTCGGAACAGGAAGTGGAGAAACATCGCGAGACTGTAGAGGTGAGAGGAGAACAGGAAGCGATTAGCCACCACATTGGGAAGGGAAGTAGAGAAGAAGGAAGTTTACCATAGAGAAATTACACCCGACATCTCGGTAAGGTCAAATTTTAAAAATTTAAAAATAAGAAATAAGAAAATGGCTGAAGTGGTACCTCCCATTGTTTCCTCTGAGCTGAGAGAGAGAGAAACAGTACTGGTGAGAAATGTAAGACTCTCACTCCTGGGTAGGCAAAAGTTGGCCTCTCCCTTTTCCCCACCCCTTTGAGGTCTAACAACAGCAATAAGTCCAACAAAGACCCCAGTCCAAACTGGTCCCTGCACAGCTTCTAGCATTTTTTAAAAAGTCAGGCAAAGCTGATCACAGATTTTCTAGCACCTCATCTGATTTGACTCTTGGATCAGGCTGTAAGAATGAGCCTGCTGTAGAAGCCACTTGTCAAGGTTTTCAGGGCTTGAAGATTTAGATGTTAACCCTCAGGCTGCCTTCAAAGAGAAGCTGAGCTAAAGGGGCCTGGAGCAATAGCAGGAGAATTCCCAGTGGTTGTCCCTGTTCTTTGTCTGTGTTTGACAAGCTGTGGGAGGGGATGGAGGAAAACAGGGTCTGTGCCAGTGTCACACTGAGACATGTGATTACTTCAGGTGAAAAAAACAGAAGAAATGTCATTATGCCCCAAACTCTATGATTTAACCATAGAGTTTGGGGTGAATACTAGAGTAGTGTCCCAGTGTAATGATGTCACTTCCATTTTGGGGGTGAAGTAATGTCATGCACTGGCAACACCCCCCCCCCCCACACACACACACCAGTTCCTCCCGGAAGCGCTTGCAGGCTGGACAGGTCTGGCTCTTTACATTTGTGTATGTGTGTTTTCTCCATCAGAGAATAAATCTTGCTCCAGATTCTAGCTACTTCACCCTTCTAGTTGCACCACCCATTTTTTCAAGTGTAGATTTGGTTATCATTGTCTACTGCTCCTGACACCTTTCCTCTCTTCTCAGAAACCACCTAATGAAGCTACATCTTGACCATCTTTCAGAAATATAGTCTGTGGTGGGGTGGGGATATCAAAATAACTCACTATCTGCAGGTCTGTATGTTTTCTGAGCTCCACATCTGAAAGAGACTAAACATTCCATTCTGTAAAATGACTTTGAAGTATGCACTACAACTATTTCAAGGTTCTTAATCATGAGTACTACAAATCCTATGATGCAGTGCATTTAAACAATAACAAATGCGGATACATACCTAGGTTGGCCAGGATGCTATGGGAATATACATATGGGAGAAAGCTGGTCTGAGGTTCTACATTGGAGGATCTCGAAATGGATCTCTCCATTAGAGCATTATTATTATTATTATTTTTAAAAATCTACTAATTCTCTGAGCCCTCCACCAGCAGTCTCCATGGTTTCTATCCTTTCAGACTGTCATACAGATTAGTATAACTCATACACGTCTGCTCCCATCTCTCACACACCCACACACAGAAAAGGCAAAACATTTGTGCCAACATAAACAGTAAGATTCCAACCTTGAATAAACCGTTTTTCTATTATTAGTTTTAAGACCTTGTCATGAGCCCTCACACAATTTGTCACCCACCCACATGGCTCTGTTGGCAGTGGAGGAAGATGCTTCCACCTCAAACAGCTTATGACAAATTGCAACCATGGTAACCTGAGCTAACCCACCCACCCCACCCCTCCGGCACACACACACACACGTACATTAAGTGTATCCAACACTTGCCCTGTGGCTCCAACAGAAGCTAACCTGCCTATTATTACTGAAAGACTGAAGGAGGAAAGTAGAGAAGTCAGTATCGCTTGAAACATTTCCTTCCTTTTCAAGTGGAACACTTAAGGCAACTTTTCTCCCCCTCCCTCTGTTCTGTCGTGCATCGCAGGGTCTCCTTTAAAACTCTTGAAAGTAGAGTATTTTTATGTGTTTTTTCACACTGTGAAATAAAGACTGCTGTGGCACAAAGACAGAAACACACCTCTTCAATTCTTTTGGCTTTTAGACACTTACCCCCGAGGGGTGTATATTAGGAAAGCAAATGGAGATTCAACAAGAACCTTTCCCCATTTTGTGTGTAATGAAAGAGCTCAGTGCCACTTGAAAGAAGCTCACGCATCCATAAGGACTGCATAGTATAAGAAGGCTTCTGTCAGATCAGATGAAAGGTCAATGTAATCCAGTATTTTCGCCCCCATAAAATGGCTAACTAGGTACCTTCAGGAAGCTTACAAGTAGAATGGAAAGGCACCCGCCCTCCCCTGGTGTTGCTCTCTTCCAGCAACTGCTATTCAGAAGTACATTGCTTCTGAACATGGTTCAATTTAGCCATCATTTTTAAAAACTATTTGTACTTCACTTTTCTCTTAGATAGGGACCAAAAATGGCTTACAGCATCATTTCCCCCTCCTTAATTTCTCCCTCACTGCCACCACCTTTGGTTAGGGTGAGAACAAGTAATCAGGCCGAAGAAACCCAGTGAGCTTCCATGGTGGGGTGGGCATTCGAATCTGGTCAACCAGCTGTTCTGACTCGCTTTCTGGTAATTTTCCAGGCTCCTGTCCAGTTGGCATCCATTCTGCATTGGGCCTGGCACTGTCTTGTGCTTATGGAATATGAGGAAGGGGGGTTATGATATTTCATCTGTAAACTGCCCCTTCAGTGTGAAGAGGGGTCTGGCTGCTTACAGCTCCAGCCATTACACCATGCTGCCTCTCATGGCTAGGAGCTGTTGGTGACAAAACCATCCTCCTGGAACTCGTCCAGACTCCCTTTAAGGGCATTTTCACTACCGGCAGTCATTACAACAGCTTCTGGCAGTGAATGGCATAATTATTTTTATTACTTGTTCAAATATTTATTGGTCACCTAGCAACAGTAAAAGAACAATAAAAGAAGAAGAAATGCAAAGAAGCAGAACAGAGATCTGGGTAGGGTAGGTTGGTGAGGTGGTCTACTCCCAACTAAGGTGGAAGGTTTGGAGCAGGTTGGTGGGTAATTTGGGGCTGATAGGTTGGGTGGGGTGAGGAGAAAACACCCTTGGTGATGAGCGGCATATACCATGTCCTTAGTTGCTGGAGGAACATGTTGGAATAATAATAACAACAACAACATTTGATTTATATACCGCCCTTCAGGACAACTTAACACAGAGTGGTTTACAACGAATGTTATTATTATCCTCACAACACTCCCTCTGTGAGGTGGGTGGGGCTGAGAGAGCTCAGAGAGAGCTGTGACTAGCCCAAGGTCACCCAGCTGGCTTCAAGCAGAGGAGTGAGGAATTAAATCCGGTTCTCCAGATCAGAGTCCTGCTGCTCTTAACCACTACACCAAACTGGATGGTCATACTTAGTGTCCAAAGGAAGGCAACAAAGATGGTGAGGAGTCTGGAGACCAAGGCCATTTCCACACGGCTTACCTTCTTCCGAAAACTTCCAAAGAACAGTGTCTTTGCACGTGAAATCGCGCCAGGAAGACGCTGTTTTTCAGAAGTTTTCGGAAGAAGGTAAGCTGTGTGGAAATGGCCCAGTTCCTTTGAGGAAAGGTTGAAAGAGCTGGATATGTTTAGCTTGAAGAAGAGCCAACTGGAAGGTGATATGAGAGCCCTCTTCAAGTATTTGAAGGGTTGCAACAGAGGATAGAGCAGAGTTGCTTTCTGTTTCCCCAGAGGGTCGGACCTGAATCAACAGGTTAAAGTTAAATCAAAAGAGTTTTCAGCTAAACATTATGAAGAACTTCTCGATGGAGTGGTTCCTCAGTGGAACAGGCTTCCTTAGGAGGTGGTGGGCCTGGACAAATAAAATGAAGTTTTCAATTATGCACATAAAACTTAACAATTAGTTATGTATAGAAGTAGAGGAGAGTAGCCAATTATTTGTGGACATTATAAAGTGGGACTTGGCTTCTCCTCCTGCCACAGCCCACTGGTGGCACTGAAGGTCCCTTCCCAAATTTCCAAAATTTCCTGCACACTCTGCAGGGTTGGAGACCAGTGATCTCAAGTCTTCCTAGTAGGTCGGGCACTCAGAGCTGCTCTCAGAGCAAGAGATGGATTGTGTCCATTTTTGCCATCAAGAGCAGTTTAAAATAACAGCCAGTGGAACTATAAATCCAGATCGCTCAGTCATAGCTCAGTGTGCAACATACATTCTCCCCTTTAAAAAGTCCCCAAATTAATACTTTTATGGCTTTCTGAGCTATTTCCTTTTTTCTATTTTGCCTTTAATGGCCATGCCATATTTTGTCAAGTTGAAGCACAATGAAATATAATGCACAGCAAGCTGTCTCGATAAGAGAGACGTCGTATTTCACGGCCGGGTAAAAATGCAACTGACATTTGAATGCTACCAGATCAGAACCAAAAGGGGAAAAAAGTTACTTTGCAATAGCCTGTTCTTTTTCCTTGTCAGTCTAGCAAAGCCAATATGAAAGGTCCAGGGTTAACCATGTTAAAAAATGGGATGTTCTGATATGGAGGGCTTTTTGAAAAACCTAATAAAATACAATTACAGTTCTGCTTCAATTCAGGGCCCTCATACGAGCTCCTTATATATGTGTATATATTTCCTGTCACAAGGCTGTATTTCGAGACTAGGGGAATTTTGTTTATTGCTTTAATTCTCTAAAAGTGGATTCAATGGTGTGCTACATATGTTTGCCAAAGCAGCTCAGGTCAGCTAATATGAATAAAATCTCCAGGCTTCCTCAGAATTTGCAAGGAGAGAACCAATTTGCTTGAGTTTCTTTTATTTATTCTTTGGTCCATAGCCAACACTCTTAACTCTTTCCTCTGCATATGTGACATGAGGATGAAAACTCTTTTGTGTATGTTAATTATTGTCTCTTCTTTCCTGGGAAAGGAAAAAATGGGCAATTCATATTATTTAAATGTCAATTGATGAGAAACACAACATTGCCTAGAATTAGGAGGAGAAAATACTCAAAGAGCCAGCACAAATCCCTGCTAAAATAATTCTCTCCATTTTGATTTCTTTTTGTCACCTAAGGGTTAAACTTGGATATATACCAGTCCCAAAGTAAAAGGTCCAGCTAAAATTAGAGTCGCCTGGTCCCTTTACTCTTTCCCTGCGGGAGGAGAGGACCTGGCACTTGCTTGTAAGGTGTCCTCTCACGAGGAAAAGCCTGAGAGCACTCCTGGGGCTGTGTGATGACATCACTTACGGGAGTGACATCATCACACAGGACCCAGGAGTGTTCCCAAGCTTCACACCAGGCCAATTTGGGCCCCCAAACGGGCCAAATTGGGGCCTGCTGGGGGCCTGCACTCCTGGGGCCTGCACGATAATGTCACTCCTGGGAATGCCATCTTTGCACTGTCCCAGGAGCATGCCCCAGGAGGTCTGTTCCCAAGCTTCCCCCTCCCGCCGCTGCCCAGGTGAGTCGGGGGGAGGTGGCTGGGAGCAGGGGATCTCCTGCCCCCACTGGGGGATCAGCCCCCCTAGCTGAAATTCTGGTTCCACTTATGCCCCTGTTTCTCAAAATATGATGGGAGGTTCTCTAGAGAAATGTGGGCAGCAGTTATGGGACTGGTTAAGTGGTTCTCTTTCCTTCTGCACATCCTCATCTTCTGCTCTCTGATCAGGAGGCACTCTCATCATCAACATCATCATTACCATCAATATATCCAATTCTTCATATGGCCCGATTTGTGGATACTTAAATCCAGAGACTGGGGCCATAGACAGACAAGGCAGATATTTCTACAAACCTGAGAAAAGCACCAGTTTTGCAGAAAAAAACTGAAATCTAAAAAAAAGAAAGAAAATCATTGGAGGTGGATTAAAACCCTTCAAAATGAGAGAAGCAATACATGTAGCTTTAAGAAACAAATGCCCTCAGGGGCTGTTTCTAGGCAACCACAACAGTATTACTGGCTTTCAAGACTAAGGGCCAAACTACAAATAATGAATGACACTTGAACGGCAAGTGTATTCCTCCCTGTTGACTTGCCCTCCGCTTGCTCTCCACTCGCTCCACTTGCCGTTCAAGTGTCATTCGTCACTTGTAGCTTGGCCCTTAGTTTCTGTCAGTAAAAGGCAAGGGCCCTACCTAGGGGTATTTGGGCCTTTGAGGAAGGAGTCATAGGAGGCAGGTCCAACTCCAACCACCAGGCTACTTGATACTATGAAATTTGCATGACTCACCAAGGACTGGCTGTTTGCCACCCCACTGGTAGTAGTTAGAGTTTTAGACCCCGGTTGAAATCACTACTCGGCCATTGAAGCTTACTCAGTGACCTTGGGCCTGTTACACCTATTCAGCCTAACCTAAATTAAAGTGAGGAGAATGATGTAGGCTGCTTTGGGTCCACACTGTGGAGATAAGCAGGGCATAAATGAAGTAAATAAGTAATAAATATAGCTGAACATGAGGGCAGGTAAAAGGTGGGTTGTTTGGTGGGTGTGAGGGAGAGAAAGAAGGAAGCAGGGAAAGGTGAGGATATGGGTGTTGCCAGGAGAAGGAAAAGAGAAAATATTGAGAGAGGAGAATACAGGGGGAAGTGAAGTGCCCCTTGCAAGTCCTTGAGAGTTTCCCACTATGCAAATAGCTCATAGTTTTCCCAAGTTGAAACTATAAAGGGGGGGAAGGAAGGATAGCGGTGAGTTACCAGGTGCCCACTGGTGGTGGGCAAACTCCTGGGGATTTGCCCCCTTATCTGCCAATCGCTGAGTGATCGGTGGGAGGGGGTAAACTCCCAGAGTGTGCCTGCCACTGGCCCGCACCTCAGGAGCGCATGCTGTGTGTGCGCTCCCACCACTCGCGCTGGCCACGGGAGCATCCCTGTGCTCCAATTTGGCCCCAAACTGGCCAAATCAGAGCACAGGAGCACTCCTGCGGCCAGCACAATGACATCACTTCCAGAAGTGACATCATCATGCTACCGCCGGAGCGTGTGCACGCTGATGCATGTGTGCAAGGTTAAGTTCCAGGCCCCTATCCTCCCGCTGAGAGGATAGAGGGACCTGGCAACACTAATAGCTGAACATGGGGCAGATAAAGGTAGGTGGGCTGGTTGGTAGGAAGGAGAGAAGGAATCAGGAAAATGGTAGAAGCTATGGGGGCTGCCAGAGAATGAAAAAAAGGGAATAGTGGGAAAAAGGAAAGTCCTTCTGGGTACCCCACTTGTCTAACCATTATTTGTATGCAAGCTTCCATCTAAGATTTGTCATAATCGCCACTAACACTGTGTTGAATATTTGGAAATAAACATTTTTAGCACAAAATGTTTCACAAAATAGATTTCAGAAGCTTGTTCCACCCTGAGTCCACTCGGTTGGGGAGGGCGGACTATAAATCTAAGTAAATAAATTTTTGACTGATTCACTGCTATTTGTTTCCCCGATCAGCTGCCATGTCATGCATGTTTGTTTGTTTGAAGTCAGCCATCTTCTTCCCAGCAACTGTGACATTGCCCCTATGATGTTCCCTCCTCCTCTTTCCCTCTTCTTAGCCCTTAAACAGCAGAAATGGCTCCAGAGGCATTTTTAAAATTCAAAAATAGCTCAGTGTTTTATTTATTTTAGAGGGGAAAGGTCAGGTTAAGTCAGGGACTGAATTTCTGAGGGAATTCGATATAGATATCGCTGAAGTAAAATCAGTGATGCAGAGACTGTAGTTCTTATGTTCTTCACAGATAAATATCTGTGAAGTTCTTATGCTTAGAGGCTTCTGTTCCCGTATTTTCCCCAAACACTCTAGTACACTTTCTTTTAGGATTCTCTTACTCTTTTGGGTTTAAGAATGCTGGTGTTCACTTTCTAGTACCCCAAACCCCTTCACTTCACACACCAGTGCTTTCCTTCATTTTTTTTTAAACTCCACCCATACCGACCAGGATCTCTTCACTCTCCAGAGCTACCTCCTTGCTAGAATGGGTAGGGAAAATCTCTCCTTAGAAGATCTGTTAGCTTGATTTGGCCCAAATAGGGATCTGCATCTACTTCTCAAACTTCCTTGACAACTTTTCCCTGGTTCTCCTGTTGGTGTTAAACTGCTCTCAGTTAGGACTCCGTCTCCCCATTCGATTCCTCTCAGATAGGGCTAAAAACAGACCCTTCTCTTTCCAGCTCATGCTACACAATCAGGTTTCTTGGAGTAGTCTGTCACTCAAAGCTCTCTGATTCTATGAGGAGGGATTACCCCTTAGTAGTCCTGCAGCTGTTTGTACAACACTTCCAGCTGTTAAAAAGTGCAGTCCTTCATAGCCCCATAGCCATTCAGACATGGCTATGTGATGGTGTCACTGTGGACACATAACATTAACTTGGAGCAAGCACATTGAGAACGAGGGTTTGTTTCCCTCTAAACTGGCCAATTTTCCCCCTCAACGGCATCGTCAATTATCTACATTTGATTGGCTGATTATGTCACTAAGAGGACACAAAGCAGCAATCAAAGCAGTAATCGTTTGGGGCTATGCAGGGGCTTATTTTGGAGCAATACAGCAGAGCCAGATACAGGAGAGCCAAGCAATATGTACACGGCTGGCAGAGTGCAGCTGCACAAACATTTTTGCTCACTTTCATGGCCTGGATAAAAAAAATTGCCAAGAAGAAAGACAATTTTATAGGGAGAGAAAATGTCTTATTAAGTGCATTCCTCCATTTTCGTTCATCGCTTGTGGCCTCTTGCCATCCCTAGACAGCCCAAATGAAAGGGGAGCAGACGCTTAGGCCTACATTGCACATACTTAAGGCAGCCATTTTTTCCATGAAGGCAGGAGGTAAGGGCTCATAAAAGGTTTCCACTGTATCCATCTCTGTTATCATTATTTCAACCAGTTTCCATTCTAACATCACTTATAGTAACAGAGAGAGTAACAACACATATAGTACTGCTTTATACTAAGTCTGACCACTGGTCCATCTATATCTGTACTGGCTGTTCTGAATGGCACCAGCTCTCCAGGGTCTCAGGCCAAGAAAGGTCTCTCCCATGACCTGAGATCCTGATTTCCTTAGGACAGTCCACATTAGAGGAAGGAAGACTCTTAGAACTGGATTCCAATAAGCCCTTTTCCATAAAGCTAGGTAATGGGACCTAAAACGGTTTCCAGTCTCTGCCATATTGGTACTACAGACCAGGGCTTTTTTTCAGTGAAAACGCGGTGGATCGGAGTTCTGGCACCTCTTGAAAATACTTGGCAATAGCGCATGAAAATAATATTATTTCAAAGAATCCCATGTGTTTCTCCCTCATTTCCCTCTTGAGAGTTCCACCACCTCTTTTCCCAGGAAAAAAGCCCTGCTACAGACTAAACAGATAACACCTCTTCCTCAAAAACTCAGAGTATTGTGGTGAGCTAGGGAATCAGAGGTAGGGGAAGGGAGAGGAAGGCACTTCATTAAATCACAAATCCCAGGATTCTGTGTGGGAAACTACGGCAAGTGAAAGAGTATAAAACCAACATAAGCTTGTAGTATAGGCACTTTGGCTGCCAGCCTAAATACGCTTTCCTGGGAGTAAGCCCCACTGAATGATGGACTTTCTTCTGAGTAAACCTGTTTAGGAATGCTACACTGTAGCTGTGGACTGAACATCAAAGATGCAGTCAGCCTTAGAGTGGATGCTTTCCTACTTGTCAATAACAACAACAACAGGGCTACGAACCAGCTTATATGTGCATAATTTCCCCATAAATGACAAATACACATTGAGAGAAATTAATGTTCCCAATTTCAGAAAAGCAGTTTTGCTGTTTGGTCTGGGCTTTTTAAAATGAGAGCTGAGCATTGCCTTTGACAAAACATGAACTTCAGAGAAGAGCTTGGAAATGTAAGTATCTTGATTTTGATGTGGGAGGAAGGCAGGGCATTGGCTCAAGACAGAGTCGATGACTCATCTTACATCTTGCAAAGTTAAGATGACTCAGGGATTGAGATGAATCACACACTTCCGCTGCTGCTGTAGAAGGACAGCAGGTGCCCTTACCTGCAGTGGAACCCAGTTTGTGTACATAATGAGATTAGATCACGCTGCTGTGTTTACTCCTGATATCCAGGGCTGGTATTCTTAAGCAACGGGATGAAGCTGAGGCTTCAGGCAGCAGATTCCTGAGTGGGCAAAACACTCTTACCTCCGATCACCACCTTTGTGGGCCAAAATACATGAAACGAAAGCAACAAGTCAGGAAATGAGTTCCTAACCCAACTCAAAGTTATTCATTCAAGTGGGGACTTACTGTTAAAAATCTCTCTATTTCTCTGAAGAAGTGAGCTGTGACTCACAAAAGCTCATACTCTACCACAAATTTTGTTAGTCTTATAGGTGCTATTGTGAGCAGTTGACCCCGGCCTCCGCCATGTTTAATGCAGCCTGGGATATAAAAATCACAGAGCCCCTGAATTAATGCAGCTTGATCTGCATCAGGGACATTCCAGCTGGTTGCGCAAAGCCTTGCCAAGTCCCACCCAGGAGATTGAGTAATCAAGAATGGAATGCAAATGCAAATGCCGAGGACTGGGTGTGATTGACTTATTGTCCGCCCAGCTGCGGACGTGCAGCCATGACAAGAAAGGTTCTCGCTGAGTCACCCAACTTAGCACATCCTGATAGCCCCTCCTTCTGTGATTGAATCCTATCCTAAGACTGAGAGCCATCAATCTGCTCTGATAAGTTTCTAATTTCTCTTTGGGAACATACGACCACAATCTAAAATCATCAACTTAGCTCCAGGAATGTTCATTAGCAAATTGCTTCTTTGTGAAGCACCAGGAGAAAATATGTATTTCTTTTATCATACCTCAGTCACATTAATCCAAGGTGATCAAACCTTTGTCATTCCCAGGAGATGACCTTTAGGGTCTTTGTCCCACTGGCTGAGGGGGCTCCCCAGCCTCAGGACACATTTTGCCTTATAAAAACCAGGGCTCCTGCCCCGTTCTAACTGTGCACACTTTCCTGGATCCAAGCGCTGTGCCCTTAGGGTCACTTTCCTTAAGACTCTCCTGGTTGAGAACGCGGGCCGTTTAAACCCTCTTCCTCCATGGACCACTCTGCTCTATTTCCTGGACAGGTAATTATCACCCTGAAATCCCTCAAACCTATTTCACTTTCACCACTGCTTTTCCTAGGCATCTTGTGTGTTTTAGAGATATTTCTTGGATGTATGTGCGTTTTCCCCTTTTAATAAAATTGCTGTTTAATTAAGAGCACCAGTCTCATCAGTTTCCTTAAGGAGGAGATCTCATAAAAAATGGTGGAGGTCTCACTCATTACCCCTCTTGCATAGCCTATGCCTTGCTGCTAATTCCCCGCTCTTACTCACAAGAAGTCCCATCCAAGTAACACCACTGGACTCTTGCACTGTTTCTCTGTTTGGCTGCAAACAAAGTGCAGGGGAGGGAGTGACTTCAGGCTTCCCTCCTGTGGCATTTTTACCACAAGAAATGGCAGCAGGGCTCTGCCTGTCCCTTCCTCTGGCTGTATGTGCCCTGGGATGAACTTGTGGTACCAAGGGAAGAGACAAACAGGATCCCCCTCCAGCACCATTTCCAGTAAAAATGCTGCAGGAGGAAAGCCCAAAGCTTTCCCTCCCCAATGCCCTGTTTGCATTCAGACAGAGAAACAGAGACCTTTTTAAAGACAAGTCCTCAGATGAACATATTACTATGAGTCAGGTCAGGAAACCATGTCCTGGATTTTGTATTGTGTAGTTTGAGCCCCCCAATGCAACATTAAAAGAAGGAATCACTATTTTGGTTTCAATGCACGGGACTGTCAATTTCCTGCCAAGGAAGTTAGCCATGTTAGTCTGCAGTAGCAAAATAGCAAAGAGTCCAGTAGTACCTTTAAGACTAACCACCTTTATTGTAGCATAAGCTTTTGAGAGTCACAGCTCTCTTCATCAGATACATGGAACATGCAATCACAATCTAAATTCATCAACTTAGCTCTGGGAACACTCATTAGCAAACCGCTTTTTTGTGAAGCACCAGGAGAAAATACGCATCTGACGAAGAGAGCTGTGGCTCTCGAAAGCTTATGCTACAATAAAGTTGGTTAGTCTTAAAGGTGCTACTGGACTCTTTGCTATTCTGCCAAGGAAAGAGGACTTCAAAATAAAAGAAATTAGAGTTTGGTCACTGTAACCAGTGAATTAGCTTTCATAAACTAAACAGAGTTATACCCTTCTTAGTCCATTAAAGTCAAAGAGGTCAATGGACTTTACAAAGCCTAATTCTGCATAGGATTGCACTGTAACTCAGGGTCACTCTACACATTACTTCTTTTACGAGCTCTCCATGGAGACATCCCATGCTCCGTGCAGACACATATCACCTTGACGATCGAATGCTATTAAAAAAACAGCATGCAGATTGGCTCAGAAAGCTGCTGCCGGGGGAGGCAAATCTGCCTTTCTCCCAAGCTTCCCCCGCCCCCCGTGCAAAAACAGTACAGGGGAGGTGACATTTCCCCATTTCTGCTGCTCCACATGGAGGTATTGTGCGCCCATTCAGGAGCAGAAAGGAGAAAAGTCTCTTTCCCCGCACTGTTTTTGCACGGGGGGGGGGGGAAGCTTGGGAGAAAGGTAGAAGCTCTCCCTTCCTCAGTAGCACCTTTCTGAGCCCATTTGCATTCTCATTTTTTTTAATAGAAGCCAATTCCCAAGCTGATGTGCATCTGCACGGAACATAGGTTGGCTCCACGGAGAACTAAAAGAAGTGACGTGTAGAGTGACCCTTAACTGCAGCTGCAGAGAATGGCTATTTAAAAATAAGGCAGAGCCCTTTGGGGCTTGGAACACCACTGTAGGGAAAGGAAGGGATCCTGTCTCTCCCCCCCCCCCCACAACCATTTTCCCACACTGAAACAGTGCAGGGGGAGTTATTTCTCCATTTTTACTGCTCCACATGGTGTAATCTGTGCATGGGGAGCAGCGAGAATAGGAAGCCAACTGAGACTTTCATCCCCCACGGTGCTTTTTCGGTGCAGGATAATTAGTGTGGAGAAGGCAGGAGCCCCCACAGCCTGGCTCAGCAGCATTCTGAGCCCAAACAGGGTCTGCTTTATTTTGAAATCTCTGGAGAACCCAGACTTAACTCTTTTTAAAAAGCAACCATCTAGTTGGGCTCAGAAATACGCTCTTTCAAGGATGTTGGAGGCTGCAAGTTGACAACACTGCAGTTATTGTGGAGTTAAGCCAGTTGAGTTTAATATAATGAGGGAGCTTTTGACCTGCTTATTGGCTGTTTTGAATGTTGGTCATTTGCATATTCCTGAATATTCTTTTCTGTTTGAAAACTGCAGTTGTCTCTCTGCCTATCAACTGAGAACATGTAGCATGTTAGCTAAGTCAGTATTTCGTTCACTATGTAATTCTTTCTTATGTTTCCTAGTAAAGTTAATGCTTTGATTTTAAGATCAAATGAAAGGGGATTCAATTTGAAGTACTCTGCGTTTTATTTATATTCCCCTTTCAGCCAATGACTTTACACAAAATCAAGACACTAAAAGCAGTGATCTATGAAGAAATATGGGTTTATTGCTTATATAATAAGCCCATGACACATATCACCTCTAGACGTGGGCACGAACCACAAAAAACTGAACCATGCGGTTCATGGATTTCCACGAACCAGGAACCACGAACTCCCACAAACTGGGGCAAGTTCCCGAACCAGTTCGTGGTTCAAGGGGTTTAAATGCCCCTTTTGGGCTGCTTAGCAGCAGGGAAAGAGGCATTTAATCATTTAAAGGGCCTTTTCCTGCTGCTTGCAAGTGGCAGGTCCCTTTAAACGGCTCAAACTCCACAAGCCCCAGCCTCCCTGCCACCTGTCAGCTGATAGTTGAAAGGGACAGTTTAAATGGCCATTTCCCCAGGGAAATGGCCATTTAAACTGCCCTTTAATACTAACCAAACGAACCAGTAGACCAGTTCGTGGAAGTTCGTGGAAATGAACTTCCATGAACCACTGGTTCATGGGTTTTTTGGATTCGTATTCAGGTTCGTGCCTATCTCTAATCACCTCTCAATAGTCACATATGTGTAAGGACCAGTAACATTGGAGGGCTTTAAATACCTTCAGCACTGATTGTTTACAGAATAATTGTTTTTTGTTTACAGAATAAAAGATCAGAACTTCAGAAGGTTAGTTTAAACAGTTCTTCAGAACTATATTCCCCGGGATACATGGCACCTAATAGTCCTGATTGATGGGACATTAAAATCTCACTGTAGTATAAATATATAAATGTCTGGAGCCATAATTTTTATGAGTATACAACTTTCCTGGGAGACTGCTTTTCCAAGGCTTATACTTGATTACAAAGTAAAAACAAGAGAAACTGTTGACATTCTCTCCTCAATGTAGGGCCAAAGCGACCTGCAGCCTAATCATCTAAAATGTGAAAAATGGATTTGCCTACTGAGGCAGACTTTGCCTCCTGTGTAGAGGTGGGCATGGACTGGGAAAACCCCACAGACCACTGGCCCATGGTCCATCGATTTTCACAGACCATGGACCACGAACTTTTCACAGACTAGTCCCATTCATGGACCAGTTTGTCGGTCCACAGTCTGTCACTTCTGGGGGCTCTAGCTCTGCCTCCTTCTCACCTAGAGAGCCCAAACTCACAGAGAATCTTCAGAAGCCTCTTCTCCAGTCACCCTCCAAGTTTGGTCAAGATTGCATTTTGAACATCCGAGTTACAGACCCCCCCAAAGTGGCCACCCCCAGGAAACTTCCAGTAGATACTGAAGTCGCAAATGCCAATTGACTTGCATTGGCTAGCAGCACCAAAAATTTGCAATGAGGCAAAATCAAACAGAAAAGGGTGGAGGAAGAGCCACCTCACTCACCACACAGACACCTTCCCAGTTGTAGCCTAGGGAATTAATTCTTGCTCATTGCTCGCATAGAGAAGAATGGGAGCTCTTTGGCTGGCAGGCAGAGCTACCTATAAAGGTTTCGAGGGCTAAGATTGGCTGCACAACGTCCACTCCTCCCTTGCAGAATGGGAGCTCTCTGCTTGGCAGGCAGAGCTGCCTATCAAGGTTTTGAGGGCTAAGATCGGCTGCAGAACGTCCACTCCTTCATTGCCTAGGGAATTCATTCTTGCTCCTTGCTCCATAAAGCAGAATGGGAGCTCTCTTCTGGGCAGGCAGAGCTGCCTATTAAGTTTTTAAGGGCTGCAAAGATCTCCAGACGTCCCCTCCATTGCCTAGGGAATTGATAGATTGGTGCCAGGATGTCTGGACTCATGGACCATGGACCAACAGACCATCCCAAATGGACCAAAATTCATGAAAAAGGTGAGTTCCACGAGCTGTGTGTTCACAAACCACAAACTGGGCCAGACGATGTCTAATTTAGGTCCATTTTCCAGACCGTGCTCACCTCTACTCCTGTGTGTTTTAGGTTCAATAGAGCTCATATAGGTGAGGGGTCTTCAGAAAAATCTCCTTACAACACCACACATGATGTTGACTGTTGTTTTTTTTAAAGGCAATAACCAATAAAGGAATATATTTGTATTGCACACGCTTGTAAACACACTTATACTTTTCTGTTTTAAACATCCTCAGTGTACACCTCAAAAAAGTATGAAGGGGTTTGAGTGAACCCAAAGTTAGGTTATGCCTCTTTCCTTCCATATGTTTCTTTGTTTAAGGGCAGTTATACTTCTCTTTTAACTCTTCCTATCTATCCAGGCTCAGCTCTGATTAGTTGTAAATACATCTTCCAGAGTAATGATTTGACAATTTGTCCTTTAGCCTTCACGCCAGGGTAAACACCTGTGTGAACCAAACACAGAATGAGAACTCAATGGGAAGCAGCTCCTTGGCATTGATTAAGACGGCATCTTCTAATTAGTGTCGCTTTTAATTTCCCCCCATTACAGGTAATTACACTTATTACAGCAAGTAAAAATAAAAATTAAAATGCATGAATTTGTGCTCTGCTCAAAAGGATGAGGGGATTAAAAAAATATTAGTGCCGTGCTTCCATTGACATGAATAGCAGTCCTGACCTGTATTCCCATCAGAGTAGATCTTAAAATACGTGGCAGGTTGTCAAAATTTTGCAATACGGCTGCTAATGGATCTAAGTAGCAGCTCTTCAGGCTGACTTTTTCCTTCAGATATTCAATCTTAAACAATATTGGAGTTTCCCCCTAGAAATATTGGGCATTGACTTAGAGGGCCCAGGCTAGCCCGATCTCATCTTGCGAGATAAGCAGGGTGAACCCTGGTTAGTACTTGGATAGGAGACCACCAAGGATGTCTAGGATTGCTATGCAGAGGCAGGCAATGGCGAACCTCCTCTGTTTGTTTCTTGCCTTGAAGTTGTTTGTTTCTTGCCTATGGAGTTGCTGTGACTTGATGGCACTTTCAATACAACAAAAATGGAAACACATTGTTTAAAAAATCCACTGAATTTTGGGTTCCCTCACACAATTATATGATCAAAGGAACACAACAGAATAGCAAATCCCTTGCATTGAGGTTGCCAGATGGTCACATGGAGTCCAAATAAGGTGGTGATCAAGAGTGCCATCAAGTCATAGCTGACTTATGGCGACACCTGGTGGGGTCTTCATGGCAAGAGACTAACTGAGGAGGTTTGCCATTGCCTGCCTCTGCAACCCTGGTCTCCGTTGGAGGTCTCCCATCCAATTACTAACCAAGGCCGACCTGCTTAGCTTCTGAGATTCGATGAGTCCAGGCTTGCCTGGGGGATGGAGTCCAAGCATACATTTGAATTCTCTGTTACACAGAAGAAGTGGCAAGCTGTCCCATCCATAATTCTACATGTTCATTATCTACCTCTTCCTGTTGCTGGTGCTGCTGGGTTGAGCAACTTGCTTATAGTGTGGCAGGAAGCATTTTGCTTGGCTTGTTCCAGGGCCATTATTAGACAAGTGGACTATCTAGTCCAGCATCCTGTTTCACACAGTGGCGAACCAGTTGCCCTGGAAGACCAAACACACAGGACACAGATGCCATGGACTTTCCCCTGATGATGCTACCCTGTTCTGGTTTTCAGCTGTTGATTGCCTTTGAATATGAAGATTCTGTTTACTAACTATGACTAGTAGCCCTCAATGATCCTCTCCTCGGTGAATCTGTTCACAACCTCCTTTTAAAGAAACATAGAAACCTAATTTAACAGCACTATTCCCTGTTACAAGTAGCCAGCTAATTCAGCTCCATATGAGTGGGAGTTTGGGCGTGCCTCTTGCTTGCTTGCACAAGAGAGTTCTGCAGAAGCATCTTTCTTCTTGTAAGACCATGAGGAGAGAGAGAACAGAGGCACAGAAAGAGGAGGAGTCAGAAGCTTTCAGGTCAGACAAAGAAATGCATCACACAAATACATAGTCTGTTTCTAAAGTAAAAGGGAAAATATCACCCCTCAGTATCCAGGCATGCTGTCTATTCCAACACAATAGCCACTCATCTGGTTAGATGGCCTCCGTGCTTTTCTATGTAAAATGAGCATAACGCAAACATTCAGAATGCCATAGATCAAGAAGATCGTGTGAAATCATCACAGAATTCATGCAGCAACAAGCTATCAAAATGTTCAATGCACATGGTAACTCTTACAAACACACATATATGTACTATTTGGTCAACCGCACCTAGGGGAGGCTGATGCCTCCAAATCAACCTGTCTAAACCACTTTCACAACATCTTCCCATCTCCTCCTAGCCACTCCATTCCTGTTCTGTCTGTGCAAGTCCTTGCTATCAGCCATGATAACGAAATGGAAACTCCAGAATATACCTCAGATGCTAGTGGCAAATAAAAGCAGAACACCGTTGCTCACATGTCCTTCTCATAAATGTCCCAGAGGCATGTAGCTGGTCATCAATGAAAACTGAATGCTGGAGTTGTTTGCTCAAGATCACACCCACATTTTCAGATCAAGTATAGCCTTCCTCAGGAAACTCGTGTAATCTGAGATTTGGTTTGTGAAGACTTAGAGGAGGGCTTTTTCAGCTGCTATCTCTAAGTTGTGGACCCCTGACCCCGACCCCAGAAATGTGCAACAGGTGTCA